>NC_064641.1:983372674-983972674 GCF_023864345.2 Schistocerca serialis cubense
ACCTTCTTATTGACGATGAAACACAGAAATTGCATCGGAATTAAATACAAAAGGCACAATGCCGACTAAAGTACAAGAAGACTGACTCTTCTTACTGTCTATGTTTTGAATCATTCATGTGACACTAGTTATAGTTTCCGATGCTTCACTCCAGGTTTACTGTATCCCTTGAACCTTCTTATTGACGATGAAACACCGAAATTGCATTGGAATTAAATACAAAAGGCACAATGCCGACTTAAGTACATGAGGACTGACTCTCCTTACTGACTATGCTTTGAATCATTCCTGTGACACTAGTTATAGATTCCGATGCTTCACTTCAGGTTTACTATATCCCTCTGAACTTCTTATTGACGATGAAACACAGAAATTGCATCGGAATTAAATACAAATGGCACAATGCCGACTTAAGTACAAGAAGACTGACCCTTCTTACTGTCTATGATTTGAACCATTCCTGTGACACTAGTTATAGATTCCGATGCTTCACTCCAGGTTTACTGTATCCCTTGGACCTTCTTATTGACGATGAAACTCAGAAATTGCATCGGAATTAAATACAAAGGGCACAATGCCGACTTAAGTACAAGAAGACTGACTCTTCCTACTGTCTATGTTTTGAACCATTCCTGTGACACTTGTTATAGATTCCGATGCTTCACTTCAGGTTTACTGTATCCCTCTGACTTTCGCATTGACGATGAAACACAGAAATTGCACCGGAATTAAATAAAAAAGGCACAATGCCGACTTAAGGACAAGAAGACTGACTCTTCTTACTGTCTATGTTTTGAACCATTCCTGTGACACTAGATATAGATTCCGATGCTTCACTTTAGGTTTACTGGATCCCTCTGAATTTCTTATTGACGATGAAAGACAGAAATTGGACCGGAATTAAATACAAAAGGCAAAATGCCGACTTAAGTACAAGAAGACTGACTGTTCCCACTGTCTATGTTTTGAACCATTCCTGAGACGCTAGTTGAAGATTCCGATGCTTCACTGCTGGTTTACTGTATTCCTCACCTTCTTATTGACGATGAAACACCGAAATTGCATTGGAATTAAATACAAAAGGCACAATGCCGACTTAAGTACAAGAAGACTGACTCTTCCTACTGTCTATGTTTTGAACCATTCCTGTGACACTTGTTATAGATTCCGATGCTTCACTTCAGGTTTACTGTATCCCTCTGACTTTCGTATTGACGATGAAACACAGAAATTGCACCGGAATTACATACAAAAGGCACAATGCCGACTTCAGGACAAGAAGACTGACTAGTCTTACTGACTATGTTTTGAACCATTCCTGTGACACTAGTTATAGATTCCGATGCTTCACTCCAGGTTTAGTGTATCCCTTGGACCTTCTTATTGACGATGAAACACCGAAATTTCATCGGAATTAAATAGAAAAGGCACAATGGCCACTTAAGTACAAGAAGACTGACTCTTATTACTGTCTAAGTTTTGAACCATTCCTGTGACACTAATTTTGGATTCCGATGCTTCACTTCAGGTTTACTGTATCCCTCTGTCCTTCTTATTGACGATGAAACACAGAAATTTCATCGGAATTAAATACATAAGGCAAAATGCCGACTTAAGTACAAGAAGACTGACTGTTTCCACTGTCTATGCTTTGAACCATTCCTGAGACACTAGTTGAAGATTCCGATGCTTCACTTCAGGTTTACTGTATCCCTCTGACCTTCTTATTGACGATGAAACACTGAAATTGCACCGGAATTAAATACAAAAGGCACAATGCCGACTTAAGTACAAGAAGACAGACCCTTCTTACTGTCTATGTTTTGAACCATTCCATTGACACTAGTTATAGATTCCGATGCTTCACTTCAGGTTTACTGTATCCCTTGGATCTTCTTATTAACGATGAAACACATAAATTGCATCGGAATTAATAACAAAAGGCACAATGCCGACTTAAGTACAAGAAGACTGACTCTTCCTACTTTCTAGGATTTGAACCATTTCTGTGACACTGGTTATAGATTCCGATGCTTCACTTCAGGTTTACTGTATCCCTCTGACTTTCGTATTGACGATGAAACACATATATTGCATCGGAATTAAATAAAAAAGGCACAATGCCGACTTAAGTACAAGATGACTGACTCTTCCTACTGTCTATGATTTGAATCATTCCTGTGACACTAGTTACAGATTCCGATGCTTCACTTCAGGTTTACTGTATCCATCTGACTTTCGTATTGACGATGAAACACAGAAATTGCACCGGAATTAAATAAAAAAGGCACAATGCCGACTTAAGGACAAGAAGACTGACTCTTCTTACTGTCTAAGTTTTGAACCATTCCTGTGACACTCGATATAGATTCCGATGCTTCACTTTAGGTTTACTGTATGCCTCTGAGTTTCTTATTGACGATGAAAGACAGAAATTTGACCGGAATTAAATACAATAGGCACAATGACGACTTAAGTACAAGAAGACTGACTGTTCCCACTGTCTATGTTTTGAACCATTCCTGAGACACTAGTTGAAGAATCCGATGCTTCACTTCAGGTTTACTGTATCCCTCACCTTCTTATTGACGATGAAACACTGAAATTGCACCGGAATTAAATACAAAAGGCACAATGCCGACTTAAGTACAAGAAGACTGACTCTTCTTACTGTCTATGTTTTAAACCACTCCTGTGAGACTAGATATAGATTCCGATGCTTCACTTCAGGTTTACTGTATCATTTGGACCTTCTTATTGACGATGAAACACAGAAATTACATCGGAATTAAATACAAAAGGCACAATGCCGACTTAAGTTCAAAAAGACTGACTCTTCTTACTGACTATGTTTTGAACCATTCCTGTGACACTAGTTATAGATTCCGATGCTTCACTTGAGTTGACTGTATCCCTCTGACCTTCTTATTGACGATGAAACACAGAAATTAAATCATAATTAAATAGAAAAGGCACAATGCCGACTCAAGTACAAGAAGACTGACTCTTCTGACTGTCTATGTTGTGAACCTTTCATGTGACACTAGTTATAGTTTCCGATGCCGCTCATCAGGTTTACTGTATCGGTCTGACCTTCTTATTGACGATGAAACACAGAAATTGCATCGGAATTAAATACAAAATGCACAATGCCGACTTAAGTACATGAAGACTGACTAATCTTACTGTCTATGTTTTGGACCATTCCTATGACACTAGTTATAGATTCCGATGATTCACTTCAGGTTTACTGTATCCCTTGGACCTTCTTATTGACGATGAAACACGGAAATTGCATCGGAATTAAATACAAATGGCACAATGCCGACTTAAGTATAAGAAGGCTGACTCTTCTTACTGTCTATGTTTTGAACCATTCCTGTGACACTAGTTATAGATTCCGATGCTTCACTCGAGGTTTACTGTATCCCTTGCACCTTCTTATTGACGATGAAATACAGATATGGCACCGGAATTAAATACAAAAGGCACAATGCCGACTTAAGGACAAGAAGACGACTCTTCTTACTGACTATGTTTTGAACCATTCCTGTGACACTAGTTATAGATTCCGATGCTTCACTTCAGGTTTACTGTATCCCTCTGACCTTCTTATTGACGATGAAACACGGAAATTGCCTCGGAATTAAATAGAAAAGGCACAATGCCGACTTTAGTACAAGAAGACTGACTTTTCTTACTGTCTATGTTTTGAACCACTCCTGAGACACTAGTTGAAGATTCCGATGCTTCACTTCAGGTTTACTGTATCCCTCTGACCTTCTTATTGACGATGAAACACAGAAATTGCACCGGAATTAAATACAAAAGGCACAATGCCGACTTAAGTACAAGAAGACAGACTCTTCTTACTGTCTATGTTTTGAACCATTCCATTGACACTAGTTATAGATTCCGATGCTTCACTCCAGGTTTACTGTATCCCTTGGACCTTCTTATTGAC
The DNA here is from genome assembly GCF_023864345.2 of Schistocerca serialis cubense. NCBI lineage: Eukaryota > Metazoa > Arthropoda > Insecta > Orthoptera > Acrididae > Schistocerca > Schistocerca serialis. Next base: position 983,376,639 of record NC_064641.1, read on the forward strand.
GATGAAACACCGAAATTGCATTGGAATTAATTACAACAGGCACAATGCCGACTTAAGTACATGAGGACTGACTCTCCTTACTGACTATGCTTTGAATCATTCCTGTGACACTAGTTATAGATTCCGATGCTTCACTTCAGGTTTACTGTATCCCTCTGACCTTCTTATTGACGATGAAACACAGAAATTGCATCGGAATTAAATACAAAAGGCACAATGCCGACTAAAGTACAAGAAGACTGACTCTTCTTACTGTCTATGTTTTGAATCATTCCTGTGACACTAGTTATAGTTTCCGATGCTTCACTCCAGGTTTACTGTATCCCTTGGACCTTCTTATTGACGATGAAACACCGAAATTGCATTGGAATTAAATACAAAAGGCACAATGCCGACTTAAGTACATGAGGACTGACTCTCCTTACTGACTATGCTTTGAATCATTCCTGTGACACTAGTTATAGATTCCGATGCTTCACTTCAGGTTTACTATATCCCTCTGAACTTCTTATTGACGATGAAACACAGAAATTGCATCGGAATTAAATACAAATGGCACAATGCCGACTTAAGTACAAGAAGACTGACCCTTCTTACTGTCTATGATTTGAACCATTCCTGTGACACTAGTTATAGATTCCGATGCTTCACTCCAGGTTTACTGTATCCCTTGGACCTTCTTATTGACGATGAAACTCAGAAATTGCATCGGAATTAAATACAAAGGGCACAATGCCGACTTAAGTACAAGAAGACTGACTCTTCCTACTGTCTATGTTTTGAACCATTCCTGTGACACTTGTTATAGATTCCGATGCTTCACTTCAGGTTTACTGTATCCCTCTGACTTTCGCATTGACGATGAAACACAGAAATTGCACCGGAATTAAATAAAAAAGGCACAATGCCGACTTAAGGACAAGAAGACTGACTCTTCTTACTGTCTATGTTTTGAACCATTCCTGTGACACTAGATATAGATTCCGATGCTTCACTTTAGGTTTACTGGATCCCTCTGAATTTCTTATTGACGATGAAAGACAGAAATTGGACCGGAATTAAATACAAAAGGCAAAATGCCGACTTAAGTACAAGAAGACTGACTGTTCCCACTGTCTATGTTTTGAACCATTCCTGAGACGCTAGTTGAAGATTCCGATGCTTCACTTCTGGTTTACTGTATTCCTCACCTTCTTATTGACGATGAAACACCGAAATTGCATTGGAATTAAATACAAAAGGCACAATGCCGACTTAAGTACATGAGGACTGACTCTCCTTACTGACTATGCTTTGAATCATTCCTGTGACACTAGTTATAGATTCCGATGCTTCACTTCAGGTTTACTGTATCCCTCTGAACTTCTTATTGACGATGAAACACAGAAATTGCATCGGAATTAAATACAAAAGGCACAATGCCGACTTAAGTACAAGAAGACTGACCCTTCGTACTGTCTATGTTTTGAACCATTCCTGTGACACTAGCTATAGATTCCGATGCTTCACTTCATTTTTACTGTATGCCTCTGACCTTATTGACGATGAAACAAAGAAATTGGATCATAATTAAATAGAAAAGGCACAATGCCGACTTAAGTACAAGAAGACTGACTCTTCTTACTGTCTATGCTTTGAACCATTCCTGTGACACTAGTTATAGATTCCAATGCTTGGCTTCAGGTTTACTGTATCCCTTGGAGCTTCTTATTGACGATGAAACACAGAAATAGCATCGGAATTTAATACACAAGGCGCAATGCCGACTCAAGTACAAGAAGACTGACTCTTCTGACTGTCTATGTTGTGAACCATTCATGTGACACTAGTGATAGTTTCCGATGCCGCACATCAGGTTTACTGTATCGGTCTGACCTTCTTGTTGACGATGAAACACAGAAATTGCATCGGAATTAAATACAAAATGCACAATGCCGACTTTAGTACATGAAGACTGACTAATCTTACTGTCTATGTTTTGAACCATTTCTGTGACACTAGTTATAGATTCCGATGCTTCACTTCAGGTTTACAGTTTACCTTGGACCTTCTTATTAACGATGAAACAATGAAATTGCATCGGAATTAAATACTAAACGCACAATGCCGACTTAAGTACATGAAGACTGATTCTTCTTACTGACTATGTTTTGGACCATTCCTGTGACACTAGTTATAGATTCCGATGATTCACTTCAGGTTTACTGTATCCCTTGGACCTTCTTATTGACGATGAAACACAGAAATTGCATCGGAATTAAATACAAATGGCACAATGCCGACTTAAGTACAAGAAGGCTGACTCTTCTTACTGTCTATGCTTTGAACCATTCCTGTGACACTAGTTATAGATACCGATGCTTCACTCCACGTTTACTGTATCCCTTGCACCTTCTTATTGACGATGAAACACAGAAATTGCACCGGAATTAAATACAAAAGGCACAATGCCGACTTAAGGACAAGAAGACGACTCTTCTTACTGACTATGTTTTGAACCATTCCTGTGACACTAGTTATAGATTCCGATGCTTCACTTCAGGTTTACTGTATCCCTCTGACCTTCTTATTGACGATGAAACACGGAAATTGCCACGGAATTAAATAGAAAAGGCACTATGCCGACTTTAGTACAAGAAGACTGACTTTTCTTACTGTCTGTGTTTTGAACCACTCCTGAGACACTAGTTGAAGATTCCGATGCTTCACTTCAGGTTTACTGTATCCCTCTGACCTTCTTATTGACGATGAAACACAGAAAATGCACCGGAATTAAATACAAAAGGCACAATGCCGACTTAAGTACATGAGGACTGACTCTCCTTACTGTCTATATTTTGAACCATTCCTGTGACACTAGTTATAGATTCCGATGCTTCCCTCCAGGTTTACTGTATCCCTTGGACCTTTTTATTGACGATGAAATTCAGAAATTCCATCGGAATTAAATAGAAAAGGCACAATGCCGACTAAAGTAGAAGAAGACTGACTCTTCTCACTGACTATGTTTTCAACCATTCCTGTGACACTAGTTATAGATTCCGATGCTTCACTTCAGGATTACTGTATCCCTTGGACCTTCTTATTGACGATGAAACACATAAATTGCATCGGAACTAAATACAAAAGGGCACAATGCCGACTTAAGTACAAGAAGACTGACTCTTCTTTCTGTCTATGTTTTGAATCATTCCTGTGACACTAGTTATAGATTCCGATGCTTCACTCCAGGTTTACTGTATCCCTTTGACCTTCTTATTGACGATGAAACACCGAAATTGCATTGGAATTAAATACAAAAGGCACAATGCCGACTTAAGTACATGAGGACTGACTCTCCTTACTGACTATGCTTTGAATCATTCCTGTGACACTAGTTATAGATTCCGATGTTTCACTTCAGGTTTACTGTATCCCTTGGACCATCTTATTAACGATGAAAAACATAAATTGCATCGGAAGTAAATACAAAAGGCACAATGCCGACTTAAGTACAAGAAGACTGACTCTTCCTACTGTCTATGTTTTGAACCATTCCTGTGACACTTGTTATAGATTCCGATGCTTCACTTCAGGTTTACTGTATCCCTCTGACTTTCGTATTGACGATGAAACACAGAAATTGCACCGGAATTACATACAAAAGGCACAATGCCGACTTCAGGACAAGAAGACTGACTAGTCTTACTGACTATGTTTTGAACCATTCCTGTGACACTAGTTATAGATTCCGATGCTTCACTCCAGGTTTAGTGTATCCCTTGGACCTTCTTATTGACGATGAAACACCGAAATTTCATCGGAATTAAATAGAAAAGGCACAATGGCCACTTAAGTACAAGAAGACTGACTCTTATTACTGTCTAAGTTTTGAACCATTCCTGTGACACTAATTTTGGATTCCGATGCTTCACTTCAGGTTTACTGTATCCCTCTGTCCTTCTTATTGACGATGAAACACAGAAATTTCATCGGAATTAAATACATAAGGCAAAATGCCGACTTAAGTACAAGAAGACTGACTGTTTCCACTGTCTATGCTTTGAACCATTCCTGAGACACTAGTTGAAGATTCCGATGCTTCACTTCAGGTTTACTGTATCCCTCTGACCTTCTTATTGACGATGAAACACTGAAATTGCACCGGAATTAAATACAAAAGGCACAATGCCGACTTAAGTACAAGAAGACAGACCCTTCTTACTGTCTATGTTTTGAACCATTCCATTGACACTAGTTATAGATTCCGATGCTTCACTTCAGGTTTACTGTATCCCTTGGATCTTCTTATTAACTATGAAACACATAAATTGCATCGGAATTAATTACAAAAGGCACAATGCCGACTTAAGTACAAGAAGACTGACTCTTCCTACTTTCTAGGATTTGAACCATTTCTGTGACACTGGTTATAGATTCCGATGCTTCACTTCAGGTTTACTGTATCCCTCTGACTTTCGTATTGACGATGAAACACATATATTGCATCGGAATTAAATAAAAAAGGCACAATGCCGACTTAAGTACAAGAAGACTGACTCTTCCTACTGTCTATGATTTGAATCATTCCTGTGACACTAGTTACAGATTCCGATGCTTCACTTCAGGTTTACTGTATCCATCTGACTTTCGTATTGACGATGAAACACAGAAATTGCACCGGAATTAAATAAAAAAGGCACAATGCCGACTTAAGGACAAGAAGACTGACTCTTCTTACTGTCTAAGTTTTGAACCATTCCTGTGACACTCGATATAGATTCCGATGCTTCACTTTAGGTTTACTGTATGCCTCTGTGTTTCTTATTGACGATGAAAGACAGAAATTTGACCGGAATTAAATACAATAGGCACAATGACGACTTAAGTACAAGAAGACTGACTGTTCCCACTGTCTATGTTTTGAACCATTCCTGAGACACTAGTTGAAGAATCCGATGCTTCACTTCAGGTTTACTGTATCCCCCACCTTCTTATTGACGATGAAACACTGAAATTGCACCGGAATTAAATACAAAAGGCACAATGCCGACTTAAGTACAAGAAGACAGACTCTTCTTACTATCGATGTTTTGAACCATTCCTGTGACACTAGCTATAGATTCCGATGCTTCACTTCATTTTTACTCTATGCCTCTGACCTTATTGACGATGAAACACAGAAATTGCATCGGAATTAAATACAAAAGGCAGTATACCGACTTAAGTACAAGAAGACTGACTCTTCTTACTGTCTATGTTTTAAACCACTCCTGTGAGACTAGATATAGATTCCGATGCTTCACTTCAGGTTTACTGTATCATTTGGACCTTCTTATTGACGATGAAACACAGAAATTACATCGGAATTAAATACAAAAGGCACAATGCCGACTTAAGTTCAAAAAGACTGACTCTTCTTACTGACTATGTTTTGAACCATTCCTGTGACACTAGTTATAGATTCCGATGCTTCACTTGAGTTTACTGTATCCCTCTGACCTTCTTATTGACGATGAAACACAGAAATTAAATCATAATTAAATAGAAAAGGCACAATGCCGACTCAAGTACAAGAAGACTGACTCTTCTGACTGTCTATGTTGTGAACCATTCATGTGACACTAGTTATAGTTTCCGATGCCGCACATCAGGTTTACTGTATCGGTCTGACCTTCTTATTGACGATGAAACACAGAAATTGCATCGGAATTAAATACAAAATGCACAATGCCGACTTAAGTACATGAAGACTGACTAATCTTACTGTCTATGTTTTGAACCATTTCTGTGACACTAGTTATAGATTCCGATGCTTCACTTCAGGTTTACTGTTTACCTTGGACCTTCTTATTAACGATGAAACAATGAAATTGCATCGGAATTAAATACAAAAGGCACAATGCCGACTTAAGTACATGAAGACTGATTCTTCTTACTGACTATGTTTTGAACCATTCCTGTGACACTAGTTATAGATTCCGATGATTCACTTCAGGTTTACTGTATCCCTTGGACCTTCTTATTGACGATGAAACACAGAAATTGCATCGGAATTAAATACAAATGGCACAAAGCCGACATAAGTACAAGAAGGCTGACTCTTCTTACTGTCTATGTTTTGAACCATTCCTGTGACACTAGTTATAGATTCCGATGCTTCACTCCACGTTTACTGTATCCCTTGCACCTTCTTATTGACGATGAAACACAGAAATTGCACCGGAATTAAATAGAAAAGGCACAATGCCTACTTTAGTACAAGAAGACTGACTTTTCTTACTGTCTGTGTTTTGAACCACTCCTGAGACACTAGTTGAAGATTCCGATGCTTCACTTCAGGTTTACTGTATCCCTCTGACCTTCTTATTGACGATGAAACACAGAAATTGCACCGGAATTAAATACAAAAGGCACAATGCCGACTTAAGTACATGAGGACTGACTCTCCTTACTGTCTATATTTTGAACCTTTCCTGTGACACTAGTTATAGATTCCGATGCTTCCCTCCAGGTTTACTGTATCCCTTGGACCTTTTTATTGACGATAAAATTCAGAAATTCCATCGGAATTAAATAGAAAAGGCACAATGCCGACTAAAGTAGAAGAAGACTGACTCTTCTCACTGACTATGTTTTCAACCATTCCTGTGACACTAGTTATAGATTCCGATGCTTCACTTCAGGATTACTGTATCCCTTGGACCTTCTTATTGACGATGAAACACATAAATTGCATCGGAACTAAATACAAAAGTGCACAATGCCGACTTAAGTACAAGAAGACTGACTCTTCTTTCTGTCTATGTTTTGAATCATTCCTGTGTCACTAGTTATGGATTCCGATGCTTCACTCCAGGTTTACTGTATCCCTTTGACCTTCTTATTGACGATGAAACACCGAAATTGCTTTGGAATTGAATACAAAAGGCACAATGCCGACTTAAGTACATGAGGACTGACTATCCTTACTGAATATGCTTTGAATCATTCCTGTGACACTAGTTATAGATTCCGATGTTTCACTTCAGGTTTACTGTATCCCTTGGACCATCTTATTAACGATGAAAAACATAAATTGCATCGGAAGTAAATACAAAAGGCACAATGCCGACTTAAGTACAAGAAGACTGACTCTTCCTACTGTCTATGTTTTGAACCATTCCTGTGACACTTGTTATAGATTCCGATGCTTCACTTCAGGTTTACTGTATCCCTCTGACTTTCGTATTGACGATGAAACACAGAAATTGCACCGGAATTAAATACAAAAGGCACAATGCCGACTTAAGGACAAGAAGACTGACTCTTCTAACTGTCTATGTTTTGAACCATTCCTGTGACACTAGTTATAGATTCCGATGCTTCACTTTCGGTTTACTGTATCCCTCTGACTTTCTTATTGACGATGAAACACAGAGATTGCACCGGAATTACATACAAAAGGCACAATGCCGACTTAAGGACAAGAAGACTGACTAGTCTTACTGACTATGTTTTGAACCATTCCTGTGACACTAGTTATAGATTCCGATGCTTCACTCCAGGTTTAGTGTATCCCTTGGACCTTCTTATTGACGATGAAACACCGAAATTTCATCGGAATTAAATAGAAAAGGCACAATGGCCACTTAAGTACAAGAAGACTGACTCTTATTACTGTCTAAGTTTTGAACCATTCCTGCGACACTAATTTTGGATTCCGATGCTTCACTTCAGGTTTACTGTATCCCTCTGACCTTCTTATTGACGATGAAACACAGAAATTTCATCGGAATTAAATACATAAGGCAAAATGCCGACTTAAGTACAAGAAGACTGACTGTTTCCACTGTCTATGCTTTGAACCATTCCTGAGACACTAGTTGAAGATTCCGATGCTTCACTTCAGGTTTACTGTATCCCTCTGACCTTCTTATTGACGATGAAACACTGAAATTGCACCGGAATTAAATACAAAAGGCACAATGCCGACTTAAGTACAAGAAGACAGACCCTTCTTACTGTCTATGTTTTGAACCATTCCATTGACACTAGTTATAGATTCCGATGCTTCACTTCAGGTTTACTGTATCCCTTGGATCTTCTTATTAACGATGAAACACATAAATTGCATCGGAGTTAATAACAAACGGCACAATGCCGACTTAAGTACAAGAAGACTGACTCTTCCTACTTTCTAGGATTTGAACCATTTCTGTGACACTGGTTATAGATTCCGATGCTTCACTTCAGGTTTACTGTATCCCTCTGACTTTCGTATTGACGATGAAACACATATATTGCATCGGAATTAAATAAAAAATTCACAATGCCGACTTAAGTACAAGAAGACTGACTCTTCCTACTGTCTATGATTTGAATCATTCCTGTGACACTAGTTATAGATTCCGATGCTTCACTTCAGGTTTACTGTATCCATCTGACTTTCGTATTGACGATGAAACACAGTAATTGCACCGGAATTAAATAAAAAAGGCACAATGCCGACTTAAGGACAAGAAGACTGACTCTTCTTACTGTCTATGTTTTGAACCATTCCTGTGACACTCGATATAGATTCCGATGCTTCACTTTAGGTTTACTGTATGCCTCTGAGTTTCTTATTGACGATGAAAGACAGAAATTTGACCGGAATTAAATACAATAGGCACAATGACGACTTAAGTACAAGAAGACTGACTGTTCCCACTGTCTATGTTTTGAACCATTCCTGAGACACTAGTTGAAGAATCCGATGCTTCACTTCAGGTTTACTGTATCCCTCACCTTCTTATTGACGATGAAACAGTGAAATTGCACCGGAATTAAATACAAAAGGCACAATGCCGACTTAAGTACAAGAAGACAGACTCTTCTTACTATCGATGTTTTGAACCATTCCTGTGACACTAGCTATAGATTCCGATGCTTCACTTCATTTTTACTCTATGCCTCTGACCTTATTGACGATGAAACACAGAAATTGCATCGGAATTAAATACAAAAGGCAGAATACCGACTTAAGTACAAGAAGACTGACTCTTCTTACTGTCTATGTTTTAAACCACTCCTGTGAGACTAGATATAGATTCCGATGCTTCACTTCAGGTTTACTGTATCATTTGGACCTTCTTATTGACGATGAAACACAGAAATTACATCGGAATTAAATACAAAAGGCACAATGCCGACTTAAGTTCAAAAAGACTGACTCTTCTTACTGACTATGTTTTGAACCATTCCTGTGACACTAGTTATAGATTCCGATGCTTCACTTGAGTTTACTGTATCCCTCTGACCTTCTTATTGACGATGAAACACAGAAATTAAATCATAATTAAATAGAAAAGGCACAATGCCGACTCAAGTACAAGAAGACTGACTCTTCTGACTGTCTATGTTGTGAACCATTCATGTGACACTAGTTATAGTTTCCGATGCCGCACATCAGGTTTACTGTATCGGTCTGACCTTCATATTGACGATGAAACACAGAAATTGCATCGGAATTAAATACAAAATGCACAATGCCGACTTAAGTACATGAAGACTGACTAATCTTACTGTCTATGTTTTGAACCATTTCTGTGACACTAGTTATAGATTCCGATGCTTCACTTCAGGTTTACTGTTTACCTTGGACCTTCTTATTAACGATGAAACAATGAAATTGCATCGGAATTAAATACAAAAGGCACAATGCCGACTTAAGTACATGAAGACTGATTCTTCTTACTGACTATGTTTTGAACCATTCCTGTGACACTAGTTATAGATTCCGATGATTCACTTCAGGTTTACTGTATCCCTTGGACCTTCTTATTGACGATGAAACACAGAAATTGCATCGGAATTAAATACAAATGGCACAAAGCCGACATAAGTACAAGAAGGCTGACTCTTCTTACTGTCTATGTTTTGAACCCCTCCTGTGACACTAGTTATAGATTCCGATGCTTCACTTCAGGGTTACTGTATCCCTCTGACCTTCTTATTGACGATGAAACACAGAAATTGCATCGGAATTAAATTCAAAAGGCAAAATGCCGACTTAAGTACAAGAAGACAGACTCTTCTTACTGTCTATGTTTTGAACCATTCCATTGACACTAGTTATAGATTACGATGCTTCACTCCAGGTTTACTGTATCCCTTGGACCTTCTAATTGACGATAATACACTGAAATTGCATCGGAATATAATACAAAAGGCACAATGCCGACTTAAGTACAAGAAGACTGACTCGTCTTACTGTCTATGCTTTGAACCATTCCTGTGACACTAGTTATAGCTTCCGATGCTTCACTCAAGGTTTAGTGTATCCCTTGGACCTTCTTATTGACGATTAACCCCAGAAATGGCATCGGAATTAAATAGAAAAGGCACTATGCCGACTTAAGTACAAGATGACAGACTCTTCTTACTGACTATGTTTTGAACCATTCCTGTGTCACTAGTTATAGATTCCGATGCTTCACTTCAGGTTTACTGTATCCCTCTGACCTTCTAATTGACGATGAAACACAGATATTGCATCGGAATTAAATAGAAAAGGAACAATGCCGACTTAAGTACAAGAAGACTGACTCTTCCTACTGTCTATGTTTTGAACGATTCCTCTGACACTAGCTATAGATTCCGATGCTTCACTTCATTTTTACTGTATCCCTCTGACCTTATTGACGATGAAACACAGAAATTGCATCGGAATTAAATACAAAAGGCACAATACCGACTTAAGTACAAGAAGTCTGACTTTTCTTACTGTCTATGTTTGAACCACTCCTGTGACACTAGATACAGATTCCGATGCTTCACTCCAGGTTTACCGTATCCCTTGGACCTTCTTATTGACGATAATACACTGAAATTGCATCGGAATTAAATAGAAAAGGCGCAATGCCGACTTAAGTACAAAAAGACTGAATCTTCTTACTGACTATGTTTTGAACCACTCCTGTGACACTAGTTATAGATTCCGATTCTTCACTTCAGGTTTACTGTATCCGTCTGACCTTATTGACGATGAAACACTGAAATTGCATCGGAATTATATACAAAAGGCACAATACCGACTTAAGTACAAGAAGACTGACTCTTCTTACTGTCTATGTTTGAACCACTCCTGTGACACTAGATATAGGATCCGATGCTTCACTTCAGGTTTACTGTATAATTTGGACCTTCTTATTGACGATGAAACACAGATATTACATCGGAATTAAATACAAAAGGCACAATGCCGACTTAAGTACAAAAATACTGACTCTTCTTACTGACTATGTTTTGAACCATTCCTGTGACACTAGTTATAGATTCCGATGATTCACTTCAGGTTTACTGTATCCCTCTGACCTTCTTATTGACGATGAAACACAGAAATTGGATCGGAATTAAATAGAAAATGCACAATGCCGACTTAAGTGCAAGAAGACTGACTCTTCTTACTGTCTATGTTTAGAACCATTCCTGTGACACTAGTTATAGATTCCGATGATTCACACCAGGTATACTGTATCCTTTGGACCTTCTTAATGACGATGAAACACCGAAATTGCAACGGAATTAAATAGAAAAGGCACAATGCCGACTTAGGTACAAGAAGACTGACTCTTGTTACTGACTATGTTTTGAACCATTCCTGTGACACTAGTTATGCATTCCGATGCTTCACTTCATTTTCACTGTATACCTTAGACCTTCTTATTAACGATGAAACACAGAAATTGCCTCGGAATTAAATACAAAAGGCACAATGCCAACTTAAGTACAAGAAGACTGACTCTTCCTACTGTCTATGTTTGAACCATTCCATTGACACTAGTTATAGATTCCGATGCTCCACTCCAGGTTTAGTGTATCCCTTGGACCTTCATATTAACGATGAAACAATGAAATTGCATCGGAATTAAATACAAAAGGCACAATGCCGACTTAAGTACATCAAGACTGATTCTTCTTACTGACTATGTTTTGAACCATTCCTGTGACACTAGCTATAGATTCCGATGCTTCACTTCAGGTTTACTGTATCCCTCTGACGTTCGTATTGACGATGAAACACAGAAATTGCACCGGAATTAAATACAAAAGGCACAATGCCGACTTAAGGACAAGAAGACTGACTCTTCTTAGTGTCTATGCTTTGAACCATTCCTGTGACACTAGTTATAGATTCCGATGCTTCACTTTCGGTTTACTGTATCCCTCTGACATTCTTATTGACGATGAAACACAGAAATTACACCGGAATTAAATACAAAAGGCACAATGCCGACTTAAGTACAAGAATACTGACTCTTCCTACTGTCTATGTTTGAACCATTCCATTGACACTAGTTATAGATTCCGATGCTCCACTCCAGGTTTAGTGTATCCCTTGGACCTTCATATTAACGATGAAACAATGAAATTGCATCGGAATTAAATACAAAAGGCACAATGCCGACTTAAGTACATCAAGACTGATTCTTCTTACTGACTATGTTTTGAACCATTCCTGTGACACTAGTTATAGATTCCGATGATTCACTTCAGGTTTACTGTATCCCTTGGACCTTCTTATTGACGATGAAACACAGAAATTGCATCGGAATTAAATACAAATGGCACAATGCCGACATAAGTACAAGAAGGCTGACTCTTCTTACTGTCTATGTTTTGAACCATTCCTGTGACACTAGTTATAGATTCCGATGCTTCACTCCAGGTTTACTGTATCACTTGCACCTTCATATTGACGATGAAACACAGAAATTGCACCGGAATTAAATACAAATGGCACAATGCCGACTTAAGGGCAAGAAGACGACTCTTCTTACTGACTATGTTTTGAACCATTCCTGTGACACTAGTTATAGATTCCGATGCTTCACTTCAGGTTTACTGTATCCCTCTGACCTTCTTATTGACGATGAAACACGGAAATTGCCTCGGAATTTAATAGAAAAGGCACCATGACGACTTTAGTACAAGAAGACTGACTTTTCTTACTGTCTATGTTTTGAACCACTCCTGTGACACTAGTTATAGATTCCGATGCTTCACTTCAGGGTTACTGTATCCCTCTGACCTTCTTATTGACGATGAAACACAGAAATTGCATCGGAATTAAATTCAAAAGGCAAAATGCCGACTTAAGTACAAGAAGACAGACTCTTCTTACTGTCTATGTTTTGAACCATTCCATTGACACTAGTTATAGATTACGATGCTTCACTCCAGGTTTACTGTATCCCTTGGACCTTCTTATTGACGATTAACCCCAGAAATTGCATCGGAATTAAATAGAAAAGGCTCTATGCCGACTTAAGTACAAGATGACAGAATCTTCTTACTGACTATGTTTTGAACCATTCCTGTGTCACTAGTTATAGATTCCGATGCTTGACTTCAGGTTTACTGTATCCCTTGGACCTTCTTATTGACGATGAAACACAGAAATTGCATCGGAATTAAATAGAAAAGGAACAATGCCGACTTAAGTACAAGAAGACTGACACTTCCTACTGTCTATGTTTTGAACGATTCCTCTGACACTAGCTATAGATTCCGATGCTTCACTTCATTTTTACTGTATCCCTCTGACCTTATTGACGATGAAACACAGAAATTGCATCGAAATTAAATACAAAAGGCACAATACCGACTTAAGTACAAGAAGTCTGACTTTTCTTACTGTCTATGTTTTGAACCTCTCCTGTGACACTAGATACAGATTCCGATGCTTTACTCCAGGTTTACTGTATCCCTTGGACCTTCTTATTGACGATAATACACTGAAATTGCATCGGAATTAAATAGAAAAGGCGCAATGCCGACTTAAGTACAAAAAGACTGAATCTTCTTACTGACTATGTTTTGAACCACTCCTGTGACACTAGTTATAGATTCCGATTCTTCACTTCAGGTTTACTGTATCCCTCTGACCTTCTTATTGACGATGAAACACAGAAATTGGATCGGAATTAAATAGAAAAGGCACAATGCCGACTTAAGTACAAGAAGACTGACTCTTCTTACTGTCTATGCTTTGAACCATTCCTGTGACACTAGTTATAGATTCCGATGCTTGACTTCTGGTTTACTGTATCCCTTGGACCTTCTTATTGACGATGAAACACAGAAATAGCATCGGAATTTAATACAAAAGGCACAATGGCGACTCAAGTACAAGAAGACTGACTCTTCTGACTGTCTATGTTGTGAACCATTCCTGTGACACTAGTTATAGATTCCGATGCCTCACTTCAGGTTTACTGTATCGGTCTGACCTTCTTATTGACGATGAAACACAGAAATTGCATCGGAATTAAACACAAAATGGACAATGCCGACTTAAGTACATGAAGACTGACTCATCTTACTGTCTATGTTTTGAACCATTTCTGTGACACTAGTTATAGATTCCGATGCTTCACTTCAGGGTTACTGTATCCCTCAGAAATTCTTATTGACGATGAAACACAGAAATTGCATCGGAATTAAATACAAAAGGCACAATGCCGACTTACGTACAAGAAGACTGACTCTTCTTTCCGTCTATGCTTTGAACCATTCCTGTGACACTAGTTATGGATTCCGATGCTTCACTTCAGGTTTACTGTATCCCTTGAACCTTCTTACTGACGATGAAACACAGAAATTGCATCGGAATTAAATACAAAAGGACAATGCCGATTAAAGTAGAAGAAGACTGACTCTTCCCACTGTCTATGTTTGAACAATTGCATTGACTCTAGTTATAGATTCCGATGCTTCATTTCAGGTTTACTGTTTCCCTTGGACCTTCTTATTAACGATGAAACAATGAAATTGCATCGGAATTAAATACAAAAGGCACAATGCCGACTTAAGTACATGAAGACTGATTCTTCTTACTGACTATGTATTGAATCATTCCTGTGACACTAGTTATATATTCCGATGCTTCACTTTAGGTTTAATGTATCCCTTAGACCTTCTTATTGACGATGAAACACAGAAATTGCATCGGAATTAAATACAAAAGGCACAATGCCGACTTAAGTACAAGAAGGCTGACTCTTCTTACTGTCTATGTTTTGAACCATTCCTGTGACTCTAGTTATAGATTCCGATGCTTCACTCCAGGTTTACTGTATCCCTTGCACCTTCTTATTGACGATGAAACACAGGAATTGCATCGCAATTAAATACAAAAGGCACAATGATTACTTAAGTACAAGAAGACTGACTCTTCCTACTGTCTATGTTTTGAACCATTCCTGTGACACTAGCTATAGACTCCGATTCTTCACTTCATTTTTACTGTATCCGTCTGACCTTATTGACGATGAAACACTGAAATTGCATCGGAATTATATACAACAGGCACAATACCGACTTAAGTACAAGAAGATTGACTCTTCTTACTGTCTATGTTTGAACCACTCCTGTGACACTAGATATAGGATCCGATGCTTCACTTCAGGTTTACTGTATAATTTGGACCTTCTTATTGACGATGAAACACAGATATTACATCGGAATCAAATACAAAAGGCACAATGCCGACTTAAGTACAAAAATACTGACTCTTCTTACTGACTATGTTTTGAACCATTCCTGTGACACTAGTTATAGATTCCGATGCTTCACTTCAGGTTTACTGTATCCCTCTGACCTTCTTATTGACTATGAAACACAGAAATTGGATCGGAATTAAATAGAAAATGCACAATGCCGACTTAAGTGCAAGAAGACTGACTCTTCTTATTGTCTATGTTTAGAACCATTCCTGTGACACTAGTTATAGATTCCGATGATTCACACCAGGTATACTGTATCCTTTGGACCTTCTTAATGACGATGAACCACCGAAATTGCAACGGAATTAAATAGAAAAGGCACAATGCCGACTTAGGTACAAGAAGACTGACTCTTGTTACTGACTATGTTTTGAACCATTCCTGTGACACTAGTTATGCATCCGATGCTTCACTTCATTTTCACTGTATACCTTGGACCTTCTTATTAACGATGAAACACAGAAATTGCCTCGGAATTAAATACAAAAGGCACAATGCCGACTTAAGTACAAGAAGACTGACTCTTCTTAGTGTCTATGCTTTGAACCATTCCTGTGACACTAGTTATAGATTCCGATGCTTCACTTTCGGTTTACTGTATCCCTCTGACATTCTTATTGACGATGAAACACAGAAATTGCACCGGAATTAAATACAAAAGGCACAATGCCGACTTAAGTACAAGAAGACTGACTCTTCCTACTGTCTATGTTTGAACCATTCCATTGACACTAGTTATAGATTCCGATGCTCCACTCCAGGTTTAGTGTATCCCTTGGACCTTCATATTAACGATGAAACAATGAAATTGCATCGGAATTAAATACAAAAGGCACAATGCCGATTTAAGTACATGAAGACTGATTCTTCTTACTGACTATGTTTTGAACCATTCCTGTGACACTAGCTATAGATTCCGATGCTTCACTTCAGGTTTACTGTATCCCTCTGACGTTCGTATTGACGATGAAACACAGAAATTGCACCGGAATTAAATACAAAAGGCACAATGCCGACTTAAGGACAAGAAGACTGACTCGTCTTACTGACTATGTTTTGAACCATTCCTGTGGCACTAGTTATAGATTCCGATGCTTCACTCCAGGTTTAGTGTATCCCTTGGACCCTCTTATTGACGATGAAACACAGAAATTGCATCGGAATTAAATAGAATAGGCACAATGCCGACTTAAGTACATGAAGACTGACTCTTCTTACTGTCTATGTTTTGAACCATTCCTGTGACACTAATTTTGGATTCCGATGCTTCACTTCAGGTTTACTGTATCCCTCTGACCTTCTTATTGACGAAGAAACACTGAAATTGCATCGGAATTAATTACAAAAGGCACAATGCCGACTTAAGTACAAGAAGACTGACTCTTTCTACTGTCTATGATTTGAACCATTTCTGTGACACTAGTTATAGATTCCGATGCTTCACTTCAGGTTTATTGTATCCCTCTGACTTTCGTATTGACGATGAAACACAGATATTGCATCGGAATTAAATAAAACAGGCACAAAGCCGACTTAAGGACAAGAAGACTGACCCTTCTTACTGTCTTCGTTTTAAACCATTCCTGTGACACTAGTTATAGCTTCCGATGCTTCACTCCAGGTTTAGTGTATCCCTTGGACCTTCTTATTGAAGATGAAACACAGAAATTGCATCGGAATTAAATAGAAAAGGCACTATGCCGACTTAAGTACAAGATGACTGACTCTTCTTACTGACTATGTTTTGAACAATTCCTGTGTCACTAGTTATAGATTCCGATGCTTGACTTCAGGTTTACTGTATCCCTTGGACCTTCTTATTGACGATGAAACACAGAAATTGCATCAGAAGTAAATACAAAAGGCACAATGCCGACTTAAGTACAGGAAGACTGACTCTTCCTACTGTCTATGTTTTGAACCATACCTGTGACACTAGCTATAGATTCCGATGCTTCACTTGAGGTTTACTGTATCCCTTGGGCCTTCTTATTGACGATGAAATTCAGAAATTGCATCGGAATTAAATACAAAAGGCACAATGCCGACTATAGTACAAGAAGACTGACTCTTCTCACTGACTATAGTTTGAACCATTCCTGTGACACTAGTTATAGATTCCGATGCTTCACTTCATGTTTACTGTATCCCTTGGACATTCTTATTAACGATGAAACACATAAATTGCATCGGAATTAATTACAAAAGGCACAATGCTGACTTAAGTACAAGAAGACTGACTCTTACTACTGTCTATGATTTGAACCATTCCTGTGACACTAGTTATAGATTCCGATGCTTCACTTCAGGTTTACTGTATCCCTCTGACTTTCGTATTGACGATGAAACACAGAAATTGCACCGGAATTAAATAAAAAATGCACAATGCCGACTTAAGGACAAGAAGACTGACTCTTCGTACTGTCTATGTTTTGAACCATTCCTGTGACACTAGATATAGATTCCGATGCTTCACTTTAGGTTTACTGTATCCCTTCTGAGTTTCTTATTGACGATGAAAGACAGAAATTGCACCGGAATTAAATACAAAAGGCACAATGCCGACTTAAGGGCAAGAAGACTGACTCTTCTTACTGACTATGTTTAGAACAATTCCTGTGACACTAGTTATAGATTCCGATGCTTCACTTCAGGTTTACTGTATCCCTTGGACCTTCTAATAGACGATGAAACACAGAAATTGCATCGGAATTAGATACAAAAGGCATAATGCCGGCTTAAGTACATGAAGACTGACTCTTCCTACTTTCTATGATTTGAACCATTCCTGTGACATTAATTTTGGATTCCGATGCTTCACTTCAGGTTTACTGTATCCCTCTGACTTTCTTATTGACGATGAAACACAGAAACTGCATCAGAATTAAATACATAAGGCACAATGCCGACTTAAGTACAAGAAGACTGACTGTTCCCGCTGTCTATGTTTTGAACCATTCCTGAGACACTAGTTGAAGATTCCGATGCTTCACTTCAGGTTTACTGTATCCCTCACCTTCTTATTGACGATGAAACACTGAAATTGCACCGGAATTAAATACAAAAGGCATAATGCCGACTTAAGTACAAGAAGACAGACTCTTCTTACTGTCTATGTTTTGAACCATTCCTGTGACACTAGCTATAGATTCCGATGCTTCACTTCATTTTTACTGTATGCCTCTGACCTTATTGACGATGAAACACAGAAATTGCATCGGAATTAAATACAAAAGGCACAATACCGACTTAAGTACAAGAAGACTGACTCTTCTTACTGTCTATGTTTTGAACCACTCCTGTGAGACTAGATATAGATTCCGATGCTTCACTTCAGGTTTACTGTATCATTTGGACCTTCTTATTGACGATGAAACACAGAAATTACATGGGAATTAAATACAAAAGGCACAATGCCGACATAAGTACAAAAAGACTGACTCTTTTTACTGACTATGTTTTGAACCATTCCTGTGACACTAGTTATAGATTCCGATGCTTCACTTCAGTTTACTGTATCCCTCTGACCTTCTTATTGACGATGAAACACAGAAATTGGATCATAATTAAATAGAAAAGGCACAATGCCGACTTAAGTACAAGAAGACTGACTCTTCTTACAGTCTATGCTTTGAACCATTCCTGTGACACTAGTTATAGATTCCGATGCTTGGCTTCAGGTTTACTGTATCCCTTGGACCTTCTTATTGACGATGAAACACAGAAATAGCATCGAAATTTAATACACAAGGCACAATGCCGACATAAGTACAAAAAGACTGCCTCTTTTTACTGACTATGTTTTGAACCATTTCTGTGACACTAGTTATAGATTCCGATGCTTCACTTCAGGGTTACTGTATCCCTCTGACCTTCTAATTGACGATGAAACACAGAAATTGCATCGGAATTAAATACAAAGGGCACAATGCCGACTTAAGTACAAGAAGACTGACTCTTCATTCTGTCTATGTTTTGAACCATTCCTGTGACACTAGTTATAGATTCCGATGCTTCACTTCAGGTTTACTGTATCCCTTGGACCTTCTTATTGACGATGAAACACAGAAATTGCCTCGGAATTAAATTCAAAAGGTACAATGCCGACTTAAGTACATGAAGACTGACTCTTCCTACGGTCTATGTTTGAACCATTCCATTGACACTAGTTATAGATTCCGATGCTTCACTTCAGGTTTACAGTATTCCTTGGACCTTCTTATTAACGATGAAACAATGAAATTGCATCGGAATTAAATACAAAAGGCACAATGCCGACTTAAGTACATGAAGACTGACTCTCCTTGCTGACTATGTTTTGAACCATTCCTGTGACACTAGTTATAGATTCCGATGCTTCACTTCAGGTTTACTGTATCCCTTGGACCTTCTTATTGCCGATGAAACACAGAAATTGCATCGGAATTAAATACAAATGGCACAATGCCGACTTAAGGACAAGAAGACGACTCTTCTTACTGACTATGTTTTGAACCATTCCTGTGACACTAGTTATAGAGTCCGATGCTTCACTTCAGGTTTACTGTATCCCTCTGACCTTCTTATTGACGATGAAACACGGAAATTGCCTCGGAATTAAATAGAAAAGGCACAATGCCGACTTTAGTACAAGAAGACTGACTCTTCTTACTGACTATGTTTTGAACCATTCCTGTGACACTAGTAATAGATTCCTATGCTTCACTCCAGGTTTAGTGTATCCCTTGGACCTTCTTATTGACGATGAAACACAGAAATTGCATCGGAATTCAAAAGAAAAGGCACAATGCCGACTTAAGTACAAGAAGACTGACTCTTCTTACTGACTATGTTTTGAACCATTCCTGTGACACTAGTTCTAGATTCCGATGCTTCCTTCAGGTTTACTCTATCCCTTGGACCTTCTTATTGACGATGAAACTCCCAAATTGCATCGGAATTAAGTATAAGAGGCATAATGCCGAATTAAGTACAAGAGGACTGACTCTTCCTACTGTCTATGATTTGAACCAGACCTGTGACACTAATTTTAGATTCCGATGCTTCATTTCAGTTTTACTGTATCCCTCTGACCTTCTTATTGACGATGAAACATAGAAATTGCTTCGGAATTAAAAACATAAGGCACAATGCCGACATAAGTACAAGAAGACTGACTGTTCCCACTGTCTATGTTTTGAACCATTCCTGAGACACTAGTTGAAGATTCCGATGCTTCACTTCAGGTTTACTGTATCCCCCTGACCTTCTTATTGACGATGAAACACAGAAATTGCACAGGAATTAAATACAAAAGGCACAATGCCGACTTAAGTACAAGAAGACAGACTCTTCTTACTGTCTATGTTTTGAACCATTTCATTGACACTAGTTATAGATTCTGATGCTTCAGTTCAGGTGTACTGTATCCCTTGGACCTTCTTATTGACGATAATACACTGAAATTGCATCGGAATTAAATAGAAAAGCCACAATGCCGACTTAAGTACAAGAAGACTGACTCTTCTTACTGTCTATGTTTTGAACCATTCCTGTGACACTAGTTATAGCTTCCGATGCTTCAGGTTTAGTGTATCCCATGGACCTTCTTATTGACGATGAAACACAGAAATTGCATCGGAATTAAATAGAAATGGCACTATGCCGACTTAAGTACAAGATGACTGACTCTTCTTACTGACTATGTTTTGAACCATTCCTGTGTCACTAGTTATAGATTCCGATGCTTGACTTCAGGTTTACTGTATCCCTTGGACCTTCTTATTGACGATGAAACACAGAAATTGCATCGGAATTAAATACAAAAGGCACAATGCCGACTTAAGTACAAGAAGACTGACTCTTCCTACTGTCTATGTTTTGAACCATTCCTGTGACACTAGGTATAGATTCCGATGCTTCACTTCATTTTTACTGTATCCCTCCGACCTTATTGACAATGAAACACAGAAATTGCAACGGAATTAAATACAAAAGGCACAATACCGACTTAAGTACAGGAATACTGACTCTTCTTACTGTCTATGTTTTGAACCACTCCTGTGACACTAGACATAGATTCCGATGCTTCACGTCAGGTTTACTCTATCATTTGGACCTTCTTATTGGCGATGAAACACAGAAATTACATCGGAATTAAATACAAAAGGCACAATGCCAACTTAAGTACAAAAAGACTGACTCTTCTTACTGACTATGATTTGCACCATTCCTGTGACACTGGTTATAGATTCCGATGCTTCACTTCAGGTTTACTGTATCCCTCTGACATTCTTATTGACGATGAAACACAGAAATTGCATCGGAATTAAATACAAAATGCACAATGCCGACTTAAGTACATGAAGACTGACTCATCTTACTGTTTATGTTTTGAACCATTTCTGTGACACTAGTCATAGATTCCGATTCTTCACTTCAGGGTTACTGTATCCCTCTGACCTTCTTAGTGACGATGAAACACAGAAATTGCATCGGAATTAAATACAAAAGGCACAATGCCGACTTAAGTACAAGAAGACTGACTATTCTTTCTGTCTATGTTTTCAACCATTCCTGTGACACTAGATATGGATTCCGATGCTTCACTTCAGGTTTACTGTATCCTTTGTACCCTCTTATTGACGATGAAACACAGAAATTGCCTCGGAATTAAATACAAAAAGCACAATGCCGACTTACGTACAAGAAGACTGACTCTACTTACTGTCTATGTTTGAAACATTCCTTTGACACTAGTTATTGATTCCGATGCCTCACTTCAGGTTTACTGTATCCCTTCGACCTTCTTATTAACGATGAAACAATGAAATTGCATCGGAATTAAATACAAAAGGCACAATGCCGACTTATGTTCATGAAGACTGATTCTTCTTACTGACTATGTATTGAACCATTCCTGTGACACTAGTTATAGATTCCGATGCTTCACTTCAGGTTTACTGTATCCCTCTGACCTTCTTATTGACGATGAAACACAGAAATTGGATCGGAATTAAATAGAAAAGGCACAATGCCGACTTAAGTACAAGAAGACTGACTCTTCTTACTCTCTATGTTTTGAACCATTCCTGTGACACTAGTTACAGATTCCGATGCTTGATTTCAGGTTTACTGTATCCCTCTGACCTTCTTATTGACGATGGATCACAGATATTGGATCGAAATTAAATAGAAAAGGCACATTGCCGACTTCAGTACAAGAAGACTGACTCTTCTTACTGTCTATGTTTTGAACCATTCCTGTGACACTAGTTATAGATTCCGATGCTTGACTTCAGGTTTACTGTTTCCCTCTGACCTTCTTATTGACGATAAAACACAGTAATTGGATCGGAATTAAATACAAAAGTCACAATGCCTACTTAAGTACAAGAAGACAGACTCTTCTTACTGTCTATGTTTTGAACAATTCCATTGACACTAGTTATAGATTACGATGCTCCACTCCAGGTTTACTGTATCAATTGGACCTTCTTATTGACGATAATACACTTAAATTGCATCGGAATTAAATAGAAAAGGCACAATGCCGACTTAAGTACAAGAAGACTGACTCGCCTTACTGTCTATGCTTTGAACCATTTCTGTGACACTAGTAATAGCTTCCGATGCTTCACTCCAGGTTTAGTGTATCCCTTGGACCTTCTTATTGACGATGAAACCCAGAAATTGCATCGGAATTAAATAGAAAAGTCACTATGCCGACTTAAGTACAAGATGACTGACTCTTCTTACAGACTATGTTTTGAACCATTCCTGTGTCACTAGTTATAGATTCCGATGCTTGACTTCAGGTTTACTGTATCCCTTCGACCTTCTTATTGACGATGAAACACAGAAATTGCATCGGAATTAAATACAAAAGGCACAATGCCGACTTAAGTACAAGAAGACTGACTCTTCCTACTGTCTATGTTTTGAACGATTCCTGTGACACTAACTATAGATTCCGATGCTTCACTTCATTTTTACTGTATCCCTCTGACCTTATTGACGATGAAACACAGAAATTGCATCGGAATTAAATACAAAAGGCACAATACCGACTTAAGTACAGGAATACTGACTCTTCTTACTGTCTATGTTTTGAACCACTCCTGTGACACTAGACATAGATTCCGATGCTTCACGTCAGGTTTACTCTATCATTTGGACCTTCTTATTGGCGATGAAACACAGAAATTACATCGGAATTAAATACAAAAGGCACAATGCCAACTTAAGTACAAAAAGACTGACTCTTCTTACTGACTATGATTTGCACCATTCCTGTGACACTGGTTATAGATTCCGATGCTTCACTTCAGGTTTACTGTATCCCTCTGACATTCTTATTGACGATGAAACACAGAAATTGGATCGGAATTAAATAGAAAAGGCACAATGCCGACTTAAGTACAAGAAGACTGACTCTTCTTACTCTCTATGTTTTGAACCATTCCTGTGACACTAGTTACAGATTCCGATGCTTGATTTCAGGTTTACTGTATCCCTCTGACCTTCTTATTGACGATGGATCACAGATATTGGATCGAAATTAAATAGAAAAGGCACATTGCCGACTTCAGTACAAGAAGACTGACTCTTCTTACTGTCTATGTTTTGAACCATTCCTGTGACACTAGTTATAGATTCCGATGCTTGACTTCAGGTTTACTGTTTCTCTCTGACCTTCTTATTGACGATAAAACACAGTAATTGGATCGGAATTAAATACAAAAGTCACAATGCCTACTTAAGTACAAGAAGACAGACTCTTCTTACTGTCTATGTTTTGAACAATTCCATTGACACTAGTTATAGATTACGATGCTTCACTCCAGGTTTACTGTATCAATTGGACCTTCTTATTGACGATAATACACTTAAATTGCATCGGAATTAAACAGAAAAGGCACAATGCCGACTTAAGTACAAGAAGACTGACTCGCCTTACTGTCTATGCTTTGAACCATTTCTGTGACACTAGTAATAGCTTCCGATGCTTCACTCCAGGTTTAGTGTATCCCTTGGACCTTCTTATTGACGATGAAACCCAGAAATTGCATCGGAATTAAATAGAAAAGTCACTATGCCGACTTAAGTACAAGATGACTGACTCTTCTTACAGACTATGTTTTGAACCATTCCTGTGTCACTAGTTATAGATTCCGATGCTTGACTTCAGGTTTACTGTATCCCTTCGACCTTCTTATTGACGATGAAACACAGAAATTGCATCGGAATTAAATACAAAAGGCACAATGCCGACTTAAGTACAAGAAGACTGACTCTTCCTACTGTCTATGATTTGAACGATTCCTGTGACACTAACTATAGATTCCGATGCTTCACTTCATTTTTACTGTATCCCTCTGACCTTATTGACGATGAAACACAGAAATTGCATCGGAATTAAATACAAAAGGCACAATACCGACTTAAGTACAAGAAGTCTGACTTTTCTTACTGTCTATGTTTTGAACCACTCCTGTGACACTAGATACGGATTCCGATTCTTCACTCCAGGTTTACTGTATCCCTTGGACCTTCTTATTGACGATAATACACAGAAATAGCATCGGCATTTAATACAAAAGGCACAATGCCGACTCAAGTACAAGAAGACTGACTCTTCTGACTGTCTATGTTGTGAACCATTCCTGTGACACTAGTTATAGATTCCGATGCCTCACTTCAGGTTTACTGTATCGGTCTGACCCTCTTATTGACGATGAAACACAGAAATTGCATCGGAATTAAATACATAAGTCACAATACCGACTTAAGTACAAGAATACTGACTCTTCTTACTGTCTATGTTTAGAACCACTCCTATGACACTAGATATAGATTCCGATGCTTCACTTCAGGTTCACTGTATCATTTGGACCCTCTTATTGACGATGAAACACAGAAATTACATCGGAATTAAATACAAAAGGCACAATGCCGACTTAAGTACAAAAAGACTGACTCTTCTTACTGACTATGATTTGAACCATTCCTGTGACACTAGTTATGGATTCCGATGCTTCACGTCAGGTTTACTGTATCCCTTGGACCTTCTTATTGACGATGAAACACAGAAATAGCATCGGAATGTAATACAAAAGGCACAATGCCGACTCAAGTACAAGAAGACTGACTCTTCTGACTGTCTATGTTGTGAACCATTCCAGTGCCACTAGTTATAGATTCCGATGCCTCACTTCAGGTTTACTGTATCGGTCTTACATTCTTATTGACGATGAAACACAGAAATTGCATCGGAATTAAATACAAAATGCACAATGCCGACTTAAGTACATGAAGACTGACTCATCTTACTGTTTATGTTTTGAACCATTTCTGTGACACTAGTCATAGATTCCGATGCTTCACTTCAGGGTTACTGTATCCCTCTGACCTTCTTATTGACGATGAAACACAGAAAGTGCATCGGAATTAAATACAAAAGGCACAATGCCGACTTAAGTACAAGAAGACTGACTATTCTTTCTGTCTATGTTTTCAACCATTCCTGTGACACTAGTTATGGATTCCGATGCTTCACTTCAGGTTTACTGTATCCCTTGTACCCTCTTATTGACGATGAAACACAGAAATTGCCTCGGAATTAAATACAAAAAGCACAATGCCGACTTACGTACAAGAAGACTGACTCTACTTACTGTCTATGTTTGAAACATTCCTTTGACACTAGTTATTGATTCCGATGCCTCGCTTCAGGTTTACTGTATCCCTTGGACCTTCTTATTAACGATGAAACAATGAAATTGCATCGGAATTAAATACAAAAGGCACAATGCCGACTTATGTTCATGAAGACTGATTCTTCTTACTGACTATGTATTGAACCATTCCTGTGACACTAGTTATAGATTCCGATGCTTCACTTCAGGTTTACTGTATCCCTCTGACCTTCTTATTGACGATGAAACACAGAAATTGGATCGGAATTAAATAGAAAAGGCACAATGCCGACTTAAGTACAAGAAGACTGACTCTTCTTACTGTCTATGTTTTGAACCATTCCTGTGACACTAGTTACAGATTCCGATGCTTGATTTCAGGTTTACTGTATCCCTCTGACCTTCTTATTGACGATGGATCACAGATATTGGATCGAAATTAAATAGAAAAGGCACATTGCCGACTTCAGTACAAGAAGACTGACTCTTCTTACTGTCTATGTTTTGAACCATTCCTGTGACACTAGTTATAGATTCCGATGCTTGCCTTGAGGTATACTGTTTCCCTCTGACCTTCTTATTGACGATAAAACACAGAAATTGGATCGGAATTAAATACAAAAGTCACAATGCCTACTTATGTACAAGAAGACAGACTCTTCTTACTGTCTATGTTTTGAACCATTCCATTGACACTACTTATAGATTACGATGCTTCACTCCAGGTTTACTGTATCCCTTGGACCTTCTTATTGACGATAATACACTTAAATTGCATCGGAATTAAATAGAAAAGGCACAATGCCGACTTAAGTACAAGAAGACTGACTCGACTTACTATCTATGCTTTGAACCATTTCTGTGACACTAGTAATAGCTTCCGATGCTTCACTCCAGGTTTAGTGTATCCCTTGGACCTTCTTATTGACGATGAAACCCAGAAATTGCATCGGAATTAAATACAAAAGGCACAATGCCGACTTAAGTACAAGAAGACTGACTCTTCCTACTGTCTACGTTTTGAACGATTCCTGTGACACTAACTATAGATTCCGATGATCACTTCATTTTTACTGTATCCCTCTGACCTTATTGACGATGAAACACAGAAATTGCATCGGAATTAAATACAAAAGGCACAATACCGACTTAAGTACAAGAAGTCTGACTTTTCTTACTGTCTATGTTTTGAACCACTCCTGTGACACTACATACGGATTCCGATTCTTCACTCCAGGTTTACTGTATCCCTTGGACCTTCTTATTGACGATAATACACAGAAATAGGATCGGAATTAAATAGAAAAGGCACAATGCCGACTTAAGTACAAGAAGACTGAGTCTTCTTACTGTCTATGCTTTGAACCATTCCTGTGACACTAGTTATAGATTCCGATGCTTGACTTCAGGTTTACTGTATCCCTTGGACCTTCTTATTGACGATGAAACACAGAAATAGCATCGGCATTTAATACAAAAGGCTCAATGCCGACTCAAGTACAAGAAGACTGACTCTTCTGACTGTCTATGTTGTGAACCATTCCTGTGACACTAGTTATAGATTCCGATGCCTCACTTCAGGTTTACTGTATCGGTCTGACCCTCTTATTGACGATGAAACACAGAAATTGCATCGGAATTAAATACATAAGTCACAATACCGACTTAAGTACAAGAATTCTGACTCTTCTTACTGTCTATGTTTAGAACCACTCCTATGACACTAGATATAGATTCCGATGCCTCACTTCAGGTTCACTGTATCATTTGGACCCTCTTATTGACGATGAAACACAGAAATTACATCGGAATTAAATACAAAAGGCACAATGCCGACTTAAGTACAAAAAGACTGACTCTTCTTACTGACTATGATTTCAACCATTCCTGTGACACTAGTTATGGATTCCGATGCTTCACGTCAGGTTTACTGTATCCCTTGGACCTTCTTATTGACGATGAATCACAGAAATTGCCTCGGAATTAAATGCAAAAGGACAATGCCGATTAAAGTACAAGAAGACTGACTCTTCCCACTGTCTATGTTTGAACCATTGCATTGACTCTAGTTACAGATTCCGATGCTTCATTTCAGGTTTACTGTTTCCCTTGGACCATCTTATTAACGATGAAACAATGAAATTGCATCGGAATTAAATACAAAATGCACAATGCCGACTTAAGTACATGAAGACTGATTCTTCCTACTGACTATGCATTGAATCATTCCTGTGACACTAGTTATATATTCCGATGCTTCACTTTAGGTTTAATGAATCCCTTGGACCTTCTTATTGACGATGAAACAGAGAAATTGCATCGGAATTATATACAAAAGGCACAATACCGCCTTAAGTACAAGAAGACTGACTCTTCTTACTGTCTATGTTTTGAACCACTCCTGTGACACTAGATATAGGATCCGATGCTTCACTTCAGGTTTACTGTATAATTTGGACCTTCTTAATGACGATGAAACCCAGAAATTACATCGGAATTAAATAAAATAGGCACAATGCCGACTTAAGTACAAAAAGACTGACTCTTCTTACTGACTATGTTTTGAACCATTCCTGTGACACTAGTTATAGATTCCGATGCTTCACTTCAGGTTTACTGTATCCCTCTGACCTTCGTATTGACGATGAACACAGAAATTGGATCGGAATTAAATAGAAAATGCACAATGCCGACTTAAGTGCAAGAAGACTGACTCTTCTTACTGTCTATGTTTTGAACCATTCCTGTGACACTAGTTATAGATTCCGATGCTTCACACCAGGTATACTGTATCCCTTGGACCTTCTTAATGACGATGAAACACCGAAATTGCAACGGAATTAAATAGAAAAGGCACAATGCCGACTTAGGTACAAGAAGACTGACTCTTGTTACTGACTATGTTTTGAACCATTCCTGTGACACTATTTATGGATTCCGATGCTTCACTTCATTTTTACTGTATACCTTGGATCTTCTTATTAACGATGAAACACAGAAATTGCATCGGAATTAAATAGAAAAGGCACAATGCCGACTTAAGGACAAGAAGACTGACTCTTCTTACTTACTATTTTTGAACCATTCCAGTGACACTAGTTATAGATTCCGATGCTTCACTTCATGTTCACTGTATCCATCTAACCCTCTTATTGACGATGAAACACAGAAATTGCATCGGAATTAAATCGAAAATGCACAATGCCGACTTAAGTACAAGAAGACTGACTCTTCTCACTGACTATGTTTTGAACCACTCCTTTGACACCAGTTATAGATTCCGATGCTTCACTTCAGGTTTACTGTATCCCTTGGACCTTCTTATTGACGATGAAACGCAGAAATAGCATCGGAATTTAATACAAAAGGCACAATGCCGACTCAAGTAGAAGAAGACTGACTCTTCTGAGTGTCTATGTTGTGAACCATACCAGTGACACTAGTTATAGATTCCGATGCCTCACTTCAGGTTTACTGTATCGGTCTGACCTTCTTATTGACGATGAAACACAGAAATTGCTTCGGAATTAAATAGAAAATGCACAATGCCGACTTAAGTACATGAAGACTGACTCATCTTACTGTCTATGTTTTGAACCATTCCTGTGACACTAGATATAGGATCCGATGCTTCACTTCAGGTTTACTGTATAATTTGGACCTTCTTAATGACGATGAAACCCAGAAATTGCATCGGAATTAAATACAAAAGGCACAATACCGACTTAAGTACAAGAAGTCCGACTTTTCTTACTGTCTATGTTTTGAACCACTCCTGTGACACTAGATACGGATTCCGATTCTTCACTCCAGGTTTACTGTATCCCTTGGACCTTCTTATTGACGATAATACACAGAAATTGGATCGGAATTGAATAGAAAAGGCACAATGCCGACTTAAGTACAAGAAGACTGAGTCTTCTTACTGTCTATGCTTTGAACCATTCCTGTGACACTAGTTATAGATTCCGATGCTTGACTTCAGGTTTACTGTATCCCTTGGACCTTCTTATTGACGATGAAACACAGAAATAGCATCGGCATTGAATACAAAAGGCACAATGCCGACTCAAGTACAAGATGACTGACTCTTCTGACTGTCTATGTTGTGAACCATTCCTGTGACACTAGTTATAGATTCCGATGCCTCACTTCAGGTTTACTGTATCGGTCTGACCATCTTATTGACGATGAAACACAGGAATTGCATCGGAATTAAATACAAAAGGCACAATGCCGACTTAAGTACAAGAAGATTGACTCTTCCTACTGTCTATGTTTTGAACCATTCCTGTGACACTAGCTATAGATTCCGATTCTTCACTTCATTTTTACTGTATCCGTCTGACCTTATTGACGATGAAACACAGAAATTGCATCGGAATTATATACAAAAGGCACAATGCCGACTTAAGTACAAAAAGACTGACTCTTCTTACTGACTATGTTTTGAACCATTCCTGTGACACTAGTTATAGATTCCGATGCTTCACTTCAGGTTTACTGTATCCCTCTGACCTTCTTATTGACGATGAACACAGAAATTGGATCGGAATTAAATAGAAAACGCACAATGCCGACTTAAGTGCAAGAAGACTGACTCTTCTTAATGTCTATGTTTTGAACCATTCCTGTGACACTAGTTATAGATTCCGATGCTTCACACCAGGTATACTGTATCCCTTGGACCTTCTTAATGACGATGAAACACCGAAATTGCAACGGAATTAAATAGAAAAGGCACAATGCCGACTTAGGTACAAGAAGACTGACTCTTGTTACTGACTATGTTTTGAACCATTCCTGTGACACTATTTATGGATTCCGATGCTTCACTTCATTTTTACTGTATACCTTGGATCTTCTTATTAACGATGAAACACAGAAATTGCATCGGAATTAAATACAAAAGGCACAATGCCGACTTAAGGACAAGAAGACTGACTCTTCTTACTTACTATTTTTGAACCATTCCAGTGACACTAGTTATAGATTCCGATGCTTCACTTCATGTTCACTGTATCCCTCTAACCCTCTTATTGACGATGAAACACAGAAATTGCATCGGAATTAAATCGAAAAGGCACAATGCCGACTTAAGTACAAGAAGACTGACTCTTCTCACTGCCTATGTTTTGAACCACTCCTGTGACACCAGTTATAGAATCCGATGCTTCACTTCAGGTCTACTGTATCCCTTGGACCTTCTTATTGACGATGAAACGCAGAAATAGCATCGGAATTTAATACAAAAGGCACAATGCCGACGCAAGTAGAAGAAGACTGACTCTTCTGAGTGTCTATGTTGTGAACCATTCCAGTGATACTAGTTATAGATTCCGATGCCTCACTTCAGGTTTACTGTATCGGTCTGACCTTCTTATTGACGATGACACACAGAAATTGCTTCGGAATTAAATACAAAATGCACAATGCCGAATTAAGTACATGAAGACTGACTCATCTTACTGTCTATGTTTTGAACCAATCCTGTGACACTAGATGTAGGATCCGATGCTTCACTTCAGGTTTACTGTATAATTTGGACCATCTTAATGACGATGAAACCCAGAAATTACATCGGAATTAAATACAAAATGCACAATGCCGACTTAAGTACAAGAAGACTGACTCTTCTTACTGTCTATGTTTGGAACCATTCCTGTGACACTAGTTATAGATTCCGATGCTTCACTTCAGGTTTACTGTATCCCTTGGACCTTCGTATTGGCGATGAAACACAGAAATGGCATCGGAATTAAATACAAAAGGCACAATGCCGACTTAAGTACAAAAAGACTGGTCTTTCTACTGACTATGTTTTGAACCATTCCCGTGACACTAAGTATAGATTCCGATGCTTCACTTCAGGTTTACTGTATCCCTTGGACGTTCTTATTGGCGACGAATCACAGAAATTGCATCGGAATTAAATCGAAAAGGCACAATGCCGACTTAAGTACAAGAAGACTGACTCTTCCTACTGTCTATGTTTTGAACCATTCCTGTGACACTAGTTATAGATTCCGATGCTTCACCTCCGGTTATCTGTATCCCTTTGACCTTCTTATTGACGACGAAACACAGAAATTGCATCGGAATTAAATAGAAAAGGCACAATGCTGACTTAAGTACAAGAAGACTGACTCTTCTTACTGTCTATGTTTTGAAACATTCCTGTGACGCTAGTTACAGATTCCGATGCTTCACTTCAGGTTTACTGTATCCCTTGGACCTTCTTATTGGCGATGAAACACAGAAATTGCATCGCAATTAAATAGAAAATGCACAATGCCGACTTAAGTACAAGAAGACTGATTGTCCTTTCTGACTATGTTATGAACCATTCCTGTGATTCTAGTTATAGATTCCGACGCTTCACCTCAGGTTTACTGTATCCCTCTCACCTTCTTACTGACGATGAAACACAGAAATTGGATCGGAATTAAATAGAAAAGGCACAATGCCGACTTAAGTACAAGAAGACTGACTCTTCTTACTGTCTATGTTTTGAACTATTCCTGTGACACTAGTTATAGATTCCGATGCTTCCCTCCCGGTTTACTGTATCCCTTGGTACTTCTTATTGACGATGAAACTCAGTAATTGCATCGGAATTAAATAGAAAAGGCACAATGCCGACTTAAGTACAAGAAGACCGACTCTTCTCACTGACTATGTTTTGAACCATTCCTGTGACACTAGTTATAGATTCCGATGCTTCACTTCAGGTTTACTGTATCCGTTGGACCTTCTTATTGACGATGAAACACAGAAATTGCATCGGAATGAAATACAAAAAAGCTTAATGCCGTCTTAAGTACAAGAAGACTGACTCTTCTTACTGATTATATTTTGAACCATTCCTGTGACACTAGTTATTGATTCCGATGCTTCACTTCAGGTTTACTGTATCCCTTGGATCTTCTTATTGGTGATGAAACACAGAAATTGCATCGGAAATAATACAAAAAGCACAATGCCGACTTAAGTACAAAAAGACTGACTCTTTCTACTGACTATGTTTTGAACCATTCCCGTGAAACTAAGTATAGATTCCGATGCTTCACTTCAGGTATACTGTATCCCTTGGACGTTCTTATTGACGATGAAACACAGAAATTGCATCGGAATTAAATACAAAAGGCTCAATGCAGACTTCAGTTCAAGAAGACTGACTATTCCTACTGTCTATGCTTTGAACCACTCCTGTGACATTAGTTTCAGATTCCGATGCTTCACTTCAGGTTTACTGTATCCTTTGCACCTTCTTATTGGCGACGAGACACAGAAATTGCATCGAAATGAAGTAGAAATGGCACAATGCCGACTTCAGTACAAGAAGACTGACTCTTCCTACTGTCTATGGTTTGAACCATTCCTATGGCACTAGTTATAGATTCCGTTGCTTCACCTCCGGTTATCTGTATCCCTCTGACCTTCTTATTGACGATGAAACACAGAAATTGCAACGGAATTAAATACAAAAGGCACAATGCCGACTTAAGTACAACAAGACTGACTCTTCTTACTGACTATGATATGAACCATTCCTGTGACACTAGTTATAGATTCCGATGCTTCACTCCAGCTTTACTGTATAGCTTGGACCTTCTTATTGACGATGAAACACCGAAATTGCATCCGAATTAAATACAAAGGGCACAATGCCGACTTAAGTACATGAAGACTAAATCTCCTTGCTGACTATGTTCTGAACCATTCCTGTGACACTAGTTATAGATTCCGATGCTTCACCTCAGGTTTACTGTATCCGTTGGACCTTCTTATTGACGATGAAACACAGAAATTGCATCGGAATTAAATACAAAAGGCATAATGCCGACTTAAGTACAAGAAGACTGACTCTTCTTACTGATTATAATTTGAACCATTCCAGTGACACTAGTTATTGATTCCGATGCTTCACTTCAGGTTTACTGTTACCCTTGGACCTTCTTATTGGCGATGAAACACAGAAATTGCATCGCAATTAAATAGAAAAAGCACAATGCCGACTTAAGTACAAGATGACTGATTGTCCTTACTGAGTGTGTTATGAACCATTCCTGTAATTCTAGTTATAGATTCCGACGCTTCACCTCAGGTTTACTGTATCCCTCTCACCTTCTTACTGACGATGAAACACAGAAATTGCATCGGAATAAAATAGAAAAGTCACAATGCCGACTTAAGTACAAGAAGACTGACTCATCTTACTGACTATGTTTGAACCATTCCTGTGACACTAGTTATAGATTCCGATGCTTCACTTCAGGTTTACTGTATCGCTTAGGCCTTCTTATTGACGATGAAACACAGAAAATGCATCGGACTTAAAGAGGAAAGGCACAATGCCGAATCAAGTACAAGAAGCCCGCTCTTCTAACTGACTATGTTTGGAACCATTCCTGTGACACTAGTTATAGTTTCCGATGCTTCACTTCAGGTTTACTGTATCCCTTGGACCTTCTTATTGGCGATGAAACACAGAAATGGCATCGGAATTAAATACAAAAGGCACAATGCCGACATAAGTACAAGAAGAGTGACTCTTCTTACTGACTATGTTTGAACCATTCCTGTGACACTAGTTATAGATTCCGATGCTTCACTTCAGGTTTACTGTATCCCTTGGACCTTCTTATTGGCGATGAAACAACGAAATGGCATCGGAATTAAATACAAAAGGCACAATGCCGACTTAAAAACAAGAAGACTGACTCTTCTTACTGTTAATGTTATGAACCATTCCAGTGACGCTAGTTGTAGATTCCGATGCTTCACTTCAGGTTTATTGTTTAACTTGGACCTTCTTATTGACGACGAAACACAGAAATAGCGTCGGAAATAAATAGAAGAGGCACAATGCCGACTTAAGTACAAGAAGACTATCTCTTCCTACTGTCTATGTTTTGTACCATTCCTGTGACACTAGTTATAGATTCCGACGCTTCACTTCAGGTTTACTGTATCCCCTGGACTTTCTTATTAACGATGATACACATAAATTGCATCGGAATTAAATACAAAAGGCACAATGCCGACTTAAGTACAAAAAGACTGGCTCTTTCTACTGACTATGTTTTGAACCATTCCCGTGACACTAAGTATAGATTCCGATGCTTCACTTCAGGTTTACTGTATCCCTTGGACGTTCTTATTGGCGACGAATCACAGAAATTGCATCGGAATTAAATCGAAAAGGCACAATGCCGACTTAAGTACAAGAAGACTGACTCTTCCTACTGTCTATGTTTTGAACCATTCCTGAGACACTAGTTATAGATTCCGATGCTTCACCTCCGGTTATCTGTATCCCTTTGACCTTCTTATTGACGATGAAACACAGAAATTGCATCGGAATTAAATAGAAAAGGCACAATGCTGACTTAAGTACAAGAAGTCTGACTCTTCTTACTGTCTATGTTTTGAACCATTCCTGTGACGCTAGTTACAGATTCCGATGCTTCACTCCAGGTTTACTGTATCCCTTGGACCTTCTTATTGGCGATGAAACACAGAAATTGCATCGCAATTAAATAGTAAATGCACAATGCCGACTTAAGTACAAGAGGACTGATTGTCCTTTCTGACTATGTTATGAACCATTCCTGTGATTCTAGTTTTAGATTCCGACGCTTCACCTCAGGTTTACTGTATCCCTCTCACCTTCTTACTGACGATGAAACACAGAAATTGGATCGGAATTAAATAGAAAAGGCACAATGCCGACTTAAGTACAAGAAGACTGACTCTTCTTACTGTCTATGTTTTGAACTATTCCTGTGACACTAGTTATAGATTCCGATGCTTCACTCCAGGATTACTGTATCCCTTGGTACTTCTTATTGACGATGAAACTCAGTAATTGCATCGGAATTAAATAGAAAAGGCACAATGCCGACTTAAGTACAAGAAGACCGACTCTTCTCACTGACTATGTTTTGAACCATTCCTGTGACACTAGTTATAGATTCCGATGCTTCACTTCAGGTATACTGTATCCCTCTTACGTTCTTATTGACGATGAAACACAGAAATTGCATCGGAATTAAATACAAAAGGCACAATGCAGACTTCAGTTCAAGAAGACTGACTATTCCTACTGTCTATGCTTTGAACCATTCCTGTGACATTAGTTTCAGATTCCGACGCTTCACTTCAGGTTTACTGTATCCTTTGCACCTTCTTATATGCGACGAGACACAGAAATTGCATCGAAATGAAGTAGAAATGGCACAATGCCGACTTAAGAACAAGAAGACTGACTCTTCCTACTGTCTATGTTTTGAACCATTCCTGTGGCACTAGTTATAGATTCCGTTGCTTCACCTCCGGTTATCTGTATCCCTCTGACCTTCTTATTGACGATGAAACACAGCAATTGCAACGGAATTAAATACAAAAGGCACAATGCCGACTTAAGTACAAGAAGACTGACTCTTCTTACTGACTATGATTTGAACCATTCCTGTGACACTAGTTATAGATTCCGATGCTTCACTCCAGGTTTACTGTATAGCTTGGACCTTCTTATTGACGATGAAACACCGAAATTGCATCCGAATTAAATACAAAAGGCACAATGCCGACTTAAGTACATGAAGACTAAATCTCCTTGCTGACCATGTTTTGAACCATTCCTGTGACACTAGTTATAGATTCCGATGCTTCACTTCAGGTTTACTGTATCCGTTGGACCTTCTTATTGACGATGAAACACAGAAATTGCATCGGAATTAAATACAAAAGGCATAATGCCGACTTAAGTACAAGAAGACTGACTCTTCTTACTGATTATATTTTGAACCATTCCTGTGACACTAGTTATTGATTCCGATGCTTCACTTCAGGTTTACTGTTACCCTTCGACCTTCTTATTGGCGATGAAACACAGAAATTGCATCGCAATTAAATAGAAAAAGCACAATGCCGACTTAAGTACAAGATGACTGATTGTCCTTACTGACTATGTTATGAACCATTCCTGTAATTCTAGTTATAGATTCCGACGCTTCACCTCAGGTTTACTGTATCCCTCTCACCTACTTACTGACGATGAAACACAGAAATTGCATCGGAATAAAATAGAAAAGTCACAATGCCGACTTAAGTACAAGAAGACTGACTCATCTTACTGACTATGTTTGAACCATTCCTGTGACACTAGTTATAGATTCCGATGCTTCACTTCAGGTTTACTGTATGCCTTAGGCCTTCTTATTGACGATGAAACACAGAAATTGCATCGGACTTAAAGAGAAAAGGCACAATGCCGAATCAAGTACAAGAAGCCCGCTCTTCTAACTGACTATGTTTGGAACCATTCCTGTGACACTAGTTATAGATTCCGATGCTTCACTTCAGCCCTACTGTGTCCATCTGACCTTCTTATTAAAGATGAAACACAGAAATAGCATCGGAATTATATACAAAAGGCACAATGCTGACTTAAGTACAAGAAAACTGACTCTTCTTACTGACTATGTTTTGAACCATTCCTGTGACACTAGTTATAGATTCCGATGCTTCACTTCAGGTTTACTGTATCCCTTGGACGTTCTTATTGACGATGAAACACATAAATTGCATCGGAATTATATACAAAAGGCAAAATGCCGACTTAAGTACAAGAAGACTGACTCTTCTTACTGTCTATGTTTTGAACCATTCCTGTGACACTAGTTATGGATTCCGATGCTTCACCTCAGGTTTACTGTATCCCTTGGACCTTCTTATTGACAATGAAACACAGAAATTGCATCGGAATTGGATGCAAAAGACACAATGCTGACTTAAGTACAAGAAGACTGACTCTTCATACTGACTATATCTTGAGCCTTTCCTGTGACACTAGTTATAGATTTCGATGCTTCACTTCAGGTTAACTGTATCCCTTGGATCTTCTTATTGACGATGAAACACAGAAATTGCATCGGAATTAAATACAAAAGTCACAATGCCGACTTAAGTACAAGAAGACTGACTCTTCTTACTGTCTATGTTTGAACCATTCCTGTGACGCTATTTATAGATTCCGATGCTTCACTTCAGGTATACTGTATCCCTTGGACCTTCTTATTGATGACGAAACACAGAAATTGCATCGGAATTAAATAGAAAAGGCACAATGCCAACTTATGTACAAGAAGACTGCCTCTTCCTACTGTCTATGTTTTGAACCATTCCTGTGACACTAGTTATGGATTCCGATGCTTCACTTCAGGTTTACTGAATCCCTTGGACCTTCTTATTGACGATGAAACACAAAAATTGCATCGGAATTAAATACAAAAGGCACAATGCCGACTTAAGTAGAAGAAAACTGGCTCTCCTTGCTGACTATGTTTTGAACCATTCCTGTGACACTAGTTATAGATTCCGATGCTTCACTTCAGGTTTACTGTATCCCTCTGACTTTCTTAGTGACGATGAAACACAGAAATTGTATTGGAATTAAATACAAAAGGCACAATGCCGACTTAAGTACAAGAAGACTGACTCTTGTTACTGTCTATGTTTTGAACCATTCCTGTGACACTAGTTATAGATTCCAATGCTTCACTCCAGGTTTGCTGAATCCCTTGGATATTCTTATTGACGATGAAACACAGAAATTGCATCAGAAATAAATACAAATGGCACAATGCCGACTTAAGTACAAGAAGACTGACTCTTCTTACTGTTTACGATTTGAACCATTCCAGTGACGCTAGTTGTAGATTCCGATGCTTCACTTCAGGTTTATTGTATAACTTGGACCTTCTTATTGATGACGAAACACAGAAATAGCGTCGGAATTAAATAGAAGAGGCACAATGCCGACTTAAGTACAAGAAGACTGACTCTTCATACTGACTATATCTTGATCCATTCCTGTGACACTAGTTATAGATTCCGATGCTTCACTTCAGGTTCACTGTATCCCTTGGATCTTCTTATTGACGATGAAACACAGAAATTGCATCGGAATTAAATGCCGACTTAAGTACAAGAAGACTGACTCTTCTTACTGACTATGATTTGAACCATTCCAGTGATACTAGTTGTAGATTCCGATGCTTCACTTCAGGTTTACTGTATCCCTCTGACCTTCTTATTAACGATGAAACACCGATATTGCATCGGAATTAAATAGAGAAGGCACAATGCCGACTTAAGTACAAGAAGACCGACTTTTCCAACTGTCTATGTTTTGAACCATTCCTGTGACACTAGTTATAGATTCCGATGCTTCACCTCAGGTTCACTGTATCCCTCTGACCTTCTTATTGAC
The DNA here is from genome assembly GCF_023864345.2 of Schistocerca serialis cubense. Taxonomy (NCBI): domain Eukaryota; kingdom Metazoa; phylum Arthropoda; class Insecta; order Orthoptera; family Acrididae; genus Schistocerca; species Schistocerca serialis. The sequence continues at coordinate 983,416,103 of NC_064641.1, forward strand.
TATGAAACACAGAAATTGCATCGGAATTAAATGGAAAAGGCACAATGCCGTCTTAAGTACTAGCAGACTGACTCTTCTTAGTGTCTATGTTTTGAACCATTCCTGTGACGCTAGTTACAGATACCGTTGCTTCACTTCAGGTTTACTGTATCCCTTGGACCTTCTTATTGACGATGAAACACAGAAATTGCATCGGAATTAAATTCAAAAGGCACAATGCCGACTTAAGTACATGAAGACTGACTCTTCTTACTGACAATGTGTTGAACCATTCCTGTGACACTATTTAGAGATTCCGATGCTTCACTTCAGGTTTACTGTATCCTTCTGTCCTTCTTATTGTCGATTAAACACAGTAATTGCATAGGAATTAAATTGAAAAGGGCACAATGCCGACTTAAGTACAAGAAGACTGACTCTTCTTACTGACTGTGTTTTGAACCATTCCTGTGACACTAGTTGTATATTCCGATGCTTCATATCAGGTTTACTGCATCCCTAGGACCTTCTTATTGACGATGAAACACAGAAATTGCATCGGAACTAAATACAAAAGGCACAATGCCGACTTATGTATAAGATGACTGACTCTTCCTACTGTCTATGTTTGAACCATTCTTGTGACATTATTTATGGATTCCAATGCTTCACTTCAGGTTTACTGTATCCTTTGGACATTCTTATTGGCGACGAAAAACAGAAATTGCATCGGAATTAATTAGAAAAGGCACAATGCCGACTTAAGTACAAGAAGACTGACTCTTCCTACTGTCTATGTTTGAACCATTCCATTGACAGTAGTTATAGACTCCGATGCTTCACTTCAGGTTTACTGTTTCCCTTGGACCTTCTTATTGACCACTAAACAATGAAATTGCATCGGAATTAAATACAAAAGGCACAATGCCGACTTAAGTACATGAAGACTGACTCTTCTTACTGACTATGCTTTTAACCACTCCTGTGACACTAGTTGTAGATTCGGATGCTTCACTTCAGGTTTACTGTATCCCTTGGACCTTTTTATTGACGATGAAACACAGAAATTGCATTGGAATTAAATACAAAAGGCACAATGCCGACTTAAGTACAAGATGGCTGACTCTTCTTACTGTCTCTGTTTTGAACCATTCCTGTGACACTAGTTATAGATTCCGATGCTTCACACCAGGTATACTGTATCCCTTGGACCTTCGTAATGACGATGAAACACCGAAATTGCAACGGAATAAAATAGAAAAGGCACAATGCCGACTTAGGTACAAGAAGACTGACTCTTGTTACTGAGTATGTTTTAAACCATTCCTGTGACACTAGTTATGGATTCCGATGCTTCACTTCATTTTTACTGTATACCTTGGACTTTTTTATTAACGATGAAACACAGAAATTGCATCGGAATTAAATACAAAAGGCACAATGCCGACTTAAGTACAAGAAGACCGACTCTTCTTACTGTCTATGTTTTGAACCATTCGTGTGAGACTAGTTATAGATTTCGATGCTTCACCTCCGGTTATGTGTATCCCTCTGACCTTCTTTTTGAAGATGAAACACAGAAATTGCATCGGAATTAAATCGAAAAGGCACAATGCCGACTTAAGTACAAGAAGACTGACTCTTCTCACTGACTATGTTTTGAACCACTCCTGTGACACTAATTATAGATTCCGGTGCTTCACTTCAGGTTTACTGTATCCCTTGGACCTTCTTATTAACGATGATACACATAAATTGCATCGGAATAAAATACAAAAGGCACAATGCCGACTTAAGTACAAGAAGACTGACTCTTCCTACTGTCTATGTTTGGAACCATTCCTGTGACACTAGTTATAGATTCCGATGCTTCACTTCAGGTTTACTGTATCCCTCTGACTTTCTTAGTGACGATGAAACACAGAAATTGTATTGGAATTAAATACAAAAGGCACAATGCCGACTTAAGTACAAGAAGACTGACTCTTCTTACTGTCTATGTTTTGAACCATTCCTGTGACACTAGTTATAGATTCCAATGCTTCACTCCAGGTTCACTGTATCCCTTGGTACTTCTTATTGACGATGAAATTCAGAAATTGCATCGGAATTAAATAGAAAAGGCACAATGCCGACTTAAGTACAAGAAGACCGACTTTTCTCACTGACTATGTTTTGAACCATTCCTGTGACACTAGTTATAGATTACGATGCTTCACTTCAGGTTTACTGTATCCCTTGGACCTTCTTATTGACGATGAAACACATAAATTGCATCGGAATTGAATACAAAAGGCACAATGCCGACTTAAGTACAAGATGACTGACTCCTCCTACTGTCTATGTTTTGAACCATTCCTGTGACACTAGTTATAGATTCCGATGCTTCACTTCAGGTTTACTGCATCCCTTGGACCTTCTTATTGGCGATGAAACACAGAAATTGCATCGGAATTAAATACAAAAGGCACATTGCCGACTTAAGTACAAGAAGACTGACTCTTCTTACTGACTATGTTTTGAACCATTCCTGTGACACTAGTTATAGATTCCGATGCTTCACTTCAGGTTTGCTGAATCCCTTGGATATTCTTATTGACGATGAAACACAGAAATTGCATCAGAATTAAATACAAATGGCATAATGCCGACTTAAGTACAAGAAGAATGACTCTTCTTACTGTTTACGATTTGAACCATTCCAGTGACGCTAGTTGTAGATTCCGATGCTTCACTTCAGGTTTATTGTATAACTTGGACCTTCTTATTGATGACGAAACACAGAAATAGCGTCGGAATTAAATAGAAGAGGCACAATGCCGACTTAAGTACAAGAAGACTATCACTTCCTACTGTCTATGATTTGTACCATTCCTGTGACACTAGTTACAGATTCCGACACTTTACTTCAGGTTTACTGTATCCCTTGGACCTTCTTATTAATGATGATACACATAAATTGCAACGGAATTAAATACAAAAGGCACAATGCCGACTTAAGTACAAGAAGACTGACTCTTCCTACTGTCTATGTTTGGAACCATTCCTGCGACACTAGTTTTAGATTCCGATGCTTCACTTCAGGTTTACTGAATCCCTTGGCCCTTCTTATTGACGATGAAACACAAAAATTGCATCGGAATTAAATACAAAAGGCACAATGCCGACTTAAGTAGAAGAAGACTGACTCTTCTTACTGTCTATGCTTTGAACCATTCCTGTGACACTAGTCATAGATTCCGATGCTTCACTCCAGGTTTACTGTATCGCTTGGACCTTCTTATTGACGATGAAACACCGAAATTGCATGGGAATTAAATACAAAAGGCACAATGCCGACTTAAGTACATGAAGACTGACTCTCCTTGCTGACTATGTTTTGAACCATTCCTGTGACACTAGTTATAGATTCCGATGCTTCACTTCAGGTTTACTGTTGCCGTTGGACCTTCTTATTGACGATGAAACACAGAAATTGCATCGGAATTAAATAAAAAAGGCATAATGCCGACTTAAGTACAAGAAGACTGACTCTTCTTACTGATTATATTTTGAACCATATCTGTGACACTAGTTAATGATTCCGATGCTTCACTTCAGGTTTACTGTATCCCTTGGATCTTCTTATTGATGATGAAACACAGAAATTGCATCGGAAATAATACAAAAAAAAACACAATGCCGACTTAAGTACAAAAAGACTGGCTCTTTCTACTGACTATGTTTTGAACCATTCCCGTGACACTAAGTATAGATTCCGATGCTTCACTTCAGGTTTACTGTATACCTTGGACGTTCTTATTGACGATGAAACACAGAAATTGCATCGGAATTAAATACAAAAGACACAATGCAGACTTCAGTACAAGAAGACTGACTATTCCTACTGTCTATGTTTTGAACCATTCCTGTGACATTAGTTACAGATTCCGATGCTTCACTTCAGGTATACTGTATCCTTTGCACCTTCTTATTGGCTACGAAACACAGAAATTGCATCGGAATTAAACAGAAAAGGCACAATGCCGACATAAGTACAAGAAGACTGATTGTCCTTACTGACTATGTTATCAACCATTCCTGTGATTCTAGTTATAGATTCCGACGCTTCACGTCAGGTTTACTGTATCCCTCTCACCTTCTTACTGACGATGAAACACAGAAATTGCATCGGAATTAAATAGAAAAGTCACAATGCCGACTTAAGTACAAGAAGACTGACTCATCTTACTGACTAAGTTTGAACCATTCCTGTGACACTAGTTATAGGTTTCGATGCTTCATTTCAGGTTTACTGTATCCCTTTGGCTTTCTTATTGACGATGAAACACAGAAATAGCATCGGAATGAAATACAAAAGGCACAATTCCGACTTAAGTATAGAAAGACTGACTCGTCTTACTGACTATGATTTGAACCGTTCCTGTGACACCAGTTAGAGATTCCGATGCTTCACTTCAGGTTTACTGTATCCCTTGGACCTTCTTATTGACGATGAAATACAGAAATTTCATCGGAATTAAATACAAAAGGCACATTGCCGACTTAAGTACAAGAAGACTGACTCTTCTAACTGACTATGATTGAACGATTCCTGTGACACTAGTTATAGATTCCGATGATTCACTTCAGGTCTACTGTGTCCCTCAGACCTTCTTATTGGAGATGAAACACAGAAATAGCATCGGAATTAAATACAAAAGGCACAATGCTGACTTAAGTACAAGAAGACTGACTCTTCTTACTGTCTATGCTTTGAACCATTCCTGTGACGCTAGTTATAGATTCCGATGCTTCACTTCAGGTTTCCTGTATCCCTTGGACCTTCTTATTGATGACGAAACACAGAAATTGCATCGAAATTAAATAGAAAAGGCACAATGCCGACTTATGTACAAGAAGACTGCGTCTTCCTACTGTCTATGTTTTGAACCATTCCTGTGACACTAGTTATGGATTCCGATGCTTCACTTCAGGTTTACTGTATCCCTTGGACCTTCTTATTGACAATGAAACACAGAAATTGCATCGGAATTGAATACAAAAGGCACAATGCCGACTTATGTACAAGAAGACTGATCTTCATACTGACTATATCTTGATCCATTCCTGTGACACTAGTTATAGATGCCGATGCTTCACTTCAGGTTTACTGTATCCCTCTGACCTTCTTATTAACGATGAAACACCGATATTGCATCGGAATTAAATAGAAAAGGCACAATGCCGACTTAAGTACAAGAAGACCGACTCTTCCAACTGTCTATGTTTTGAACCATTCCTGTGACACTAGTTATAGATTCCGATGCTTCACCTCAGGTTCACTGTATCCCTCTGACCTTCTTTTTGACGATGAAACACAGAAATTGCATCGGAATTAAATAGAAAAGGCACAATGCCGACTTAAGTACAGGAAGACTGACTCTTCTTACTGACTATATCTTGATCCATTCCTGTGATACTAGTTATAGATTCCGATGCTTCTCTTCAGGTTTACTGTATCCCTTGGACCTTCTTATTGACGATAAAACACAGCAATTGCATCGGAATTAAATACAAAAGGGACAATGCCTACTTAAGTACAAGAAGACTGACTCTTCTTACTAACTATGTTTTGAACCATTCCTGTGACACTAGTTATGGATTCCGATGCTTCACAACAGGTATACTGTATCCCTTGGACCTTCTTAATGACGATGAAACACTGAAATAGCAACGGAATTAAATAGAAAAGGCACAATGCCGACTTAGGTACAAGAAGACTGACTCTTGTTACTGAGTATGTCTTAAACCATTCCTGTGACACTAGTTATAGATTCCGATGCTTCACCTCCGGTTATCTGCATCCCTCTGACCTTCTTATTGACGATGAAACACAGAAATTGCATCGGATTTAAATAGAAAAGGCACAATGCCGACTTAAGTACAAGAAGACTGACTCTTCTTACTGTCTATGTTTTGAACCATTCCTGTGACGCTAGTTACAGGTTCCGATGCTTCACTTCACGTTTACTGTATCCCTTGGACATTCTTATTGGCGATGAAACACAGAAATTGCATCGCAATTAAATAGAAAATGCACAATGCCGACATAAGTACAAGCAGACTGATTGTCCTTACTGACTATGTTATCAACCATTCCTGTGATTCTAGTTATAGATTCCGACGCTTCACGTCAGGTTTACTGTATCCCTCTCACCTTCTTACTGACGATGAAACACAGAAATTGCATCGGAATTAAATAGAAAAGTCACAATGCCGACTTAAGTACAAGAAGACTGACTCATCTTACTGACTATGTTTGAACCATTCCTGTGACACTAGTTATAGATTTCGATGCTTCATTTCAGGTTTACTGTATCCCTTTGGCCTTCTTATTGACGATGAAACACAGAAATAGCATCAGAATGAAATACAAAAGGCACAATACCGACTTAAGTACAAGAAGACTGACTCGTCTTACTGACTATGATTTGAATCATTCCTGTGACACTAGTTAGAGATTCCGATGCTTCACTTCAGGTTTACTGTATCCCTTGGACCTTCTTATTGACGATGAAATACAGAAATTGCATCGGAATTAAATACAAAAGGCACCATGCCGACATAAGTAGATTATGACCGACCCTTCTTACTGTCTATGTTCTGAACCATTCATGTGACAAAAGTTCTAGATTCCGACGCTTAACTTCAGGTTTACTGTATCCCTCTGACCATCCTATTGACGATGAAACACAGAAATTGAATCGGAATTAAGTACATAAAGCACATTGCCGACTTAAGTACAAGAAGACTGACTCTTCTTATTGACTATGTTGTGAACCATATCTGTGACACTGGTTATAGATTCCGATGCTTCACTTCAGCTTTACTGTATCCCTTGGACCTTCTTATTGACGATGAAACACTGAAATAGCATCGGAATTAAATATAAAAGGCACAATGCCGAATCAAGTATAAGAAGACTGACTCTTCTAACTGACTATGATTGGAACCATTCCTGTGACACTAGTTATAGATTCCGATGATTCACTTCAGGTCTACTGTGTCCCTCTGACCTTCTTATTGAAGATGAAACACAGAAATAGCATCGGAATTAAATACAAAAGGCACAATGCTGACTTAAGTACAAGAAGACTGACACTTCTTACTGTCTATGTTTTGAACCATTCCTGTGACGCTAGTTATAGATTCCGATGCTTCACATCAGGTTTACTGTATCCCTTGAACCTTCTTATTGATGACGAAACACAGAAATTGCATCGGAATCAAATAGAAAGGGCACAATGCCGACTTAAGTACAAGAAGACTGACACTTCTTACTGACTATGATTTGAACCATTCAAGTGATACTAGTTGTAGATTCCGATGCTTCACTTCATGTTTACTGTATCCCTCTGACCTTCTTATTAACGATGAAACACTGATATTGCATCGGAATTAAATAGAAAAGGCACAATGCCGACTTATGTACAAGAAGACCGACTCTTCCAACTGTCTATGATTTGAACCATTCCTGTGACACTAGTTATAGATTCCGATGCTTCACCTCAGGTTCTCTGTATCCCTCTGACCTTCTTATTGACGATGAAACACAGAAATTGCATCGGAATTAAATTGAAAAGGCACAATGCCGTCTTAAGTACAAGCAGACTGACTCTTCTTAGAGTCTATGTTTTGAACCATTCCTGTGACGCTAGTTACAGATTCCGATGCTTCACTTCAGGTTTACTGTACCCCTTGGACCTTCTTATTGACGATGAAACACAGAAATTGCATCGGAATTAAATACAAAAGGCACAATGCCGACTTAAGTACAGGAAGACTGACTCTTCTTACTGACTATGTTTTGAACCATTCCTGTGACACTAGTTGTATATTTCGATGCTTCACTTCAGGTTTACTGCATCCCTAGGACCTTCTTATTGACGATGAAACACAGAAATTGCATCGGAACTAAATACAAAAGGCACAATGCCGACTTATGTATAAGATGACTGACTCTTCCTACTGTCTATGTTTTGAACCATTCCTGTGACATTATTTATGGATTCCAATGCTTCACTTCAGGTTTACTGTATCCTTTGGACCTTCTTATTGGCGACGAAACACAGAAATTGCATCGGAAATAATTAGAAAAGGCACAATGCCGACTTAAGTACAAGAAGACTGACTCTTCTTACTGTCTATGTATTGAACCATTCCTGTGACACTAGTTATAGATTCCGATGCTTCACCTCAGTTTCACTGAATCCCTCTGACCTTCTTATTGACGACGAAACACAGAAATTGCATCGGAATTAAATAGAAAAGGCACAATGCCGTCTTAAGTACATGAAGACTGACTCTTCTTACTGACTATATCTTGAACCATTCCTGTGACACTAGTTATAGATTCCGATGCTTCACTTCAGGGTTACTGTATCCCTCTGACCTTCTTTTTGACGATGAAACACAGAAATTGCATCGGAATTAAATAGAAAAGGCACAATGCCGACTTAAGTACATGAAGACTGACTCTTCTTAATGACTATGTTTTTAACCACTCCTGTGACTTTAGTTGTAGATTCGGATGCTTCACTTCAGGTTTACTGTATCCCTTGGACCTTCTTAGTGACGATGAAACACAGAAATTGCATCGGAATTAAATACAAAAGGCACAATGCCGACTTAAGTGTAAGATGGCTGACTCTTCTTACTGTCTATGATTTGAACCATTCCTGTGACACTAGTTATAGATTCCGATGCTTCACTCCAGGTTTACTCTATACCTTGGACCTTCTTATTAACGATGATACACATAAATTGCATCGGAATTATATACAAATGGCACCATGCCGACTTAAGTACAAGAAGACTGACTCTTCCTACTGTCTATGTTTGGAACCATTCCTGTGACACTAGTTATAGATTCTGATGCTTCACTTCAGGTTTACTGAATCCCTTGGACCTTCTTATTGACGATGAAACACAAAAATTGCATCGGAATTAAATACAAAAGGCACAATGCAGACTTTAGTACAAGAATACTGACTCTTCTTACTGTCTATGTTTGAACCATTCCTGTGACACTAGTTATAGATTCCGATGCTTCACCTCCGGTTATCTGTATCCCTCTGACCTTCTTATTGACGATGAAACACAGAAATTGCATCGGAATTAAATAGAAAAGGCACAATGCCGACTTAAGTACAAGAAGACTGACTCTTCCTACTGTCTATGTTTCGAACCATTCTCGTGACGCTAGTTACAGGTTCCGATGCTTCACTTCAGGTTTACTGTATCCCTTGGACACTCTTATTGGCGATGAAACACAGAAATTGCATCGCAATTAAATAGAAAAAGCACAATGCCGACATAAGTACAAGAAGACTGATTGTCCTTACTGACTATGTTATCAACCATTCCTGTGATTCTAGTTATAGATTCCGACGCTTCACGTCAGGTTTACTGTATCCCTCTCACCTTCTTACTGACGATGAAACACAGAAATTGCATCGGAATTAAATAGAAAAGTCACAATGCCGACTTAAGTACAGGAAGACTGACTCTTCTTACTGAGTATGTTTTGAACTATATCTGTGACACTAGTTATAGATTCCGATGCTTCACTTCAGCTTTACTGTATCCCTTTGGCCTTCTTATTGACGATGAAACACAGAAATAGCATCGGAATGAAATACAAAAGGCACAATACCTACTTAAGTACAGGAAGACTGACTCATCTTACTGACTATGTTTGAACCATTCCTGTGACACTAGTTTTAGATTCCTATGCTTCACTTCAGGTTTACTGTATCCCTTTGGCCTTCTTATTGACGATGAAACACAGAAATAGCATCGGAATGAAATACAAAAGGCACAATACCGACTTAAGTACAAGAAGACTGACTCGTCTTACTGACTATGATTTGAACCATTCCTGTGACACCAGTTAGAGATTCCGATGCTTCATTTCAGGTTTATTGTATCCCTCTGACCATCGTATTGACGATGAAACACAGTAATTGCATCGGACTTAATTTGAAAAGGGCACAATGCCGACTTAAGTACAAGAAGACTGACTCTTCTTACTGTCTATGTTTTGAACCATTCCTGTGACACTAGTTATAGATTCCGATGCTTCACTTCGGGTTTACTGTATCCCTTGGACCTTCTTATTGACGATGAAATACAGAAATTGCATCGGAATTAAATACAAAAGGCACAATGCCGACTTAAGTAGAAGATGACCGACCCTTCTTACTCTCTATGTTCTGAACCATTCATGTGACAAAAGTTATAGATTCCGATGATTCACTTCAGGTTTACTGTATCCCTCTGACCATCCTATTGACGATGAAACACAGAAATTGAATCGGAATTAAATACAAAAGGCACAATGCCGACTTAAGTACAGGAAGACTGACTCTACTTACTGACTATGTTTTGAACTATATCTGTGACACTAGTTATAGATTCCGATGCTTCACTTCAGCTTTACTGTATCCCTTGGACGTTCTTATTGACGATGAAACACTGAAATAGTATCGGAATTAAATAGAAAAGTCACAATGCCGAATCAAGTACAAGAAGACTGACTCTTCTAACTGACTATGATTGGAACCATTCCTGTGACACTAGTTATAGATTCCGATGATTCACTTCAGGTCTACTGTGTCCCTCTGAACTTCTTATTGAAGATGAAACACAGAAATAGCATCGGAATTAAATACAAAAAGCAAAATGCCTACTTAAGTACAAGAAAACTGACTCTTCTTACTGACTATGTTTTGAACCATTCCTGTGACGCTAGTTATAGATTCCGATGCTTCACCTCAGGTTCACTGTATCCCTCTGACCTTCTTATTGACGATGAGACACAGAAATTGCATCGGAATTAAATAGAAAAGGCACAATGCCGTCTTAAGTACAAGCAGACTGACTCTTCTTAGTGTCTATGTTTTGAACCATTCCTGTGACGCTAGTTACAGATTCCGATGCTTCACTTCAGGTTTACTGTATCCCTTGGACCTTCTTATTGACGATGAAACACAGAAATTGCATCGGAATTAAATACAAAAGGCACAATGCCGACTTAAGTACAAGAAGACTGACTCTTCTTACTGACTATGTGTTGAACCATTCCTGTGACACTATTTGGAGATTCCGATGCTTCTCTTCAGGTTCACTGTATCCCTCTGACCTTCTTATTGTCGATTAAACACAGTAATTGCATCGGAATTAAATTGAAAAAGGCACAATGCTGACTTAAGTACAAGAAGACTGACTCTTCTTACTGTTTACGTTTTGAACCATTCCGGTGACACTAGTTATAGATTCCGATGCTCCACTTCAGGTTTACTGTATCTCTTGGACCTTCTTATTGACGATGAAACACAGAAGTTGCATCGGAATTAAATACAAAAGGCACAATGCCGACTTAAGTACAAGAAGACTGACTCTTCTTACCGACTATGCTTTGAAGCATTCCTGTGACACTAGTTATAGATTGCGATGCTTCACTTCAGGTTTACTGTATCCCTCTGACCTTCTTATTGACGATGAAACACATAAATTGCATCGGAAATAAATACAAAAGGCACAATACGGACTGAAGTACATGTAGACTGAATCTTCCTACTGTCTAAGTTAAGAACCATTCCCGTGACAATAGTTATAGATTCCGATGCTTCATATCAGGTTTACTGTATCCCTTGGACCTTCTTAATGACGATGAAACACAGATAGTGCATCGGAATTAAGTACAAAAGGCACAATGCCAACTTAAGTACAAGATGACTGACTCTTCCTATTGTCTATGTTTTGAACCATTCCTGTGTAACTAGTTATAGATTCCGATGCTTCACTTCAGGTTTACTGTATCCCTCTGACCTTCTTTTTGACGATGAAACACAGAAATTGCATCGGAATTAAACAGAAAAGGCACAATGCCGACTTAAGTACAGGTAAACTGACTCTTCCTACTGTCTATGTTTTGAACCATTCCTGTGACATTATTTGTGGATTCCAATGCTTCACTTCAGGTTTACTGTATCCTTTGGACCTTCTTATTGGCGACGAAACACAGAAATTGCATCGGAATTAATTAGAAAAGGCACAATGCCGACTTAAGTACAAGAAGACTGACTCTTCTTACTGTCTATGTTTTGAACCATTCCTGTGACACTAGTTATTGATTCCGATGCTTCACCTCAGGTTCACTGAATCCCTCTGACCTTCTTATTGACGATGAAACACAGAAATTGCATCGGAATTAAATAGAAAAGGCACAATGCCGTCTTAAGTACAAGCAGACTGACTCTTCTTGGTGTCTATGATTTGAACCATTCCTGTGACGCTGGTTACAGATTCCGATGCTACACTTCAGGTTTACTTTATCCCTTGGACCTTCTTATTGACGATGAAACACAGAAATTGCATCGGAATTAAATACAAAAGGCACAATGCCGACTTAAAGACAAGATGACTAACTCTTCTTACTTACTATGCTTTGAACCATTCCAGTGACACTAGTTATAGATTCCGATGCTTCACTTCATGTTCACTGTATCCCTCTAACCCCCTTATTGACGATGAAACACAGAAATTGCATCGGAATTGAATAGAAAAGGCACAATGCCGGCTTAAGTACAAGAAAACTGACTCTTCTTACTATCTACGTTTTGAACCTTTCCTGTGACACTAGTTATTGATTCCGATGCTTCACTTCAGGTTTACTGTATCCCTTGGATCTTCTTATTGATGATGAAACACAGAAATTGCATCGGAAATAATACAAAAAGCACAATGCCGACTTAAGCACAAAAAGACTGGCTCTTTCTACTGACTATGTTTTGAACCATTCCCGTGACACTAAGTATAGATTCCGATGCTTCACTTCAGGTTTACTGTATCCCTTGGACGTTCTTATTGACGATGAAACACAGAAATTGCATCGGAATTAAATACAAAAGGCACAATGCAGACTTCAGTACAAGAAGACTGACTATTCCTACTGTCTATGTTTTGAACCATTCCTGTGACATTAGTTACAGATTCCGATGCTTCACTTCAGGTTTACTGTATCCTTTTCACCTTCTTATTGGCTACGAAACACAGAAATTGCATCGGAATTAAACAGAAAAGGCACAATGCCGACTTAAGTACAAGAAGACTGACTCTTCCTACTGTCTATGTTTTGAACCATTCCTGTGACATTAGTTACAGATTCCGATGTTTCACTTCAGGTTTACTGTATCGTTTGCACCTTCTTATTGGCGACGAAACACAGAAATTGCATCGGAATTAAACAGAAAAGGCACAATGCCGACTTAAGTACAAGAAGACTGACTCTTCCTACTGTCTATGTTTTGAACCATTCCCGTGACACTAAGTATAAATTCCGACGCTTCACTTAAGGTTTACTGTATCCCTTAGGCCTTCTTATTGACGATGATACACAGAAATTATATCGGAATTAAAGAGAAAAATCACAATGCCGAATCAAGTACAAGAAGACTGACTCTTCTAACTGACTATGTTTGGAACCATTCCTGTGTCACTAGTTATAGATTCCGATGCTTCACTTCAGGTTTACTGTATCCCTTGGACCTTCTGATTGATGACGAAACACAGAAATTGCATCGGAATTAAATAGAAAAGGCACAATGCCGACTAATGTACAAGAAGACTGCCTCTTCCTACTGTCTATGTTTTGAACCATTCCTGTGACACTAGTTATGGATTCCGATGCTTCACTTCAGGTTTACTGTATCCCTTGGACCTTCTTATTGACAATGAAACACAGAAATTGCATCGGAATTGGATACAAAAGGCACAATGCCGACTTAAGTACAAGAAGACTGACTCTTCATACTGACTATATCTTGATCCATTCCTGTGACACTAGTTATAGATTCCGATGCTTCACTTCAGGTTCACTGTATCCCTTGGATCTTCTTATTGACGATGAAACACAGAAATTGCATCGGAATTAAATGCCGACTTAAGTACAAGAAGACTGACGCTTCTTACTGACTCTGATTTGAACCATTCCAGTGATACTAGTTGTAGATTCCGATGCTTCACTTCAGGTTTACTGTATCCCTCTGACCTTCTTATTAACGATGAAACACCGATATTGCATCGGAATTAAATAGAGAAGGCACAATGCCGACTTAAGTACAAGAAGACCGACTCTTCCAACTGTCAATGCTTTGAACCATTCCTGTGACACTAGTTATAGATTCCGATGCTTCACCTCAGGTTCACTGTATCCCTCTGACCTTCTTATTGACTATGAAACACAGAAATTGCATCGGAATTAAATAGAAAAGGCACAATGCCGACTTAAGTACATGAAGACTGACTCTTCTTAATGACTATGTTTTTAACCACTCCTGTGACATTAGTTGTAGATTCGGATGCTTCACTTCAGGTTTACTGTATCCCTTGGACCTTCTAATTGACTATGAAACACAGAAATCGCATCGGAATTAAATACAAAAGGCACAATGCCGACTTAAGTACAAAAAGACTGACTTTTACTACTGTCTATATTTTGAACCATTCCTGTGACACTAGTTATAGATTCCGATGCTTCACTTTAGGTTTACTGTATCCCTCTGACCTTATTGCCGATGAAACACAGAAATTGCATCGGAATTAAATGCAAAAGGCACAATGCCGACTTATGTACAAGAGGACTGACGCTTCTTACTGAATATGTTTTGAACCATTCCTGTGACACTAGTTATAGACTCCGATGCTTCACTTCAGGTTTACTGTACACCTTGGACCTTCTTATTGACTATGAAACACAGAAATCGCATCGGAATTAAATACAAAAGGCACAATGCCGACTTAAGTACAAAATGACTGACTCTTCCTACTGTCTATATTTTGAACCATTCCTGTGACACTAGTTATAGATTCCGATGCTTCACTTCAGGTTTACTGTATCCCTCTGACCTTATTGCCGATGAAACACAGAAATTGCATCGGAATTAAATACAAAAGGCACAATGCCGACTTAAGGACAAGAAGACTGACCCTTCTTACTGTCTATGCTTTGAACCATTCCTGTGACATTAGTTATAGATTGCGATGCTTCACTTCAGGTTTACTGTTTCCCTTGGACCTTCTTATTGACGATGAAACACAGAAATTGCATCGGAATTATATACAAAAGGCACAATGCCGACTTATGTACAAGAAGACTGACTCTTCTTACTGACTATGTATTGAACCATTCCTGTGACACTAGTTACAGATTCCGATGCTTCACTTCAGGTTTACTGTATACCTCTGACCTTCTTATTGACGATGAAACACAGAAATTGCATCGGAATTAAATAGAAAAGGCACAATGCCGACTTAAGTACAATAAGACTGACTCTTCTTACTGTCTATGCTTGGAAACCATTCCTGTGACACTAGTTATAGATTCCGATGCTTCACTTCAGGTTTACTGTATCCCTCTGACCCTCTTATTGACGGTGAAACACAGAAATTGCATCGGAATTAAATACGAAAGGCACAATGCCAACTTAAGTACAAGAAGACTGACTCTTCTTCCTGATTATGTTTTGAACCATTCCTGTGACACTAGTTGTAGATTCCGATGCTTCACTTGAGGTTTACTGTATCCCTTGGACCTTCTTATTGACGATGAAACGCAGAAATTGCATCGGAATTAAATACAAATGACACAATGCCGACTTAAGTACAAGAAGACTGACTCTTCCCACTGTCCATGTTTTGAGCCATTCCTGTGACACTAGTTATAGATTCCGATGCTTCACTTCAGGTTTACTGTATACCTCTGACCTTCTTATTGACGATGAAACACAGAAATTGCATCGGAATTAAATAGAAAATGCACAATGCCGACTTAAGTACAAGAAGACTGACTCTTCTTACTGTCTATGCTTTGAACCATTCCTGTGACACTAGTTATAAATTCCGATGCTTCACTTCGGTTTTACTGTATCCCTTGGACCATCTTATTGACGATGAAACACAGAAATTGCATCGGAATTCAGTAAAGAAGGCACAAGGCCGACTTAACTACAAGAAGACTGACTCCTCTTACTGACTATGCTTTGAACCATTCCTGTGACTCTAGTTATAGATTCCGGTGCTTAACTTCCGGATTACTGTATCCCTCTGACCTTCTTAGTGACGATGAAACACAGAAATTGCATCGGAATTAAATACAAAAAGCACAATGCCGACTTAAGTACAAGAATACCGACTCATCTTACTGTCTATGTTTTGAACCGTCCCTGTGACCCTAGTTATAGATTCCGATGTTTCACTCCATGTTGACTGTATCCCTTGGACCTTCTTATTGACGATGAAACACAGAAATTGCATCCGAATTAAATATAAAATGCACAATGCCGACTTAAGTACAACAAGACTGACTCTTCTTACTGACTATGTTTTGAACCATTCTTGTGACACTAGTTATCGATGCCGTTGCTTCACTTCAGGTTTACTGTATCCCTCTGACCTTCTTATTGACGATGAGACACAGAAATTGCATCGGAATTAAATACAAAAGGCACAATGCCGAATTAAGTACAAGAAGACTGACTCTTTTTACTCTCTATGATTTTAACCATTCCTGTGACACTAGTTATAGACTCCGATGCTTCACTCCAGGTTTACTGTATCCCTTCGACCTTCTTATTGACGATGAAACACAGAAATTGCTCCGGAATTAAATACAAAAGGCACAATGCCGACTTAAGTACAAGAAGACTGACTCTTCTTACGGTCTATGCTATGAACCATCCCAGTGACACTAGTTATAGATTCCGATGCTTCACTGCAGGTTTACTGTGTCCCTTAGACCTTCTTATTGACAATGAAACAAGGATATTACATCGGAATTGAATACAATAGGCACACTGCCGACTTAAGTACAAGAAGACTGACACTTCCTACTTTCTACGTTTTGAACCATTCCTTAGACACTAGTTATAGATTTCGATGCTTCACTTCAGGTTTTCTGTATCCCTTAGTGCGTCTTATTCACGATGAAACACAGAAATTGCATCGGAATTAAATACAAAAGGCACAATACCGACTTAAGAACAAGAAGACAGACTCTTCTTACTGACTATGCTTTGAACCATTCCTGTGACACTAGTCATAGATTCCGTTGCTTACCATCAGGATTACTGTATCCAACTGACCTTCTTATTGACGATGAAACACAGAAATTGCTTCCGAATTAAATACAAAATTCACAATGCCGACTTAAGTACAAGAAGACTTACTCTTCTTACTGTCTATGATTTGAACCATCCCTGTGACACTAGTTATAGTTTATGTTGCTTCACTCTAGGTTTACTGTATCCCTTTGTCCTTCTTATTGACGAAGAAACACAGAAATTGCATCGGAATTAAATACAAAAGGCACAATGCCTACTTAAGTACAAGAAGTCTGACTCTTATTACTGACTATGTATTGGACCATTCCTGTGACGCTAGTTATAAATTCCGATGCTTCACTTCGGGTTTACTGTATCCCTTGGACCATCTTATTGACGATGAAACACAGAAATTGCTACGGATATAAATAGAAAAGGCACAATGTCGACTTAAGTACAAGAAGACCGACTCTTCTTACTGTCTATGTTTTGAACCATTCCTGTGACACTAGTTATAGATTCCGATGCTTCACTCCAGGTTTACTGTATCCCTTGGACCTTCTTATTGACGATGAAACCCAGAAAATGCATCGGAATTAAATAGAAAAGGCACAATGCCGACTTAATTACAAGGGGGCCTGACGGTTCTTACTGACTATGTTTTGAACCATTCCTGTGACACTAGTTATAGATTCCGATGCTTCACTTCAGGTTTACTGTACACCTTGGACCTTCTTATTGACTATGAAACACAGAAACCGCATCGGAATTAAATACAAAAGGCACTATGCCGACTTAAGTACAAGAAGACTGACTCTTCCTACTGTCTATATTTTGAACCATTCCTGTGACACTAGTTATAGATTCCGATGCTTCACTTCAGATTTACTGTATCCCTTGGACCGTCTTATTGCCGATGCAACACAGAAATTGCATCGGAATTAAATTTAAAAGGCACAATGCCGACATAAGGACAAGAAGACTGACCATTCTTACTATGTTTTGAACCATTCCTGTGACACTAGTTATAGATTCCGATGCTTCACTTCAGGTTTACTGTTTCCCTTGGACCTTCTTATTGACGATGAAACACAGAAATTGCATCGGAATTAAATACATAAGGCACAATGCCGACTTAAGTACAAGAAGACTGACTCTTATTACTGACTATGTTTTGGACCATTCCTGTGACACTAGTTATAAATTCCGATGCTTCACTTCGGGTTTACTGTATCCCTTGGACCATCTTATTGACGATGAAACACAGAAATTGCAACGGATATAAATAGAAAAGGCACAATGTCGACTTAAGTACAAGAAGACTGACTCTTCTTACTGTCTATGTTTTGAACCATTCCTGTGACACTAGTTATACACTCCTGGAAATGGAAAAAAGAACACATTGACACCGGTGTGTCAGACCCACCATACTTGCTCCGGACACTGCGAGAGGACAGTACAAGCAATGATCACACGCACGGCACAGCGGACACACCAGGAACCGCGGTGTTGGCCGTCGAATGGCGCTAGCTGCGCAGCATTTGTGCACCGCCGCCGTCAGTGTCAGCCAGTTTGCCGTGGCATACGGAGCTCCATCGCAGTCTTTAACACTGGTAGCATGCCGCGACAGCGTGGACGTGAACCGTATGTGCAGTTGACGGACTTTGAGCGAGGGCGTATAGTGGGCATGCTGGGAGGCCGGGTGGACGTACCGCCGAATTGCTCAACACGTGGGGCGTGAGGTCTCCACAGTACATCGATGTTGTCGCCAGTGGTCGGCGGAAGGTGCACGTGCCCGTCGACCTGGGACCGGACCGCAGCGACGCACGGATGCCCGCCAAGACCGTAGGATCCTACGCAGTGCCGTAGGGGACCGCACCGCCACTTCCCAGCAAATTAGGGACACTGTTGCTCCTGGGGTATCGGCGAGGACCATTCGCAACCGTCTCCATGAAGCTGGGCTACGGTCCCGCACACCGTTAGGCCGTCTTCCGCTCACGCTCCAACATCGTGCAGCCTGCCTCCAGTGGTGTCGCGACAGGCGTGAATGGAGGGACGAATGGAGACGTGTCGTCTTCAGCGATGAGAGTCGCTTCTGCCTTGGTGCCATTGATGGTCGTATGCGTGTTTGGCGCCGTGCAGGTGAGCGCCACAATCAGGACTGCATACGACCGAGTCACACAGGGCAACACCCGGCATCATGGTGTGGGGAGCGATCTCCTACACTGGCCGTACACCACTGGTGATCGTCGAGGGGACACTGAATAGTGCACGGTACATCCAAACCGTCATCGAACCCATCGTTCTACCATTCCTAGACCGGCTAGGGAACTTGCTGTTCCAACAGGACAATGCACGTCCGCATGTATCCCGTGCCACCCAACGTGCTCTGGAAGGTGTAAGTCAACTACCCTGGCCAGCAAGATCTCCGGATCTGTCCCCCATTGAGCATATTTGGGAATGGATGAAGCGTCGTCTCACGCGGTCTGCACGTCCAGCACGAACGCTGGTCCAACTGAGGCGCCAGGTGGAAATGGCATGGCAAGCCGTTCCACAGGACTACATCCAGCATCTCTACGATCGTCTCCATGGGAGAATAGCAGCCTGCATTGCTGCGAAAGGTGGATATACACTGTACTAGTGCCGAGATTGTGCATGCTCTGTTGCCTGTGTCTATGTGCCTGTGGTTCTGTCAGTGTGATCATGTGATGTATCTGACCCCAGGAATGTGTCAATAAAGTTTCCCCTTCCTGGGACAATGAATTCACGGTGTTCTTATTTCAATTTCCAGGAGTGTAGATTCCGATGCTTCACTCCAGGTTTACTGTATCCCTTGGACCTTCTTATTGACGATGAAACACAGAAATAGCATCGGAATTAAATAGAAAAGCCACAATGCAGACTTAAGTACAAGAGGACTGACGCTTCTTACTGACTATGTTCTGAACCATTCCTGTGACACTAGTTATAGACTCCGATGCTTCACTTCAGGTTTATTGTACACCTTGGACCTTCTTATTGACTATGAAACACAGAAATCGCATCGGAATTAAATACAAAAGGCACAATGCCGACTTAAGTACAAAAAGACTGACTTTTACTACTGTCTATATTTTGAACCATTCCTGTGACACTAGTTATTGATTCCGATGCTTCACTTTAGGTTTACTGTATCCCTCTGACCTTATTGCCGATGAAACACAGAAATTGCATCGGAATTAAATACAAAAGGCACAATGCCGACTTATGTACAAGAGGACTGACGGTTCTTACTGACAATGTTTTGAACCATTCCTGTGACACTAGTTATAGACTCCGATGCTTCACTTCAGGTTTACTGTACACCTTGGACCTTCTTATTGACTATGAAACACAGAAATCGCATCGGAATTAAATACAAAAGGCACAATGCCGACTTAAGTACCAAAAGACTGACTCTTCCTACTGTCTATATTTTGAACCATTCCTGTGACACTAGTTATAGATTCCGATGCTTCACTTCAGGTTTACTGTTACCCTTGGACCTTCTTATTGACGATGAAACACAGAAATGGCATCGGAATTAAATACAAAAGGCACAATGCCGACTTAAGTACAAGAAGACTGACTCTTCTTACTGACTATGTTTTGAACCATTCCTGTGACAATAGTTATAGATTCCGATGCTTCACTTCAGGTTTACTGTATACCTCTGACCTTCTTATTGACGATGAAACACAGAAATTGCATCGGAATTAAATAGAAAAGGCACAATGCCGACTTAAGTACAAGAAGACTGACTTTCTTACTGTCTATGCTTTGAACCATTCCTGTGACACTAGTTATAGATTTCGATGCTTCACTTCAGGTTTACTGTATCCCTCTGACCTTCTTATTGACGGTGAAACACAGAAATTGCATCGGAATTAAATACGAAAGGCACAATGAAAACTTAAGTACAAGAAGACTGACTCTTCTTCCTGATTATGTTTTGAACCATTCCTGTGACACTAGTTGTAGATTCCGATGCATCACTTGAGGTTTACTGTATCCCTTGGACCTTCTTATTGACGATGAAACGCAGAAATTGCATCGGAATTAAATACAAATGACACAATGCCGACTTAAGTACAAGAAGACTGACTCTTACCACTGTCCATGTTTTGAACCATTCCTGTGACACTAGTTATAGATTCCGATGCTTCACTTCAGGTTTACTGTATACCTCTGACCTTCTTATTGACGATGAAACACAGAAATTGCATCGGAATTAAATAGAAAATGCACAATGCCGACTTAAGTACAAGAAGACTGACTCTTCTTACTGTCTATGCTTTGAACCATTCCTGTGACACTAGTTATAAATTCCGATGCTTCACTTCGGTTTTACTGTATCCCTTGGACCATCTTATTGACGATGAAACACAGAAATTGCATCGGAATTCAGTACAAAAGGCACAAGGTCGACTTAACTACAAGAAGACTGACTCCTCTTACTGACTATGCTTTGAACCATTCCTGTGACTCTAGTTATAGATTCCGGTGCTTAACTTCCGGATTACTGTATCCCTCTGACCTTCTTAGTGACGATGAAACACAGAAATTGCATCGGAATTAAATACAAAAAGCACAATGCCGACTTAAGTACAAGAATACTGACTCATCTTACTGTCTATGTTTTGAACCGTCCCTGTGACCCTAGTTATAGATTCCGATGTTTCACTCCATGTTGACTGTATCCCTTGGACCTTCTTATTGAAGATGAAACACAGAAATTGCATCCGAATTAAATATAAAATGCACAATGCCGACTTAAGTACAACAAGACTGACTCTTCTTACTGACTATGTTTTGAACAATTCTTGTGACACTAGTTCTCGATGCCGTTGCTTCACTTCAGGTTTACTGTATCCCTCTGACCTTCTTATTGACGATGAGACACAGAAATTGCATCAGAATTAAATACAAAAGGCACAATGCCGAATTAAGTACAAGAAGACTGACTCTTTTTACTCTCTATGATTTTAACCATTCCTGTGACACTAGTTATAGACTCCGATGCTTCACTCCAGGTTTACTGTATCCCTTCGACCTTCTTATTGACGATGAAACACAGAAATTGCTCCGGAATTAAATACAAAAGGCACAATGCCGACTTAAGTACAAGAAGACTAACTCTTCTTACGGTCTATGCTTTGAACCATCCCAGTGACACTAGTTATAGATTCCAATGCTTCACTGCAGGTTTACTGTGTCCCTTAGACCTTCTTATTGACGATGAAACAAGGATATTACATCGGAATTGAATACAATAGGCACACTGCCGACTTAAGTACAAGAAGACTGACACTTCCTACTTTCTATGTTTTGAACCATTCCTGTGACACTAGTTATAGATTTCGATGCTTCACTTCAGGTTTTCTGTATCCCTTAGAGCGTCTTATTGACGATGAAACACAGAAATTGCATCGGAATTAAATACAAAAGGCACAATACCGACTTAAGAACAAGAAGACAGACTCTTCTTACTGACTATGCTTTGAACCATTCCTGTGACACTAGTCATAGATTCCGATGCTTACCTTCAGGATTACTGTATCCCACTGACCTTCTTATTGACGATGAAACACAGGAATTGCTTCCGAATTAAATACAAAATTCACAATGCCGACTTAAGTACAAGAAGACTGACTCTTCTTACTGTCTATGATTTGAACCATCCCTGTGACACTAGTTATAGATTCCGACGCTTCACTCCAGGTTTACTGTATCCCTTGGACCTTCTTATTGACGATGAAACACAGAAATAGCATCGGAATTAAATAGAAAAGGCACAATGCAGACTTAAGTACAAGAGGACTGACGCTTCTTACTGACTATGTTTTGAACCATTCCTGTGACACTAGTTATAGACTCCGATGCTTCACTTCAGGTTTACTGTACACCTTGGACCTTCTTATTGACTATGAAACACAGAAATCGCATCGGAATTAAATACAAAAGGCACAATGCCGACTTAAGTACAAAAAGACTGACTTTTACTACTGTCTATATTTTGAACCATTCCTGTGACACTAGTTATAGATTCCGATGCTTCACTTTAGGTTTACTGTATCCCTCTGACCTTATTGCCGATGAAACACAGAAATTGCATCGGAATTAAATACAAAAGGCACAATGCCGACTTAAGTACAAGAAGACTGACTCTTCTTACTGACTATGTTTTGAACCATTCCTGTGACACTAGTTATAGATTCCGATGCTTCACTTCAGGTTTACTGTATACCTCTGACCTTCTTATTGACGATGAATAACAGAAATTGCATCGGAAATAAATAGAAAAGCCACAATGCCGACTTAAGTACAAGAAGACTGACTCTTCTTACTGTCTATGCTTTGAACCATTCCTGTGATACTAGTTATAGATTCCGATGCTTCACTTCAGGTTTACTGTATCCCTCTGACCTTCTTATTGACGGTGAAACACAGAGATTGCATCGGAATTCAATACAAGAGGCACAAGGCCGACTTAACTACAAGAAGACTGACTCCTCTTACTGACTATGATTTGAACCATTCCTGTGACTCTAGTTATAGATTCCGGTGCTTAACTTCCTGATTACTGTATCCTTCTGACTTTCTTAGTGACGATGAAACACAGAAATTGCATCGGAATTAAATACAAAAAGCACAATGCCGACTTAAGTACAAGAATATTGACTCATCTTATTGTCTATGTTTTGAACCGTCCCTGTGACCCTAGTTATAGATTCCGATGTTTCACTCCATGTTGACTGTATCCCTTGGACTTTCTTATTGACAATGAAACACAGAAATTGCATCCGAATTAAATACAAAATGCACAATGCCGACTTAAGTACAACAAGACTGACTCTTCTTACTGACTATGTTTTCAACCATTCTTGTGACACTAGTTATCGATGCCGTTGCATCACTTCAGGTTTACTGTATCCCTCTGACCATCTTATTGACGATGAGACACAGAAATTGCATCGGAATTAAATACAAAAGGCACAATGCCGAATTAAGTACAAGAAGACTGACTCTTTTTACTGTCTATGATTTTAACCATTCCTGTGACACTAGTTATAGACTCCGACGCTTCACTCCAGGTTTACTGTATCCCTTCGACCTTCTTATTGACGATGAGACACAGAAATTGCTCCGGAATTAAATACAAAAGGCACAATGCCGACTTAAGTACAAGGAGACTGACTCTTCTTACGGTCAATGCTTTGAACCATCCCTGTGACACTAGTTATAGATTCCGATGCTTCACTGCAGGTTTACTGTGTCCCTTAGACCTTCTTATTGACGATGAAACACAGAAAATGCATCGGAATTAAATAGAAAAGACACAATGCCGACTTAATTACAAGAGGACTTACGCTTCTTACTGACTATGTTTTGATCCATTCCTGTGACACTAGTTATAGATTCCGATGCTTCACTTCAGGTTTACTGTACACCTTGGACCTTCTTATTGACTATGAAACACAGAAATCGCATCGGAATTAAATACAAAAGGCACTATGCCGACTTAAGTACAAGAAGACTGACTCTTCCTACTGTCTATATTTTAAGCCATTCCTGTGACACTAGTTATAGATTCCGATGCTTCACCTCAGGTTTACTGTATCCCTCTGACCTTTTTGCCGATGAAACGCAGAAATTGCATCGGAATTAAATTTAAAAGGCACAATGCCAACTTAAGGACAAGAAGACTGACCCCTCTTACTATCTATGTTTTGAACCATTCCTGTGACACTAGTTATAGATTCCGATGCTTCACTTCAGGTTTACTGTTTCCCTTGCACCTTCTTATTGACGATGAAACACAGAAATTGCATCGGAATTAAATACAAAAGGCACAATGCCGACTTATGTACAAGAAGACTGACTCTTCCTACTGTCTAAGTTTTGAACCATTTCTATGACACTAGTTATAGAGTCCGATGCTTTACTTCAGGTTTACTGTATCCCTCTGACCTTCTTATTGACGATGAAAGACAGACATTGCATCGGAATTAAATACAAAAGGCACAATGCCGACTTAAGAACAAGAAGACAGACTCTTCTTACTGACTATGCTTTGAACCATTCCTGTGACACTAGTCATAGATTCTGATGCTTAACTTCAGGATTACTGTACCCCACTGACCTTCTTATTGACGATGAAACACAGAAATAGCATCGGAATTAAATAGAAAAGGCACAATGCCGACTTAAGTACAAGAAGACTGACTCTTCTTACTGTCTATGATTTGAACCATCCCTGTGACACTAGTTATAGTTTCCGATGCTTCACTCTAGGTTTACTGTATCCCTTAGTCCTTCTTATTGACGAAGAAACACA
This sequence comes from Schistocerca serialis cubense, assembly GCF_023864345.2. Taxonomy (NCBI): domain Eukaryota; kingdom Metazoa; phylum Arthropoda; class Insecta; order Orthoptera; family Acrididae; genus Schistocerca; species Schistocerca serialis. The sequence goes on from NC_064641.1 coordinate 983,441,582, forward strand.
GAAATTGTATCGGAATTAAATACAAAAGGCACAATGCCGACTTAAGTACAAGAAGACTGACTCTTATTACTGACAATGTTTTGGACCATTCCTGTGACACTAGTTATAAATTCCGATGCTTCACTTCGGGTTTACTGTATCCCTTGGACCATCTTATTGACGATGAAACACAGAAATTGCTCCGGAATTAAATACAAAAGGCACAATGTCGACTTAAGTACAAGAAGACCGACTCTTCTTACTGTCTATGTTTTGAACCATTCCTGTGACACTAGTTATAGATTCCGATGCTTCACTCCAGGTTTACTGTTTCCCTTGGACCTTCTTATTGACGATGAAACCCAGAAAATACATCGGAATTAAATAGAAAAGACACAATGCCGACTAAATTACAAGAGGACTGACGCTTCTTACTGACTATGTTTTGACCCATTCCTGTGACACTAGTTATAGATTCCGATGCTTCACTTCAGGTTTACTGTACACCTTGGACCTTCTTATTGACTATGAAACACAGAAATCGCATCGGAATTAAATACAAAAGGCACTATGCCGACTTAAGTACAAGAAGACTGACTCTTCCTACTGTCTATATTTTAAACCATTCCTGTGACACTAGTTATAGATTCCGATGCTTCACTTCAGGTTTACTGTATCCCTCTGACCTTTATGCCGATCAAACACAGAAATTGCATCGGAATTAAATTTAAAAGGCACAATGCCAACTTAAGGACAAGAAGACTGACCCTTCTTACTATCTATGTTTTGAACCATTCCTGGGACACTAGTTATAGATTCCGATGCTTCACTTCAGGTTTACTGTTTCCCTTGCACCTTCATATTGACGATGAAACACAGAAATTGCATCGGAATTAAATACAAAAGGCACAATGCCGACTTATGTACAAGAAGACTGACTCTTCCTACTGTCTATGTTTTGAACCATCCCTGTGACACTAGTTATAGTTTCCGATGCTTCACTCCAGGTTTACTGTATCCCTTGGTCCTTCTTATTGATGAAGAAACACAGAAATTGCATCGGAATTAAATACAAAAGGCACAATGCCGACTTAAGTACAAGAAGACTGACTCTTATTACTGACTATGTTTTGAACAATTCCAGTGACACTAGTTATAGATTCCGATGCTTCACTTCAGGTTTACTGTATCCCTGTGACCTTATTGCCGATGAAACACAGAAATTGCATCGGAATTAAATTTAAAAGGCACAATGCCGACTTAAGGACAAGAAGACTGACCCTTCTTACTATCTATGTTTAGAACCATTCCTGTGACACTAGTTATAGATTCCGATGCTTCACTTCAGGTTTACTGTTTCCCTTGGACCTTCTTATTGACGATGAAACACAGAAATTGCATCGGAATTCAATCCAAAGGCACAAGGCCGACTTAACTACAAGAAGACTGACTCCTCTTACTGACTATGTTTTGAACCATTCCTGTGACTCTATTATAGATTCCGGTGCTTAACTTCCGGATTACTGTATCCCTCTGACCTCCTTAGTGACGATGAAACACAGAAATTGCATCGGAATTAAATACAAAAGGCACAATGCCGAATTAAGTACAAGAAGACTGACTCTTTTTACTGTCTATGATTTTAACCATTCCTGTGACACTAGTTATAGACTCCGATGCTTCACTCCAGGTTTACTGTATCCCTTCGACCTTCTTATTGACTATGAAAAACAGAAATTGATCCGGAATTAAATACAAAAGGCACAATGCCGACTTAAGTACAAGAACACTAACTCTTCTTACGGTCTATGCTTTGAACCATCCCTGTGACACTAGTCATAGATTCCGATGCTTCACTCTAGGTTTACTGTATCCTTTGGTCCTTCTTATTGATGAAGAAACACAGAAATTGCATCGGAATTAAATACAAAAGGCACAATGCCGACTTAAGTACAAGAAGACTGACTCTTATTACTGACTATGTTTTGGACCATTTCTGTGACACTAGTTATAAATTCCGATGCTTCACTTGGGGTTTACTGTATCCCTTGGACCATCTTATTGACGATGAAACACAGAAATTGCATCGGATATAAATAGAAAAGGCACAATGTCGACTTAAGTACAAGAAGACCGACTCTTCTTACTGTCTATGTTTTGAACAATTCCAGTGACACTAGTTATAGATTCCGATGCTTCAATTCAGGTTTACTGTATCCCTGTGACCTTATTGCCGATGAAACATAGAAATTGCATCGGAATTAAATTTAAAAGGCACAATGCCGACTTAAGGACAAGAAGACTGACCCTTCTTACTATCTATGTTTAGAACCATTCCTGTGACACTAGTTATAGATTCCGATGCTTCACTTCAGGTTTACTGTTTCCCTTGGACCTTCTTATTGACGATGAAACACAAAAATTGCGTCGGAATTAAATACAAAAGGCACAACGCCGACTTATGTACAAGAAGACTGACTCTTCCTACTGTCTAGGTTTTGAACCATTTCTGTGACACTAGTTATAGAGTCCGACGCTACACTTCAGGTTTACTGTATCCCTTGGACCTTCTTATTGACGGTGAAACAGAGAAATTGCATCGGAATTAAATACGAGAGGCACAATGTTAACTTAAGTACAAGAAGATTGACTCTTCTTACTGACTATGTTTTGATCCATTCCTGTGACACTAGTTATAGATTCCGATGCTTCACTTCAGGTATACTGTATCCCTCTGACCTTCTTATTGACGATGAAACAGAGAAATTGCATCAGAATTAAATAGAAAAGGCACAATGCCAACTTAAGTACAAGAAGACTGACTCTTCTTACTGACTATGCTTTGAACCATTCCAGTGACACTAGTTATAGATTCCGATGCTTAACTTCAGGATTACTGTATCCCACTGACCTTGTTAGTGACGATGAAACACACAAACTGCTTCGGAATTAAATACAAAGGGCACAATGCCGAATTAAGTACAAGAAGACTGACTCTTCTTACTGTCTCTTCTTTTAACCATTCCTTTGACACTAGATATACACTCCGATGCTTCACTCCAGGTTTACTGTATCCCTTCGACCTTCTATAAGACGATGAAACACAGAAATTGCATCGGAATTAAATACAAAAGGCACAATGCCGAATTAAGTAAAAGAAGACTGACTCTTCTTACTGTCTATTCTTTTAACCATTCCTTTGACACTAGATATAGACTCCGATGCTTCACTCCAGGTTTACTGTATCCCTTCGACCTTCCTATTGACGATGAAACACAGAAATTGCATCGGAAATAAATACAAAAGGCACAATGCCGACTTAAGTGCAAGGAGACTGACTCTTCTTACTGTCTATATTTTGAATCATCCCTGTGACACCGGTTATAGTTTCCGATGCTTCACTCAAGGTTTACTGTATCCCTTGGTCCTTCTTATTGACGATGACACACAGAAATTGCATCGGAATTAAATACAAAAGGCACAATGCCGACTTAAGTACAAGATGACTGACTCTTCGTACTGACTATGTTTTGAACCATTCCTGTGACACTACTTATAGATTCCGATGCTTCTTTTCAGGTTTACTGTATCCCTTGGACCTTCTTATTGACGATGAAACGCAGAAATTGCATCGGAACTAAATAGAAAAGGCACAATGCCGACTTCAGTACAAGAAGACTGACTCTTCCTACTGTCAATGTTTTGAACCATTCCTGTGACACTAGTTATAGATTCCGATGCTTCACTTCAGGTTTACTGTATCCCTTGGACATTCTTATTGACGATGAAACACAGAAATTGCATCGGAATTAAATACAAAAGGCACAATACCGACTTAAGTACAAGAAGACTGACTCTTCTTACTGTCTATGATTTGAACCATTCCAACGACATTAGTTATAGATTCCGATGCTTCACTTCAGGTTTACTGTATCCCTTGGACCTTCTTATTGACGATGAAACACAGAAATTGCATCGGAGTAAAATACAAAATGCACAATGCCGACTTCAGTACATGAAGACCGACTCATAATATTGACTATGTTTGGAACCATTCCTGTGACACTAGTTATAGATTCAGATGCTTTAGTTGAAGTTTATTGTATCCCTTGGACCTTCTTATTGACGATGAAACACAGAAATCGCATCGGAATTAAATACAAAATGCACAATGCTGACATAAGTACAAGAAGACTGACTCTTCTTCTGTCTATGTTTTCAACCATTCCTTTGACGCTAGTTATAGTTTCCAATGCTTCACTCCAGGTTTACTGTATCCTATGGACCTTCTTATTGACGATGACACACAGAAATTGCATCGGAATTAAATACAAAAGGCACAATGCCGACTTAAGTACAAGAAGACTGACTCTTCTTACTGTCTATAATTAAACCATTCCTGTGACACTAGTTATAGATTCCGATGTTTCACTTCAGGTTTACTGTATCCCTCTGACCTTCTTATTAACGATGAAACACAGAAATTGCATCGGAATTAAATAGAAAAGGCACAATGCCGACTTAAGTACAAGAGGACTGACTCTTCTTACTGTCTATGATTTGAACCATTCCTGTGACACTAGTTGTAGATTCCGATGCTTCACCTCAGGTTTACTGTATCCCTTGGACCTTCTTGTTGACGATGAAACACAGAAATTGCATCGGAATTAAATACAAAAGACACAATGCCGACTTCAGTACAAGAAGACTGACTCTTCCAACTGTCTATGTTTTGAACCATTCCTGTGACACTAGTTATAGATTCCGATGCTTCACTTCAGGTTTACTGTATCCCTCTGACCGTCTTATTGACGATGAAACACAGAAATTGCATCCGAATTAAATAGAAAAAGCACAATGCCGACTTAAGTACTAGAAGACTGACACTTCCTACTGTCTATGTTTTGAACCATTCCTAAGACACTTTTTATAGATTCCAATGCTTCTCCTCAGGTTTACTGTATCCCTTGGACCTTCTTATTGACGATGAAACACAGAAATTGCATCGGAATACAATACAAAAGGCACAAGGCCAACTTAACTACAAGAAGACTGACTCTTCTTACTGACTATGCTTTGAACCATTCCTGTGACACTAGTTATAGATTCCGATGCTTAACTTCAGGATAACTGTATCCCTCTAGCCTTCTTAGTGACGATGAAACACAGAAATTGCATCGGAATTAAATACAAAAAGCACAATGCCGATTTAAGTACAAGAATACTGACTCATCTTATTGTCCATGTTTTGAACCGTCCCTGTGACACTAGTTATAGATTCCAATGTTTCACTCCAGGTTGACTGTATCCCTTGGACCTTCTTATTGACGATGAAACACGGAAATTGCATCGGAATTAAATACAAAAGGCACAATGCCGAATTAAGTACAAGAAGACTGACTCTTCTTACTGTCTGTGCTTTTAACCATTCCTGTGACACTAGTTATAGACTGCGATGCTTCACTCCAGGTTTACTGTTTCCCTTCGACCTTCTTATTGACGATGAAACACAGAAATTGGATCGGAATTAAATACAAAAGGCACTATGCCGACTTAAGTACAAGGAGACTGACTCTTCTTACTGTCTATGTTTTGAACCATGCCTGTGAAACTAGTTATAGATTCCGATGCTTCACCGCAGGTTTACTGTGTCCCTTGGACCTTCTTATTGACGATGAAACACAGAAATTACATCGGAATTAAATGCAATAGGCACAATGCCGACTTAAGAACAAGAAGACTGACTCTTCCTACTATCTATGTTTTGAACCATTCCTGTGACACTAGTTCTACATTCCGATGCTTCACTTCAGATTTACTGTATCCCTTGGACCGTCTTATTGACGATGAAACACAGAAATTGCATCGGAATTAAATACAAAAGGCACAATACCGACATAAGGACAAGAAGACTGACTCTTCTTACTGACTATGCTTGGAACCATTCCTGTGACACTAGTCATAGATTCCGATGCTTAAGTTCAGGATTACTGTATCCCTTTGACCTTCTTATTCACGATGAAACACAGAAATTGCATCCGAATTAAATACAAAAGGAACAATGCCGACTTAAGTACAAGAAGACAGACTCTTCCTACTGACTACATTTTGAACCATTCCTGTGACACTAGTTATAGATTCCGATGCTTCAGTTGAGGTTTATTGTATCCCTTGGACCTTCTTATTGACGATGAAACACAGAAATCGCATCGGAATTACATACAAAAGGCACAATGCCGACATAAGTACAAGAAGACTGACTCTTCTTACTGTCTATGTTTTGAACCATTCCTGTGACACTAGTTATAGATTCCGATGCTTCACTCCAGGTTTAATGTATCCCTTGGACCTTCTTATTGACGATGAAACACAGAAATTGCATCGGAATTAAACACAAAAGGCACAATGCCGACCTAAGGACAAGAAGACTGACTCTTCTTAGTGACTATGCTTTGAACCATTCCTGTGACACTAGCTATAGATTCCGATGCATCACTTCAGGTTTACTGTATCCCTCTGACCTTCTTATTGACGATAAAAGACAGAAATTGCATCGGAATTAAATACAAAAGGCACAATGCCGACTTAAGTACAGGAAGACTGACTCTTCCTACTGTCAATGTTTTGAACCATTCCTGTTACACTAGTTATAGATTCCGATGCTTCACTTCAGGTCTACTGTATCCCTCTGATCTTCTTATACACGATGAAACACAGAAATTGCATCGGAATTAAATACAAAAGGCACAATGCCGACTTAAGTACAAGAGGACTGACCCTTCTTACTGTCTATGATTTGAACCATTCCTGTGACACTAGTTGTAGATTCCGATGCTTCACCTCAGGTTTACTGCATCCCTTGGACCTTCTTGTTGACGATGAAACACAGAAATTGAATCGGAATTAAATACAAAAGACACAATGCCGACTTAAGTACAAGAAGACTGACTCTTCTTACTGACTATGCTTTGAACCATTCCTGTGACACTAGTTATAGATTCCGATGCTTAACGTCAGGATTACTGTATCCCTCAAATCTTCTTAGTGACGATGAAACACAGAAATTGCATCGGAATTAAATACAAAAACCACAATGCCGAATTAAGTACAGGAATACTGACTCATCTTATTGTCCATGTTCTTAACCATCCCTGTGACACTAGTTATAGATTCCAATGTTTCACTTCAGGTTGACTGTATCCCTTGGAACTTCTTATTGTCGATGAAACACAGAAATTGCATCGGAATTAAATACAAAAGGCACAATGCCGAATTAAGTACAAGAAGACTGACACTTCTTACTGTCTATGCTTTTAACCATCCTGTGACACTAGTTATAGACTCCGATGCTTCACTCCAGGTTTACTGTATCCCTTCGACCTTCTTATTAACGATGAAACACAGAAATTGCATCGGAATTAAATACAAAAGGCACAATGCCGACATAAGTACTAGGAGACTGACTCTTCTTACTGTCTATGTTTTGAACCATCCCTGTGAAACTAGTTATAGATTCCGATGCTTCACTGCAGGTTTACTGTGTCCCTTGGACCTTCTTATTGACGATGAAACACAGAAATTACATCGGAATTAAATACAATAGGCACAATGCCGACTTAAGTACAAGAAGACTGACTCTTCCTACTAACTATGTTTTGAACCATTCCTGTGACACTTGTTATAGTTTTCGATGCTTCACTCCAGGTTTACTGTATCCCTTGGTCCTTCTTATTGACGATGAAACACAGAAATTGGATCAGAATTAAATTCAAAAGGCACAATACCGACTTAAGTACAAGAAGACTGACTCTTATTACTGACTATGTTTTGGACCATTCCTGTGACACTAGTTATAAATTCCGATGCTTCACTTCGGGTATACTAAATCCCTTGGACCACCTTATTGACGATGAAACACAGAAAATGGTTCGGAATTCAATACAAAGAGCACAATGCAGAATTAAGTACAAGAAGATTGACCCTTCTCACTGTCTATGTTATGAACCATTCCTGTGACACTAGTTATAGATTCCGATGCTTCACTCCAGGTTTACTGTATCCCTTGGAACTTCTTATTGACGATGAAGCACAGAAATTGCATCGGAATTAAATACAAAAGGTACAATGCCGACTTAAGTACAAGAAGACTGTCTCTTCTTACTGTTTATGTTTTTAACCATTCCTAAGACACTAATTAGAGATTACGATGCTTCACTTCAGGTTTGCTGTATCCCTTGGTCCTTCTTATTAACGATTAAACGGAGAAATTGCATCGGAATTACATACAAAAGGCACAATACCGACTAAAGTACAAGAAGACTGACTGTTCTTAGAGTCTATGTTTTGAACCATTCCTTTGACACTAGTTATAGATTCCGATGCTTCACTCCAGGTTTACTGTATCCCTTGGACCTTCTTATTGACAATGAAACACAGAAATTGCGTCGGAATTAAATAAAAAATGCACAATGCCGACTTAAGTACAAGACGACTGACTTTTCTTACTGGCTATGTTTTGAACCATTCCTGTGACACTAGTTATAGATTCCGATGCTTCACTTCAGGTTTACTGAATCCCTAGGACCTTTTTATTGACGATGAAACACATAAATTGCATCGGAATTAAATACAAAAACCACAATGCCGAATTAAGTACAGGAATACTGACTCATCTTATTGTCCATGTTCTTAACCATCCCTGTGACACTAGTTATAGATTCCAATGTTTCACTTCAGGTTGACTGTATCCCTTGGAACTTCTTATTGTCGATGAAACACAGAAATTGCATCGGAATTAAATACAAAAGGCACAATGCCGAATTAAGTACAAGAAGACTGACACTTCTTACTGTCTATGCTTTTAACCATCCTGTGACACTAGTTATAGACTCCGATGCTTCACTCCAGGTTTACTGTATCCCTTCGACCTTCTTATTAACGATGAAACACAGAAATTGCATCGGAATTAAATACAAAAGGCACAATGCCGACTTAAGTACTAGGAGACTGACTCTTCTTACTGTCTATGATTTGAACCATCCCTGTGAAACTAGTTATAGATTCCGATGCTTCACTGCAGGTTTACTGTGTCCCTTGGACCTTCTTATTGACGATGAAACACAGAAATTACATCGGAATTAAATACAATAGGCACAATGCCGACTTAAGTACAAGAAGACTGACTCTTCCTACTAACTATGTTTTGAACCATTCCTGTGACACTTGTTATAGTTTTCGATGCTTCACTCCAGGTTTACTGTATCCCTTGGTCCTTCTTATTGACGATGAAACACAGAAATTGGATCAGAATTAAATTCAAAAGGCACAATACCGACTTAAGTACAAGAAGACTGACTCTTATTACTGACTATGTTTTGGACCATTCCTGTGACACTAGTTATAAATTCCGATGCTTCACTTCGGGTATACTAAATCCCTTGGACCACCTTATTGACGATGAAACACAGAAAATGGTTCGGAATTCAATACAAAGAGCACAATGCAGAATTAAGTACAAGAAGATTGACCCTTCTCACTGTCTATGTTTTGAACCATTCCTGTGACACTAGTTATAGATTCCGATGCTTCACTCCAGGTTTACTGTATCCCTTGGAACTTCTTATTGACGATGAAGCACAGAAATTGCATCGGAATTAAATACAAAAGGCACAATGCCGACTTAAGTACAAGAAGACTGTCTCTTCTTACTGTTTATGTTTTTAACCATTCCTAAGACACTAATTAGAGATTACGATGCTTCACTTCAGGTTTGCTGTATCCCTTGGTCCTTCTTATTAACGATTAAACGGAGAAATTGCATCGGAATTAAATACAAAAGGCACAATACCGACTAAAGTACAAGAAGACTGACTGTTCTTAGAGTCTATGTTTTGAACCATTCCTTTGACACTAGTTATAGATTCCGATGCTTCACTCCAGGTTTACTGTATCCCTTGGACCTTCTTATTGACAATGAAACACAGAAATTGCGTCGGAATTAAATAGAAAATGCACAATGCCGACTTAAGTACAAGACGACTGACTTTTCTTACTGGCTATGTTTTGAACCATTCCTGTGACACTAGTTATAGATTCCGATGCTTCACTTCAGGTTTACTGAATCCCTAGGACCTTTTTATTGACGATGAAACACATAAATTGCATCGGAATTAAATACAAATGGCACAATGCCGACTTAAGTACAAGAAGACTGACTCTTCCTACTGTCTATGATTTGAACCATTCCTGTGACACTAGTTATTGATTCCGATGCTTCACTTCAGGTTTACTGCATCCCTTGGACCTTCTTATTGACGATGAAACACAGAAATTGCATCCGAATTAAATAAAAAAGGCACAATGCCGACTTAAATACAAGAAGACTGACTCTTCTTACTGTCTATGTTTTGAACCATCCCTATGACACTAGTTATAGTTTCCGATGCTTCACTCCAGGTTTACTGTATACCTTGGTCCTTCTTATTGACGAAGAAACACAGAAATTGCATCGGAATTAAATACAAAAGGCACAATGCCGAATTTAGTACAAGAAGACTGACTCTTATTACTGACTATGTTTCGGACCATTCCTGTGACACTAGTTATAAATTCCGATGCTTCACTTCGGGTTTACTGTATCCTTTGTACCATCTTATTGACGATGAAACACAGAAATGGCATCGGAATTAAATACAAAAGGCACAATGCAGAATTAAGTACAAGAAGACTGACACTTCTTACTGTCTATATTTTGAACCATTCCTGTGACACTAGTTATAGATTCCAATGCTTCACTCCAGGTTTACTGTATCCCTTGGACCTTCTATTTTGACGATTAAACACAGAAATTGCATCGGAATTAAACCCAAATGCACAATACCGACTAAAGTACAAGAAGACTGACTCTTCTTACAGTCTATGTTTTGAACCATTCCTGTGACGCTAGTTATAGATTCCGGTGCTTCTCTTCAGGTTTACTGTATCCCTTGGACCTTCTTATGGACGATGAAACACAGAAATGTCATCAGAATTAAATAGAAAATGCACAATGCCGACTTAAGTACAAGAAGACTGACGCTTCTTACTGACTATGTTTTGAAATATTCCTGTGACACTAGTTATAGATCCGATGCTTCACTTCAGGTTTACTGTATCCCTTGGACCTTCTTATTGACGATGAAACACAGATATTGCTTCGGAATTAAATAGAAAAGGCACAATGCCGACTTAAGTACAAGAAGACTGACTCTTCATACTGTCTATGTTTTGAACCAATCCTGTGACACTAGTTATAGATTCCGATGCTTCACTTCAGGTTTACTGTATCCCTTGGACCTTCTTATTGACGATGAAACACAAAAATTGCATTGGAATTAAATAGAAAAGGCACAATGCCGACTTAAGTACTAGAAGACTGACACTTCCTACTGTCTATGTTTTGAACCATTCCTAAGACACTTGTTATAGATTCCAATGCTTCACTCCAGGTTTACTGTATCCCTTGGACCTTCTATTTTGACGATTAAACACAGAAATTGCATCGGAATTAAACACAAAAGGCACAATACCGACTAAAGTACAAGAAGACTGACTCTTCTTACAGTCTATGTTTTGAACCATTCCTGTGACGCTAGTTATAGATTCCGGTGCTTCTCTTCAGGTTTACTGTATCCCTTGGACCTTCTTATTGACGATGAAACACAAAAATTGCATCGGAATTAAATAGAAAAGGCACAATGCCGACTAAAGTACTAGAAGACTCACACTTGCTACTGGCTATGTTTTGAACCATTCCTAAAACACTTTTTATAGATTCCGATGCTTCACTTCAGGTTTACTGTATCCCTTGGACCTTCTTATTGACGATGAAACACAGAAATTGCATCGGAATGGAATACAAAAGGCACAATGCCGACTTAAGTACAAGAAGACTGACTCTTCTTACTGACTATGCTTTGAACCATTCCTGTGACACTAGTTATAGATTCCGATGCTTAACGTCAGGATTACTGTATTCCTCAAATCTTCTTAGTGACGATGAAACACAGAAATTGCATCGGAATTAAATACAAAAACCACAATGCCGAATTAAGTACAGGAATACTGACTCATCTTATTGTCCATGTTCTTAACCGTCCCTGTGACACTAGTTATAGATTCCAATGTTTCACTTCAGGTTGACTGTATCCCTTGGAACTTCTTATTGACGATGAAACACAGAAATTGCATCGGAATTAAATACAAAAGGCACAATGCCGAATTAAGTACAAGAAGACTGACTCTTCTTACTGTCTATGCTTTTAACCATCCTGTGACACTAGTTATAGACTCCGATGCTTCACTCCAGGTTTACTGTATCCCTTCGACCTTCTTATTAACGATGAAACACAGAAATTGCATCGGAATTAAATACAAAAGGCACAATGCCGACTTAAGTACCAGGAGACTGACTCTTCTTACTGTCTATGTTTTGAACCATCCCTGTGAAACTAGTTATAGATTCCGATGCTTCACTGCAGGTTTACTGTGTCCCTTGGACCTTCTTATTGACGATGAAACACAGAAATTACATCGGAATTAAATACAATAGGCACAATGCCGACTTAAGTACAAGAAGACTGACTCTTCCTACTAACTATGTTTTGAACCATTCCTGTGACACTTGATATAGTTTTCGATGCTTCACTCCAGGTTTACTGTATCCCTTGGTCCTTCTTATTGACGATGAAACACAGAAATTGGATCAGAATTAAATTCAAAAGGCACAATACCGACTTAAGTACAAGAAGACTGACTCTTATTACTGACTATGTTTTGGACCATTCCTGTGACACTAGTTATAAATTCCGATGCTTCACTTCGGGTTTACTAAATCCCTTGGACCACCTTATTGACGATGAAACACAGAAAATGGTTCGGAATTCAATACAAAGGGCACAATGCAGAATTAAGTACAAGAAGATTGACCCTTCTCACTGTCTATGTTTTGAACCATTCCTGTGACACTAGTTATAGATTCCGATGCTTCACTCCAGGTTTACTGTATCCCTTGGACCTTCTTATTGACGATGAAGCACAGAAATTGCATCGGAATTAAATACAAAAGGCACAATGCCGACTTAAGTACAAGAAGACTGTCTCTTCTTACTGTTTATGTTTTTAACCATTCCTAAGACACTAATTAGAGATTACGATGCTTCACTTCAGGTTTGCTGTATCCCTTGGTCCTTCTTATTAACGATTAAACGGAGAAACTGCATCGGAATTAAATACAAAAGGCACAATACCGACTAAAGTACAAGAAGACTGACTGTTCTTAGAGTCTATGTTTTGAACCATTCCTTTGACACTAGTTATAGATTCCGGTGCTTCACTGCAGGTTTACTGTATCCCTTGGACCTTCTTATTGACGATGAAACACAGAAATTGCATCGGAATTAAACACAAAAGGCACAATGCCGACCTAAGGGCAAGAAGACTGACTCTTCTTACTGACTATGCTTTGAACCATTAATGTGACACTAGCTATAGATTCTGATGCATCACTTCAGGTTTACTGTATCCCTCTGACATTCTTATTGACGATAAAACACAGAAATTGCATCGGAATTAAATACAAAAGGCACAATGCCGAATTAAGTACAAGAAGACTGACTCTTCTTACTCTCTATGTTTTGCACAATTCCATTGACACTAGATATGGATTGCGATGCTTCACTAGAGGTTTACTGCATCCCTTGGTCCTTCTTATTGAAGATGAAACACAGAAATTGCATCGGAATTAAATACAAATGGCAAAATGCCGACTTAAGTACAGGAAGACTGACTCTTCCTACTGTCAATGTTTTGAACCATTCGTGTTACACTAGTTATAGATTACGATGCTTCACTTCAGGTTTACTGTATCCCTCTGATTTTCTTATTGACGATGAAACACAGAAATTGCATCGGAATTAAATACAAAAGGCACAATGCCGACTTAAGGACAAGAAGACTGACACTTCTTACTGTCTATGTTTTGAACCATTCCTGTGACACTAGTTATAGATTCCGATGCTTCACTCCAGGTTTACTGTATCCCTTGGACCTTCTTATTGACAATGAAACACAGAAATTGCGTCGGAATTAAATAGAAAATGCACAATGCCGACTTAAGTACAAGACGACTGACTTTTCTTACTGGCTATGTTTTGAACCATTCCTGTGACACTAGTTATAGATTCCGATGCTTCACTTCAGGTTTACTGAATCCCTAGGACCTTTTTATTGACGATGAAACACATAAATTGCATCGGAATTAAATACAAATGGCACAATGCCGACTTAAGTACAAGAAGACCGACTCTTCCTACTGTCTATGATTTGAACCATTCCTGTGACACTAGTTATTGATTCCGATGCTTCACTTCAGGTTTACTGCATCCCTTGGACCTTCTTATTGACGATGAAACACAGAAATTGCATCCGAATTAAATAAAAAAGGCACAATGCCGACTTAAATACAAGAAGACTGACTCTTCTTACTGTCTATGTTTTGAACCATCCCTATGACACTAGTTATAGTTTCCGATGCTTCACTCCAGGTTTACTGTATACCTTGGTCCTTCTTATTGACGAAGAAACACAGAAATTGCATCGGAATTAAATACAAAAGGCACAATGCCGAATTTAGTACAAGAAGACTGACTCTTATTACTGACTATGTTTCGGACCATTCCTGTGACACTAGTTATAAATTCCGATGCTTCACTTCGAGTTTACTGTATCCTTTGTACCATCTTATTGACGATGAAACACAGAAATGGCATCGGAATTAAATACAAAAGGCACAATGCAGAATTAAGTACAAGAAGACTGACACTTCTTACTGTCTATATTTTGAACCATTCCTGTGACACTAGTTATAGATTCCAATGCTTCACTCCAGGTTTACTATATCCCTTGGACCTTCTATTTTGACGATTAAACACAGAAATTGCATCGGAATTAAACACAAAAGGCACAATACCGACTAAAGTACAAGAAGACTGACTCTTCTTACAGTCTATGTTTTGAACCATTCCTGTGACGCTAGTTATAGATTCCGGTGCTTCTCTTCAGGTTTACTGTATCCCTTGGACCTTCTTATGGACGATGAAACACAGAAATGTCATCAGAATTAAATAGAAAATGCACAATGCCGACTTAAGTACAAGAAGACTGACTTTTCTTACTGACTATGTTTTGAAATATTCCTGTGACACTAGTTATAGATCCGATGCTTCACTTCAGGTTTACTGTATCCCTTGGACCTTCTTATTGACGATGAAACACAGATATTGCTTCGGAATTAAATAGAAAAGGCACAATGCCGACTTAAGTACAAGAAGACTGACTCTTCATACTGTCTATGTTTTGAACCAATCCTGTGACACTAGTTATAGATTCCGATGCTTTACTTAAGGGTTACTGTATCCCTTGGACCTTCTTATTGACGATGAAACACTGAAATCGTATCGGAATTCAATACAAAAGGCACAAGGCCGACTTAACTACAAGAAGACTGACTCTTCTTACTGACTATGTTTTGAACCATTCCTGTGACACTAGTTATAGATTCCGATCCTGAACTTCAGGTTTACTGTATCCCTCTGACCTTCTTATTGACGATGAAAGACAGAAATTGCATCGGAATTAAATACAAAAGGCACAATTCCGAATTAAGTACAAGAAGACTGACTCTTCTTACTGACTATGTTTTGAACCATTCCTGTGACACTAGTTATAGATTCCGTTGCTTCACTTCAGGTTTGCCGTATCCCTCTGACCTACTTATTGACGATGAAAGACAGAAATTGCATCGGAATTAAATACAAAAGGCACAATGCCGACTTAAGTACAAGAAGACTGACTCTTCTTACTGACTATGTTTTGAACCATTCCGGTGAGACTAGTTATAGATTCCGATGCTTCACTTCAGGTTTACTGTATCCCTCTGACCTTCTTATTGACGATGAAACACAGAAAGTGCATCGGAATTAAATACAAAAGCCACAATGCTGATTTAAGTACAAGAAGACCAACACTTCTTACAGTCTATGCTTTGAACCAATCCTGTGACACTAGTTATGGATTCCGATGCTTCACTGCAGGTTTACTGTTTCCCTTGGACCTTCTTCTTGACGAAGAAACACAGAATTTGCATCGGAACTAAATACAAAAAGCACAATGCCGACTTATGTACAAGAAAACTTACTCTATCTACTGTCTATGTTTTGAACCATTTCTGTGTCACTAGTTATAGAGTCCGATGCTTCACTTTAGAATTTACTGTATCCCTTGGACCTTGTTATTGACGATGAATCACAGAAATTGAGTCGGAATTAAATACAAAAGACACAATTTCGAATTAAGTACAAGAAGACTTCTCTTCTTACTGGTTATGTTTTGAACCATTCCTGTGACACTATTTATAGATTACGATGCTACACTCCACGTTTACTGTATCAATTGGACATTCTTATTGACGATGAAACACAGAAATTATTAAATACAAAAGGCACAATGCCGACTTAAGTACAAGAAGACTGATTCTTCTTACTGACTGTGCTTTGAACCATTTCTATGACACTAGTTATAGATTCCGATGCTTCACTTCAGGTTTACCGTATCCCTTTGACCTACTTATTGACGATAAAACACAGAAATTGCATGGGTATTAAATACAAAAGGCACAATGCCGACTTAAGTACAAGAAGACTGACTCTTCTTACTGACTATGTTTTGAACCATTCCGGTGAGACTAGTTATAGATTCCGATGATTCACTCCAGGTTTACTGTATCCCTTGGACCTTCTTATTGACGATGAAACACAGAAATTATTAAATACAAAAGGCACAATGCCGACTTAAGTACAAGAAGACTGACTCTTCATACTGTCTATGTTTTGAACCAATCCTGTGACACTAGTTATAGATTCCGATGCTTCACTTAAGGGTTACTGTATCCCTTGGACCTTCTTATTGACGATGAAACACTGAAATCGTATCGGAATTCAATACAAAAGGCACAAGGCCGACTTAACTACAAGAAGACTGACTCTTCTTACTGACTATGTTTTGAACCATTCCTGTGACACTAGTTATAGATTCCGATCCTGAACTTCAGGTTTACTGTATCCCTCTGACCTTCTTATTGACGATGAAAGACAGAAATTGCATCGGAATTAAATACAAAAGGCACAATGCCGAATTAAGTACAAAAAGACTGACTCTTCTTACTGTCTATGTTTTGAACCATTACTGTGACACTAGTTATAGATTCCGATGCTTCACTCCAGGTTTACTGTATCCCTTGGACCTTCTTATTGACGATGAAACACAGAAATTGCATCGGAATTAAATACAAAAGGCACAATGCCGACTTAAGGAAAAGAAGACTGACTCTTCTAACTGACTTTGTTTTGAACCATTCCTATGACACTAGTTATAGATTCCGATGCTTCACTTCAGGTCTTTTGTATCCCTCTGACCATCTTATTGACGATGAAACACAGAAATTGCATCGGAATTAAATAGAAAAGGCACAATGCCGACATAAGTACAAGAAGTCTGACTCTTCTTAGTGATTATAGTTTGAACCATTCCTGTGACACTAGTTATAGATTCCGATGCTTCACTCCAGGTTCACTGTATCCCTTGGACCTTCTTATTGACGATGAAACACAGAAATTGCATCGGAATTAAATACAAAAGGCACAATGCCGACCTAAGGACAAGAAGACTGACTTTTGCTACTGTCTATGTTTTGAACCATTTCTGTGACACTAGTTATAGATTCCGATGGTTCACTCCCGGTTTACTGTATCCCTTGGACCTTCTTATTGACGATGAAACACAGACATTGCATCGGAATGAAATACAAAAGGCACAATGCCGACTTAAGTACAAGAAGACTGACTCTTCATACTGTCTATGTTTTGAACCATTCCTGTGACACTAGTTATAGATTCCGATGCTTCACTTCAGGTTTACTGTATTCCTCTGTGCTTCTTACTGACACTGAAACACAGAAATTGAATCGGAATTAAATAGAAAAGGCACAATGCCGACTTAAGTACAAGACGACTGACTTTTCTTACTGGCTATTTTTTGAACCATTCCTGTGACACTAGTTATAGATTCCGATGCTTCACTTCAGGTTTACTGTATCCCTTGGACCTTTTTATTGACGATGAAACACAGAAATTGCATCGGAATTAAATACAAAAGGCACAATGCCGACTTAAGTACAAGAAGACTGAATCTTCTTACTGTCTATCTTTTGAACCATTCCTGTGACACTAGTTATAGATTCGGATGCTTCACTTCAGGTTTACTGTATCCTTCTGAACTTCTTATTGAAGATGAAACACAGAAATCGCATCGGAATCAAATACAAAAGGCACAATGCCGACTTAAGTACAAGAAGACTGACACTACTTACTGTCTATGTTTGAACCATTCCTGTGACACTAGTTATAGATTCCGATGCTTCACTCCAGTTTTACTGTATCCCTTGGACCTTCTTATTGACGATGAAACACAGAAATCGCATCGGAATTAAATACAAAAGGCACAATGCCGACATAAGTACAAGAGGTCTGACTCTTCTTAGTGATTATAGTTTGAACCATTCCTGTGACACTAGTTATAGATTCCGATGCTTCACTCCAGGTTCACTGTATCCCTTGGACCTTCTTATTGACGATGAAACACAGAAATTGCATCGGAATTAAATTCAAAAGGCACAATGCCGACCTAAGGACAAGTAGACTGACTCATCTTACTGACTATACGTGGAACCATTCCTGTGACACTAGCTATAGATTCCGATGCTTCACTTGAGGTTTACTTTATCCCTCTGACAATTCTTATTGACGATGAAGCACAAAAATTGCATCGGAATTAAATACAAAATGCACAATGCCGAATTAAGTACAAGAAGACTGACTCTTCTTACTGTCTATGTTTTGAACCATTCCATTGACATCAGTTATGGATTCCGATGCTTCACTTGTGGGTTACTGTATCCCTTGGTCCTTCTTATTGACGATGAAACACAGAAATTGCATCGGAATTAAATACAAAAGGCACAATGCCGAATTAAGTACAAAAAGACTGACTCTTCTTACTGTCTATGTTTTGAACCATTACTGTGACACTAGTTATAGATTCCGATGCTTCACTCCAGGTTTACTGTATCCCTTGGACCTTCTTATTGACGATGAAATACAGAAATTGCATCGGAATTAAATACAAAAGGCAAAATGCCGACTTAGGTACACGAAGACTGACTCTTCTTACTGCCTATGTTTTGAACCATTCCTGTGACACTAGTTATAGATTCCGATGCTACATTCCAGGTTTACTGTATCCCTTGGACATTCTTATTGACGATGAAACACAGAAATTGCATCGGAATTAAATACAAAAGGCACACTGCCGACTTAGGTACAGGAAGACTGACTCTTCTTACTGCCTATGTTTTGTACCATTCCTGTTACTCTAGTTATAGATTCCGATGCTTCACTTCACGTTTACTGTATCCTTCTGATCTTCTTATTGACGATGAAACACAGATATTGTATCGGAATTAAATACAAAAGGCACAATGCCGACTTAAGGAAAAGAAGACTGACTCTTCTTACTGACTATGCTTTGAACCATTCCTGTGACACTAGTTATAGATTACGATGGCTCACTTCAGGTTTACTGTATCCCTCTGACCTTCTTATTGACGATGAAACACAGAAATTGCATCAGAATTAAATACAAAAGGCACAATGCCAAATTAAGTACAAAAAGACTGACTCTTCTTTCTGTCTATGTTTTGAACCGTTCCACTGACACTAGTTATAGATTCCGATGCTTCACTCCAGGTTTACTGTATCCCTTGGACCTTGATATTTACGATGAAACACAGGAATTGCATCGGAATTAAATAGAAAAGCACAATGCCGACTTAAGTACAAGAAGACTGACTCTTCTTACGGACTATGTTTTGAACCATTCCTGTGACACTAGTTATAGTTTCCGATGCTTCACGTGAGGTTTACTGTATCCCTTGGACCTTCATATTGACGATGAATTACAGAAATTGCTTCGGAATTAAATGCAAAAGGCAAAATACCGACTTAAGTACACGAAGACTGACTCTTCTTACTGTCTATGATTTGAACCATTCCTGTGACACTAGTTATAGATTCCGATGCTACACTCCAGATTTACTGTGTCCCTTGGACGTTCTTATTGACGATGAAACACAGAAATTGCATCGGAATTAAATACAAAAGGCACAATGCCGACTTAAGGACAAGAAGACAGACTCTTCTTACTGACTTTGTTTTGTACCATTCCTGTGACACTAGTTATAGATTCCAATGCTTCACTTCAGGTATACTGTATCCCTAGGACCTTCGTATTGACGATGAAACAAAGAAATTGCATCTGAATTATATACAAAAGATACAATGCCGACTTAAGTACAATAAGACTGACTCTTCCTACTGTCTATGGTTTGAACCATTCCTGGGACACTAGTGATAGATTCCGATGCTTCACTTCAGGTTTGCTGTATCCCTTGGACCTTCTTATTGACGATGAAACACAGAAATTGCATCGGAATTAAATACAAAAGGCATAAAGCCGACTTAAGTACATGAAGACCGACTCTTCCTACTGACTATGTTTTGAACCATTTCTGTGACACTAGTTATAGATTCCGATGCTTCACTTCAGGTTTACTGTATCTCTTGGACCTTTTTATTGACGATGAAACACAGAAATTACATCGGAATTAAATACAAAAGGCACAATGCCGACTTAAGTACAAGAAGACTGACTCTTCCTACTGTCTATGTTTTGAACCATTCCTGTGACACTAGTTTTGGATTGCGATGCTTCACTTCATGTTTACAGTATCCCTCTGACCTTCTTATTGAAGATGAAACACAGAAATTGCATCGGAATTAAATGCATATGGCACAATGGCGACTTAAGTACATGAACACTGACTCTTCCTACTGTCTATGCTTTGAACCATTCCTGTGACACTAGTTATAGATTCCGATGCTTTACATCAGGTTTACTGTATCCCTCTGACCTTATTGCCGATGAAACACAGAAATTGCATCGGAATTAAATACAAAAGGCACAATGCCGGCTTAAGTATAAGAAGACTGACTCTTCTTACTGTCTATGATTTGAACCATTCCTCTGACAATAGTTATAGATTCCGATGCTTCACTCCAGGTTTACTATATCCATTGGACCTTCTTATTGACGATGAAACACAGAAATTGCATCGGAATTATATACAAAAGGCACAATGCCGACTTAAGGACAAGAAGACTGACTCTTCTTACTGACTATGTTTTGAACCATTCCTGTGACACTAGCTATAGATTCCGATGCTTCACTTCAGGTTTACTGTATCCCTCTGACCTTGTTATTGACGATGAAACACAGAAATTGCATCGGAATTAAATACAAAAGGCACAATGCCGGCTTAAGTACAAGAAGACTGACTCTTCTTACTGTCTATGATTTGAACCATTCCTCTGACAATAGTTATAGATTCCCATGCTACACTCCAGGTTTACTGTATCCCTTGGACATTCTTATTGACGATGAAACACAGAAATTGCATCGGAATTAAATACAAAAGGCACACTGCCGACTTAGGTACACGAAGACTGACTCTTCTTACTGCCTATATTTTGTACCATTCCTGTTACACTAGTTACAGATTCCGATGCTTCACTTCACGTTTACTGTATCCTTCTGATCTTCTTATTGACGATGAAACACAGATATTGTATCGGAATTAAATACAAAAGGCACAATGCCGACTTAAGGACAAGAAGACTCACTCTTCTTACTGACTATGTTTTGAACCATTCCTGTGACACTAGCTATAGATTCCGATGCTTCACTTCAGGTTTACTGTATCCCTCTGACCTTGTTATTGACGATGAAACACAGAAATTGCATCGGAATTAAATACAAAAGGCGCAATGCCGGCTTAAGTACAAGAAGACTGAATCTTCTTACTGTCTATCTATTGAACCATTTCTGTGACAATAGTTATAGATTCCGATGCTTCACTTCAGGTTTACTGTATCCGTTGCACCATCTTATTGACGATGAAACACAGAAATTGCATCGGAATTAAACACAAAAGGCACAATGCCGACTTATGTTCAAAAAGACTGACTCTTCTTACTGACTATGTTTTGAACCATTCCTGTGACACTAGTTATAAATTCCGATGCTTCACTTCAGGGTTACTGTATCCCTTGGACCTTGTTATTTACGATGAAACACAGGAATTGCATCGGAATTAAATAGAAAAGCACAATGCCGACTTAAGTACAAGAAGACTGACTCTTCTTACTGACTATGTTTTGAACCATTCCTGTGACACTAGTTATAGTTTCCGATGCTTCACGTGAGGTTTACTGTATCCCTTGGACCTTCTTATTGACTATGAAACACAGAAATTGCATCGGAATTAAATACAAAAGCCACAATGCCGACTTAAGTACAAGAAGACTGACCCTTCTTACTGTCTATGTTTTGAACCATTCCTGTGACACTAGTTATAGATTCCGATGCTTCACTTCAGGTTTACTGTTTCCCTTGGACCTTCTTATTGACGATGAAACACAGAAATTGCATCGGAATTAAATACAAAAGGCTCAATGCCGACTTAAGTACGAGAAGACTGTCTCTTCTTACTGTCTATGATTTGAACCATTTCTGTGACACAAGTTATAGATTCCGATGCTTCACTCCAGGTTTACTATATCCCTTGGACCTTCTTATTGACGATGAAACACAGAAATTTCATCGGAATTAAACACAAAAGGCACAATGCCGACTTAAGGACAAGAAGACAGACTCTTCTTACTGACTTTGTTTTGAACCGTTCCTGTGACACTAGTTATAGGTTCCGATGCTTCACTTCAGGGTTACTGTATACCTTGGACCTTCTTATTGACGATGAAACACAGAAATTGCATCTTAATTAAATACAAAAGGCACAATGCCTACTTAAGTACAAGAAGACTGACTCTTCCTACTGTCAATGTTTTCAACCATTGCTGTGACACTAGTTTTGGATTTCGATGCTTCACATCAGGTTAACTGTATCCCTCAGACCTTCTTATTGACAATGAAACACAGATATTGCATCGGATTTAAATACAAAAGGCACAATGCCGACTTAAGTACAAGAAGACTGACTTTTCTTACCGTCTATGTTTTGAACCATTCCTGTGACACTAGTTATAGATTCCGATGCTTCACTTCAGGTTTACTGTATCCCTCTGACCTTATTGCCGATGAAACACAGAAATTGAATCGGAATTAAATAGAAAGGGCACTATGCCGACTTAAGTACAAGAAGACTGACTCGTCCTACTGTCTATGTTTTGAACCATTCCAGTGACACTAGTCATAGATTACGATGCTTCACTTCAGGTTTACTGTATCCCTTGGACATTCTTAATGACGATGAAACTCAGAAATTGCATCGGAATTAAATACAAAAGGCACAATGCATACTTAAGTACACGAAGATTGACTCTTCTTACTGTCTATGATTTGAACAATTCCTGTGACAAGAGTTAAAGATTCTGATACTTCACTCCAGGTTTACTATATTCCTTGGACCTTCTTATTGACGATGAAACACAGAAATTGCATCGGAATTATATACAAAAGGCACAATGCCGACTTAAGTACAAGAAGACTGACTCTTCCTACTGTCAATGTTTTCAACCATTCCTGTGACACTAGTAATGGATTCCGATGCTTCAATCCAGGTTTACTGTATCCCTTGGACCTTATAAATGACGATGAAACACAGAAATTGAATCGGAATTAAATAGAAAAGGCACTATGCCGACTTAAGTACAAGAAGACTGACTCGTCCTTCTGTCTTTGTTTTGAACCATTCCAGTGACACTAGTTATAGATTACGATGCTTCACCTCAGGTTTACTGTATCCCTTGTACCTTCTTATTGGTGATGAAACAGAAATTGCATCGGAATAAATTCAAAAGGCACAATTCCAACTTAAGTACCTGAAGACCGACCCTTCTTATTGACAATGATTTGAACCATTCGTGTGACACTAGTTATTGATTCCGATGCTTTACTTTAGGTTTACTGTATCCCTTGGACATTTTTAATGACGATGAAACACAGAAATTGCATCGGAATTACATACAAAAGGCACAATGCATACTTAAGTACAAGAAGACTGACTCTTCTTACTGTCTATGATTTGAACCATCCCTGTGACAATAGTTATAGATTCTGATACTTCACTCCAGGTTTACTATATCCCTTGGACCTTCTTATTGACGATGCAACTCAGAAATTGCATTGGAATGAAATACAAAACACAAAATTCCTACTTTAGTACACGAAGACTGACTCTTCTTACTGTCTATGTTTTGAACCATTCCTGTGACACTAGTTATAGATTCCGATGCTTCACTCCAGGTTTATTGTATCCGTTGGACCTTCTTATTGACGATGAAACACAGAAATTTAATCGGAATTAAACACAAAAGCACAATGCCGACTTAAGGACAAGAAGACTGACTCTTCTTACTAACTTTGTTTTGAACCACTCCTGTGACACTAGTTATAGATTCCGATACTTCACTTCAGGTTTATTGTATCCCTCTGACCTTCCTATTGACGATGAAACACAGAAATTCCATCGGAATTAAATAGAAAAGGCACAATGTCGACTTAAGTACAAGAAGACTGACTCTTCTTACTGTCTATGGTTTGAATCTTTCCTGTGACACTAGTTATAGATTCCGATGCTTCACTCCAGGTTTACAGTATCCCTTGGACTTTCTTATTGACGATGAAACAGAGAAATTGCATCGGAATTAAATAGAAAAGGCACAATGCCTACTTAAGTACAAGAAGACTGACTCTTCTTACTGAATATGTTTTGAACCATTCCTGTGACACTAGTTATAGATTCCGATGCTTCACTTCAGGGTTACTGTATACATTGGACGTCCTTATTGACGATGAAACACAGGAATTGCATCGGAATTAAATACAAAAGGCACAATGCCGACTTAAGTACAAGAAGACTGACTCTTCCTACTGTCAATGCTTTGAACCATTCCTGTGACACTAGTTTTGGATTCCGATGCTTCACTTCAGGTTAACTGTATCCCTCAGACCTTCTTATTGACAATGAAACACAGATATTGCATCTGAATTAAATACAAAAGGCACAATGCCGACTTAAGTACAAGAAGACTGACTCTTCTTACCGTCTATGTTTTGAACCATTCCTGTGACACTACTTATAGATTCCGATGCTTCACTATAGGTATACTGTATCCCTCTGACCTTATTGCCGATGAAACACAGAAATTGCATCGGAATTAAATACAAAAGGCCCAATGCCGACTTAAGAACAAGAAGACTGACTCTTCTTCCTGACTATGTTTGAACCATTCCTGTGACACTAGTTATAGATTCCGATGCTTCACTTCAGGTTTACTGTATCCCTCTGACATTCTTATTGACTATGAAACACAGAAATTGCATCGGAATTAAATACAAAAGCCACAATGCCGACTTCAGTACAAGAAGACTGACCCTTCTTGCTGTCTATGATTTGAACCATTCCTGTGACACTAGTTATAGATTCCGATGCTTCACTTCAGGTTTACTGTTTCCCTTGGACCCTCTTATTGACGATGAAACACAGAAATTGCATCGGAATTAAATACAAAAGGAACAATGCCGACTTAAGAACAAGAAGACTGACTCTTCTTACTGTCTATGATTTGAACCATTCCTGTGACACTAGTTATAGATTCCGATGCTTCACTTCAGGTTTATTGTATCTCTCTGACCTTCGTACTGACGATGCAACTCAGAAATTCCATTGGAATTAAATACAAAGGGCAAAATGCCAACTTTAGTACACGAAGACTGACTCTTCTTACTGTCTATGTTTTGAACCATTCCTGTGACACTAGTTATAGATTCCGATGCGTCACTCCAGGTTTACTGTATCCGTTGGACCTTCTTATTGACGATGAAACACAGAAATTGCATCGAAATTAAACACAAAAGGCACAATGCCGACTTAAGGACAAGAAGACTGACTCTACTTACTGACTTCGTTTTGAACTACTCCTGTGACACTAGTTATAGATTCCGATACTTCACTTCAGGTTTAATGTATCCCTCTGACCTTCCTATTGACGATGAAACACAGAAATTGCATCGGAATTAAATTGAAAAGGCGCAATGTGGACTTAAGTACAAGAACACTGACTCTTCTTACTGTCTATGGTTTGAACCTTTCCTGTGACACTAGTTATAGATTCCGATGCTTCACTCCAGGTTTACTGTATCCCTTGGACCTTCTTGTTGACGATGAAACACAGAAATTGCATCGGAATTAAATAGAAAAAGCACAATGCCGACTTAAGTACAAGAAGACTGACTCTTCTTACTGACTATGTTTTGAACCATTCCTGTGACACTAGTTATAAATACCGATGCTTTACTTCAGGGTTACTGTATACCTTGGACCTTCTTATTTACGATGAAACACAGAAATTGCATCGGAATTAAATACAAATGGCACAATGCCGA
The DNA here is from genome assembly GCF_023864345.2 of Schistocerca serialis cubense. Lineage (NCBI taxonomy): Eukaryota > Metazoa > Arthropoda > Insecta > Orthoptera > Acrididae > Schistocerca > Schistocerca serialis. The sequence continues at coordinate 983,468,234 of NC_064641.1, forward strand.
CATAAGTACAAGAAGACTGACTCTTCCTACTGTCAATGCTTTGAACCATTCCTGTGACACTGGTTTTGGATTCCGATGCTTCACTTCAGGTTAACTGTATCCCTCAGACCTTATTGACAATGAAACACAGATATTGCATCGGAATTAAATACAAAAGGCACAATGCCGACTTAAGTACAAGAAGACTGACTCTTCTTACCGTCTATGTTTTGAACCATTCCTGTGACACTAGTTATAGATTCCGATGCTTCACTTCAGGTACACTTTATCCCTCTGACCTTATTGCCGATGAAACACAAAAATTGCATCGGAATTAAATACAAAAGGCCCAATGCCGACTTAAGAACAAGAAGACTGACTCTTCTTACTGACTATGTTTTGAACCATTCCTGTGACACTAGTTATAGATTCCGATGCTTCACTTCAAATTAACTGTATCCCTCTGACCTTCTTATTGACTATGAAACACAGAAATTGCATCGGAATTAAATACAAAAGCCACAATGCCGACTTAAGTACAAGAAGACTGACCCTTCTTACTGTCTATGTTTTGAACCATTCCTGTGGCACTAGTTATAGATTCCGATGCTTCACTTCAGGTTTACTGTTTCCCTTGGACCTTCGTATTGACGATGAAACACAGAGATTGCATCGGAATTAAATACAAAAGGCACAATGCCGACTTAAGTGCGAGAAGACTGACTCTTCTTACTGTCTATGTTTTGAACCATTTCTGTGACACTAGTTATAGATTCCGATGCTTCACTCCAGGTTTACTATATCCCTTGGACCTTCTTATTGACGATGAAACAAAGAAATTGCATCGGAAATTAATACAAAAGGCACAATGCCGACTTAAGGACAAGAAGACTGACTCTTCTTACTGACTATGCTTTGAACCATTCCCGTGACACTAGTTATAGATTCCGATGCTTCACTTCAGGTTTATTGTATCCCTGTGACCTTCTTATTGACGATGAATCTCAGAAATTCCATCGGAATTAAATACAAAAGGCACAATGCCGACTTAAGTACAAGAAGACTGACTCTTCCTACTGTCAATGTTTCAAACATTCCTGTGACACTAGTTTTGGATTTCGATGCTTCACTTCAGGTTAACTGTATCCCTCAGACCTTCTTATTGACAATGAAACAGGTATGGTATCGGAATTAAATACGAAAGGCACACTGCCGACTTAAGTACAAGAAGACTGACTCTTCTTACCGTCTATGTTTTGAACCATTCTTGTGACACTAGTTATAGATTCCGATGCTTCACTTCAGGTTTACTGTATCCCTCTGACCTTATTGCCGATGAAACACAGAAATTGCAGCGGAATTAAATACAAAAGGCCCAATGCCGTCTTAAGAACAAGAAGACTGACTCTTCTAACTGACTATGTTTTGAACCATTCCTGCGACACTAGTTATAGATTCCGATGCTTCACTTCAGGTTTACTGTATCCCTTGGACCTTCTTATTGACGATGAAACACAGAAATTGCATCGGAATTAAATAGAAAAGGCACAATGCCGACTTAAGTACAAGAAGACTGACTCTTCATACTGACTATGCTTTGAACCATTCTTGTGACACTAGTTATAGATTCCGATACTTCACTTCAGGTTTATTGTATCCCACTGACCTTCTCATTGACGATGCAACTCAGAAATTACATTGGAATAAAATACAAAAGGCAAAATGCCAACTTTAGTACACGAAGACTGACTCTACTTACTGTCTATGTTTTGAACCATTCCTGTGACACTAGTTATAGATTCCGATGCTTCACTCCTGGTTTACTGTATCCGTTGGACCTTCTTATTGACGATGAAACACAGAAATTTAGTCGGAATTAAACACAAAAGGCACAATGCCGACTTAAGGACAAGAAGCCTGTCTCTTCTTACTGACTTTGTTTTGAACCATTCCTGTGACAATAGTTATAGATTCCGATGCTTCACTTCAGGTTCAAACTATAATCACTAAGAAGAGTCAATCTTCTTGTACTTTAGTCGGCATTGTGCCTTTTCTATTTAATTCCAATGGAATTTCTGAGTTGCATCGTCAGTAAGAAGGTCAGAGGGATACAATAAACCTGAAGTGAAGCATCGGAATCTATAACAAGTTTCACAGGAATGGTTCAAATCATAGACAGTAAGAAGAGTCAGTCTTCTTGTACTTAAGTCGGCATTGTGCCTTTTGTATTTAATTCCGATGCAATTTCTGTGTTTCATCGTCAATAAGAAGGTCCAAGGGAAACAGTAAACCTGAAGTGAAGCATCGGAATCTATAACTAGTGTCACAGGAATGGTTCAAAACATAGACAGTAAGAAGGGTCAGTCTTCTTGTACTGAAGTCGGCATTGTGGCTTTTGTATTTAATTCCGATGCAATTTCTGTGTTTCATAGTCAATAAGAATGTCAGAGGGATACAGTAAACCTGAAGTGAAGCATCGGAATCTATAACTAGTGTCACAGGAATGGTTCAAACATAGTCAGTAAGAAGAGTCAGTCTTCTTGTTCTTAAGTCGGCATTGGGCCTTTTGTATTTAATTCCGATGCAATTTCTGTGTTTCATCGGCAATAAGGTCAGAGGGATACAGTAAACCTGAAGTGAAGCATCGGAATCTATAACTAGTGTCACAGGAATGGTTCAAAACATAGACGGTAAGAAGAGTCAGTCTTCTTGTACTTAAGTCGGCAGTGTGCCTTTTGTATTTAATTCCGATACAATATCTGTGTTTCATTGTCGTTAAGAAGGTCTGAGGGATACAGTTAACCTGAAGTGAAGCATCGAAATCCAAAACTAGTGTCACAGGAATGGTTGAAAACATTGACAGTAGGAAGAGTCAGTCTTCTTGTACTGAAGTCGGCATTGTGCCTTTTGTATTTAATTCCGATGGAATTTCTGAGTTTCATCGTCAATAAGAAGGTCACAGGGATACAATAAACCTGAAGTGAAACATCGGAATCTATAACTAGTGTCACGGGAATGGTTCAAAGCATAGTCAGTAAGAAGAGTCAGTCTTCTTGTCCTTAAGTCGGCATTGTGCCTTTTGTATTTAATTCCGATGCAATTTCTTTGTTTCATCGTCAATAAGAAGGTCCAAGGGATATAGTAAACCTGGAGTGAAGCATCGGAATCTATAACTAGTGTCACAGAAATGGTTCAAAACATAGACAGTAAGAAGAGTCAGTCTTCTCGTACTTAAGTCGGCATTGTGCCTTTTGTATTTAATTCCGATGCAATTTCTTTGTTTCATCGTCAATCAGAAGGTCCAAGGGATATAGTAAACCTGGAGTGAAGCATCGGAATCTATAACTAGTGCCACAGGAATGGTTCAAAACATAGACAGTAAGAAGGGTCAGTCTTCTTGTACTTAAGTAGGCATTGTGGCTTTTGTGTTTAATTCCGATGCAATTTCTGTGTTTCATAGTCAATAAGAAGGTCAGAGGGATACAGTTAACCTGAAGTGAAGCATCGGAATCTATAACTAGTGTCACAGGAATGATTCAAAACATAGTCAGTAAGAAGAGTCAGTCTTCTTGTTCTTAAGTCGGCATTGGGCCTTTTGTATTTAATTCCGATTCAATTTCTGTGTTTCATCGGCAATAAGGTCAGAGGGATACAGTATACCTGAAGTGAAGCATCGGAATCTATAACTAGTGTCACAGGAATGGTTCAAAACATAGACGGTAAGAAGAGTCAGTCTTCTTGTACCTAAGTCGGCATTGTGCCTTTTGTATTTAATTCCGATGCAATATCTGTGTTTCGTTGTCAATAAGAAGGTCTGAGGGACACAGTTAACCTGAAGTGAAGCATCGGAATCCAAAACTAGTGTCACAGGAATGGTTCAAAACATTGACAGTAGGAAGAGTCAGTCTTCTTGTACTTAAGTCGGCATTGTGCCATTTGTATTTAATTCCGATGCAATTTCTGTGTTTCATCGTAAATAAGAAGGTCCAAGGTATACAGTAACCCTGAAGTGAAGCATCGGAATTTATAACTAGTGTCACAGGAATGGTTCAAAACATATCCAGTAAGAAGAGTCAGTCTTCTTGTACTTAAGTCGGCATTGTGCTTTTTCTATTTAATTCCGATGCAATTTCTGTGTTTCATCGTCAACAAGATGGTCGAAGGGATACAGTAAACCTGGAGTGAAGCATCGGAATCTATAACTAGTGTCACAGGAAAGGTTCAAACCATAGACAGTTAGAAGAGTCAGTCTTCTTGTACTTAAGTCCACATTGTGCCCTTTCTATTTAATTCCGATGCAATTTCTGTGTTTCATCGTCAATAGGAAGGTCAGAGGGATACATTAAACCTGAAGTGAAGTATCGGAATCTATAACTAGTGTCACAGGAGTAGTTCAAAACAAAGTCAGTAAGTAGAGTCAGTCTTCTTGTCCTTAAGTCGGCATTGTGCCTTTTGTGTTTAATTCCGATGCAATTTCTGTGTTTCATCGTCAATAAGAAGGTCCAACGGATACAGTAAACCTGGAGTGACGCATCGGAATCTATAACTAGTGTCACAGGAATGGTTCAAAACATAGACAGTAAGAAGAGTCAGTCTGCGTGTACTAAAGTTGGCATTTTGCCTTTTGTATTTAATTCCAATGGAATTTCTGAGTTGCATCGTCAGTAAGAAGGTCAGAGGGATACAATAAACCTGAAGTGAAGCATCGGAATCTATAACAAGTTTCACAGGAATGGTTCAAATCATAGACAGTAAGAAGAGTCAGTCTTCTTGTACTTAAGTCGGCATTGTGCCTTTTGTATTTAATTCCGATGCAATTTCTGTGTTTCATCGTCAATAAGAAGGTCCAAGGGAAACAGTAAACCTGAAGTGAAGCATCGGAATCTATAACTAGTGTCACAGGAATGGTTCAAAACATAGACAGTAAGAAGGGTCAGTCTTCTTGTACTGAAGTCGGCATTGTGGCTTTTGTATTTAATTCCGATGCAATTTCTGTGTTTCATAGTCAATAAGAATGTCAGAGGGATACAGTAAACCTGAAGTGAAGCATCGGAATCTATAACTAGTGTCACAGGAATGGTTCAAACATAGTCAGTAAGAAGAGTCAGTCTTCTTGTTCTTAAGTCGGCATTGGGCCTTTTGTATTTAATTCCGATGCAATTTCAGTGTTTCATCGGCAATAAGGTCAGAGGGAAACAGTATACCTGAAGTGAAGCATCGGAATCTATAAGTAGTGTCACAGGAATGGTTCAAAACATAGACGGTAAGAAGAGTCAGTCCTCTTGTACTTACGTCGGCATTGTGCCTTTTGTATTTAATTCCGATGCAATATCTGTGTTTCATTGTCAATAAGAAGGTCTGAGGGATAAAGTTAACCAGAAGTGAAGCATCGGAATCCAAAACTAGTGTCACAGGAATGGTTCAAAGCATTGACAGTAGGAAGAGTCAGTCTTCTTGTACTTAAGTCGGCATTGTGCCTTTTGTATTTAATTCCGATGCAATTTCTGTGTTTCATCGTCAATAAGGATGTCCAATGTATACAGTAACCCTGAAGTGAAGCATCGGAATCTATAACTAGTGTCACAGGAATGGTTCAAAACATATTCAGTAAGAAGAGTCAGTCTTCTTGTACTTAAGTCGGCATTGTGCCTTTTCTATTTAATTCCGATGCAATTTCTCTGTTTCATCGTCAATAAGAAAGTCCAAGGGATACAGTAAACCTGGAGTGAAGCATCGGAATCTATAACTAGTGTCAAAGGAAAGGTTCAAACCATAGACAGTAAGAAGAGTCAGTCTTTTTGTACTTAAGTCGACATTGTGCCTTTTCTATTTAATTCCGATGGAATTTCTGTGTTTCAGCTTCAATAGGAAGGTCAGAGGGATACAATAAACCTGAAGTGAAGTATCGGAATCTATAACTAATGTCACAGGAGTGGTTCAAAACAAAGTCAGTAAGAAGAGTCAGTCTTCTTGTCCTTAAGTCGGCATTGTGCCTTTTGTATATAATTCCGATGCATTTTCTGTGTTTCATCGTCAATAAGAAGGTCCAAGGGATATAGTAAACCTGGAGTGAAGTATCAGAATCTATAACTATTGTCACAGGGATGGTTCAAATCATAGACAGTAAGAAGAGTCAGTCTTCTTGTACTTAAGTATGCATTGTGCCTTTTGTATTTAATTCCGATGCAATTTCTGTGTTTCATCGTCATTAAAAATGTCCAAGGGATACAGTAAACCTGAAGTGAAGCATCGTAATCTATAACTAGTGTCACTGGAATGGTTCAAAACAAAGACAGTAGGACGAGTCAGTCTTCTTGTACTTAAGTCGGCATAGTGCCTTTTCTATTTAATTCCGATTCAATTTCTGTGTTTCATCGTCAATATTTAGGTCCAAGGGGTACAGTAAACCTGGAGTGAAGCATCGGAATCCATTACTAGTGTCACAGGAATAGTTCAAAACATAGACAGTAAGAAGAGTCAGTCTTCTTGTACTTAAGTCGGCATTGTGCCTTTTCTATTTAATTCCGATGCAATTTCTGTGTTTCATCGTCAATAAGAAGGTCCAAGGGATACAGTAAACCTGAAGTGAAGCATCGGAATCTATAACTAGTGTCGCAGGAATGGTTCAAAACATAGTCAGTTAGAAGAGTCAGTCTTCTTGTTCTTAAGACGGCATTGGGCCTTTTGTATTTAATTCCGCTGCAATTTCTGTGTTTCATCGGCAATAAAGTCAGAGGGATACAGTAAACCTGAAGTGAAGCATCGGAATCTATAACTAGTGTCACAAGAATGGTTCAAAACATAGACGGTAAGAAGAGTCAGTCTTCTTGTACTTAAGTCGGCAGTGTGCCTTTCGTATTTAATTCCGATACCATACCTGTTTCATTGTCAATAAGAAGGTCTGAGGGATACAGTTAACCTGAAGTGAAGCATCGAAATCCAAAACTAGTGTCACAGGAATGTTTGAAACATTGACAGTAGGAAGAGTCAGTCTTCTTGTACTTAAGTCGGCATTGTGCCTTTTGTATTTAATTCCGATGGAATTTCTGAGATTCATCGTCAATAAGAAGGTCACAGGGATACAATAAACCTGAAGTGAAGCATCGGAATCTATAACTAGTGTCACGGGAATGGTTCAAAGCATAGTCAGTAAGAAGAGTCAGTCTTCTTGTCCTTAAGTCGGCATTGTGCCTTTTGTATTAATTTCCGATGCAATTTCTTTGTTTCATCGTCAATAAGAAGGTCCAAGGGATATAGTAAACCTGGAGTGAAGCATCGGAATCTATAACTAGTGTCACAGAAATGGTTCAAAACATAGACAGTAAGAAGAGTCAGTCTTCTCGCACTTAAGTCGGCATTGTGCCTTTTGTATTTAATTCCGATGCAATCTCTGTGTTTCATCGTCAATACGAAGGTCCAAGGGAAACAGTAAACCTGAAGTGAAGCATCGGAATCTATAACTAGTGCCACAGGAATGGTTCAAAACATAGACAGTAAGAAGGGTCAGTCTTCTTGTACTTAAGTCGGCATTGTGGCTTTTGTATTTAATTCCGATGCAATTTCTGTGTTTCATAGTCAATAAGAAGGTCAGAGGGATACAGTTAATTTGAAGTGAAGCATCGGAATCTATAACTAGTGTCACAGGAATGGTTCAAAACATAGTCAGTAAGAAGAGTCAGTCTTCTTGTTCTTAAGTCGGCATTGGGCCTTTTGTATTTAATTCCGATGCAATTTCTGTGTTTCATCGGCAATAAGGTCAGAGGGATAAAGTGTACCTGAAGTGAAGCATCGGAATCTATAACTAGTGTCACAGGAATGGTTCAAAACATAGACGGTAAGAAGAGTCAGTCTTCTTGTACTTAAGTCGGCATTGTGCCTTTTGTAATTAATTCCGATGCAATATCTGTGTTTCATTGTCAATAAGGTCTGAGGGATACAGTTAACCTGAAGTGAAGCATCGGAATCCAAAACTAGTGTCACAGGAATGGTTCAAAGCATTGACAGTAGGAAGAGTCAGTCTTCTTGTACTTATGTCGGCATTGTGCCATTTGTATTTAATTCCGATGCAATTTCTGTGTTTCATCGTAAATAAGAAGGTCCAAGGTATACAGTAACCCTGAAGTAAAGCATCGGTATTTATAACTAGTGTCACAGGAATGGTTCAAAACATAGTCAGTAAGAAGAGTCAGTCTTCTTGTACTTAAGTCGGCATTGTGCTTTTTCTATTTAATTCCGATGCAATTTCTGTGTTTCATCGTCAACAAGAAGGTCCAAGGGATACAGTAAACCTGGAGTGAAGCATCGGAATCTATAACTAGTGTCACAGGAAAGGTTCAAACCATAGACAGTAAGAAGAGTCAGTGTTCTTGTACTTAAGTCCACATTGCGCCTTTTCAATTTAATTCCGATGCAATTTCTGTGTTTCATCGTCAATAGGAAGGTCAGAGGGATACATTAAACCTGAAGTGAAGTATCGGAATCTATAACTAGTGTCACAGGAGTAGTTCAAAACGAAGTCAGTAAGTAGAGTCAGTCTTCTTGTCCTTAAGTCGGCATTGTGCCTTTTGTGTTTAATTTCGATGCAATTTCTGTGTTTCATCGTCAATAAGAAGGTCCAACGGATACAGTAAACCTGGAGTGACGCATCGGAATCTATAACTAGTGTCACAGGAATGGTTCAAAACATAGACAGTAAGAAGAGTCAGTCTTCGTGTACTAAAGTTGGCATTTTGCCCTTTGTATTTAATTCCAATGGAATTTCTGAGTTGCATCGTCAGTACGAAGGTCAGAGAGATACAATAAACCTGAAGTGAAGCATCGGAATCTATAACTAGTGTCACAGGAATGGTTCAAATCATAGACAGTAAGAAGAGTCAGTCTTCTTGTTCTTAAGTCGGCATTGTTCCTTTTGTATTTAATTCCGATGCAATTTCTGTGTTTCATCGTCAATAAGAGGGTCCAAGGGAAACAGTAAACCTGAAGTGAAGCATCGGAATCTATAACTAGTGTCACAGGAATGGTTCAAATCATAGACAGCAAGAAGGGTCAGTCTTCTTGTACTGAAGTCGGCATTGTGGCTTTTGTATTTAATTCCGATGCAATTTCTGTGTTTCATAGTCAATAAGAATGTCAGAGGGATACAGTAAACCTGAAGTGAAGCATCGGAATCTATAACTAGTGTCACAGGAATGGTTCAAACATAGTCAGGAAGAAGAGTCAGTCTTCTTGTTCTTAAGTCGGCATTGGGCCTTTTGTATTTAATTCCGATGCAATTTCTGTGTTTCATCGGCAATAAGGTCAGAGGGATACAGTATACCTATAGTGAAGCATCGGAATCTATAAGTAGTGTCACAGGAATGGTTCAAAACATAGACGGTAAGAAGAGTCAGTCTTCTTGTACTTAAGTCGGCATTGTGCCTTTTGTATTTAATTCCGATGCAATATCTGTGTTTCATTGTCAATAAGGTCTGAGGGATACAGTTAACCTGAAGTGAAGCATCGGAATCCAAAACTAGTGTCACAGGAATGGTTCAAAGCATTGACAGTAGGAAGAGTCAGTCTTCTTGTACTTATGTCGGCATTGTGCCATTTGTATTTAATTCCGATGCAATTTCTGTGTTTCATCGTAAATAAGAAGGTCCAAGGTATACAGTAACCCTGAAGTAAAGCATCGGTATTTATAACTAGTGTCACAGGAATGGTTCAAAACATAGTCAGTAAGAAGAGTCAGTCTTCTTGTACTTAAGTCGGCATTGTGCTTTTTCTATTTAATTCCGATGCAATTTCTGTGTTTCATCGTCAACAAGAAGGTCCAAGGGATACAGTAAACCTGGAGTGAAGCATCGGAATCTATAACTAGTGTCACAGGAAAGGTTCAAACCATAGACAGTAAGAAGAGTCAGTGTTCTTGTACTTAAGTCCACATTGCGCCTTTTCAATTTAATTCCGATGCAATTTCTGTGTTTCATCGTCAATAGGAAGGTCAGAGGGATACATTAAACCTGAAGTGAAGTATCGGAATCTATAACTAGTGTCACAGGAGTAGTTCAAAACGAAGTCAGTAAGTAGAGTCAGTCTTCTTGTCCTTAAGTCGGCATTGTGCCTTTTGTGTTTAATTTCGATGCAATTTCTGTGTTTCATCGTCAATAAGAAGGTCCAACGGATACAGTAAACCTGGAGTGACGCATCGGAATCTATAACTAGTGTCACAGGAATGGTTCAAAACATAGACAGTAAGAAGAGTCAGTCTTCGTGTACTAAAGTTGGCATTTTGCCCTTTGTATTTAATTCCAATGGAATTTCTGAGTTGCATCGTCAGTACGAAGGTCAGAGAGATACAATAAACCTGAAGTGAAGCATCGGAATCTATAACTAGTGTCACAGGAATGGTTCAAATCATAGACAGTAAGAAGAGTCAGTCTTCTTGTTCTTAAGTCGGCATTGTTCCTTTTGTATTTAATTCCGATGCAATTTCTGTGTTTCATCGTCAATAAGAGGGTCCAAGGGAAACAGTAAACCTGAAGTGAAGCATCGGAATCTATAACTAGTGTCACAGGAATGGTTCAAATCATAGACAGCAAGAAGGGTCAGTCTTCTTGTACTGAAGTCGGCATTGTGGCTTTTGTATTTAATTCCGATGCAATTTCTGTGTTTCATAGTCAATAAGAATGTCAGAGGGATACAGTAAACCTGAAGTGAAGCATCGGAATCTATAACTAGTGTCACAGGAATGGTTCAAACATAGTCAGGAAGAAGAGTCAGTCTTCTTGTTCTTAAGTCGGCATTGGGCCTTTTGTATTTAATTCCGATGCAATTTCTGTGTTTCATCGGCAATAAGGTCAGAGGGATACAGTATACCTATAGTGAAGCATCGGAATCTATAAGTAGTGTCACAGGAATGGTTCAAAACATAGACGGTAAGAAGAGTCAGTCTTCTTGTACTTAAGTCGGCATTGTGCCTTTTGTATTTAATTCAGATGCAATATCTGTGTTTCATTGTCAATAAGAAGGTCTGAGGGATACAGTTAACCTGAAGTGAAGCATCGGAATCCAAAACTAGTGTCACAGGAATGGTTCAAAGCATTGACAGTAGGAAGAGTCAGTCTTCTTGTACTTAAGTCGGCATTGTGCCTTTTGTATTTAATTCCGATGCAATTCCTGTGTTTCATCGTCAATAAGGACGTCCAATGTATACAGTAACCCTGAAGTGAAGCATCGGAATCTATAACTAGTGTCACAGGAATGGTTCAAAACATATTCAGTAAGAAGAGTCAGTCTTCTTGTACTTAAGTAGGCATTGTGCCTTTTCTATTTAATTCCGATGCAATTTCTCTGTTTCATCGTCAATAAGAAAGTCCAAGGGATACTGTAAACCTGGAGTGAAGCATCGGAATCTGTAACTAGTGTCACAGGAAAGATTCAAACCATAGACAGTAAGAAGAGTCAGTCTTCTTGTACTTAAGTCGACATTGTGCCTTTTCTATTTAATTCCGATGGAATTTCTGTGTTTCATCGTCAATAGGAAGGTCAGAGGGATACAATAAACCTGAAGTGAAGTATCGGAATCTATAACTAGTGTCACAGGAGTGGTTCAAAACAAAGTTAGTAAGAAGAGTCAGTCTTCTTGTCCTTAAGTCGGCATTGTGCTTTTGTGTTTAATTCCGATTAAATTTCTGTGTTTCATCGTCAATAAGAAGGTCCAACGGATACAATAAACCTGGAGTGAAGCATCGGAATCTATAACTAGTGTCACAGGAATGGTTCAAAACATAGACAGTAAGAAGAGTCAGTCTTCGTGTACTAAAGTAGGAATTTTGTGTTTTGTATTTCATTCCAATGCAATTTCTGAGTTGCATCGTCAATAAGAAGGTCCAAGGGATATAGTAAACCTGGAGTGAAGTATCAGAATCTATAACTATTGTCACAGGGATGGTTCAAATCATAGACAGTAAGAAGAGTCAGTCTTCTTGTACTTAAGTATGCATTGTGCCTTTTGTATGTAATTCCGATGCAATATCTGTGTTTCGTTGTCAATAAGAAGGTCTGAGGGATACAGTTAACCTGAAGTGAAGCATCGGAATCCAAAACTAGTGTCACAGGAATGGTTCAAAACATTGACAGTAGGAAGAGTCAGTCTTCTTGTACTTAAGTCGGCATTGTGCCATTTGTATTTAATTCCGATGCAATTTCTGTGTTTCATCGTAAATAAGAAGGTCCAAGGTATACAGTAACCCTGAAGTGAAGCATCGGAATTTATAACTAGTGTCACAGGAATGGTTCAAAACATATCCAGTAAGAAGAGTCAGTCTTCTTGTACTTAAGTCTGCATTGTGCTTTTTCTATTTAATTCCGATGCAATTTCTGTGTTTCATCGTCAACAAGATGGTCGAAGGGATACAGTAAACCTGGAGTGAAGCATCGGAATCTATAACTAGTGTCACAGGAAAGGTTCAAACCATAGACAGTTAGAAGAGTCAGTCTTCTTGTACTTAAGTCCACATTGTGCCCTTTCTATTTAATTCCGATGCAATTTCTGTGTTTCATCGTCAATAGGAAGGTCAGAGGGATACATTAAACCTGAAGTGAAGTATCGGAATCTATAACTAGTGTCACAGGAGTAGTTCAAAACAAAGTCAGTAAGTAGAGTCAGTCTTCTTGTCCTTAAGTCGGCATTGTGCCTTTTGTGTTTAATTCCGATGCAATTTCTGTGTTTCATCGTCAATAAGAAGGTCCAACGGATACAGTAAACCTGGAGTGACGCATCGGAATCTATAACTAGTGTCACAGGAATGGTTCAAAACATAGACAGTAAGAAGAGTCAGTCTGCGTGTACTAAAGTTGGCATTTTGCCTTTTGTATTTAATTCCAATGGAATTTCTGAGTTGCATCGTCAGTAAGAAGGTCAGAGGGATACAATAAACCTGAAGTGAAGCATCGGAATCTATAACAAGTTTCACAGGAATGGTTCAAATCAGAAGTCAGTCTTCTTGTACTTAAGTCGGCATTGTGCCTTTTGTATTTAATTCCGATGCAATTTCTGTGTTTCATCGTCAATAAGAAGGTCCAAGGGAAACAGTAAACCTGAAGTGAAGCATCGGAATCTATAACTAGTGTCACAGGAATGGTTCAAAACATAGACAGTAAGAAGGGTCAGTCTTCTTGTACTGAAGTCGGCATTGTGGCTTTTGTATTTAATTCCGATGCAATTTCTGTGTTTCATAGTCAATAAGAATGTCAGAGGGATACAGTAAACCTGAAGTGAAGCATCGGAATCTATAACTAGTGTCACAGGAATGGTTCAAACATAGTCAGTAAGAAGAGTCAGTCTTCTTGTTCTTAAGTCGGCATTGGGCCTTTTGTATTTAATTCCGATGCAATTTCAGTGTTTCATCGGCAATAAGGTCAGAGGGAAACAGTATACCTGAAGTGAAGCATCGGAATCTATAAGTAGTGTCACAGGAATGGTTCAAAACATAGACGGTAAGAAGAGTCAGTCCTCTTGTACTTACGTCGGCATTGTGCCTTTTGTATTTAATTCCGATGCAATATCTGTGTTTCATTGTCAATAAGAAGGTCTGAGGGATAAAGTTAACCAGAAGTGAAGCATCGGAATCCAAAACTAGTGTCACAGGAATGGTTCAAAGCATTGACAGTAGGAAGAGTCAGTCTTCTTGTACTTAAGTCGGCATTGTGCCTTTTGTATTTAATTCCGATGCAATTTCTGTGTTTCATCGTCAATAAGGATGTCCAATGTATACAGTAACCCTGAAGTGAAGCATCGGAATCTATAACTAGTGTCACAGGAATGGTTCAAAACATATTCAGTAAGAAGAGTCAGTCTTCTTGTACTTAAGTCGGCATTGTGCCTTTTCTATTTAATTCCGATGCAATTTCTCTGTTTCATCGTCAATAAGAAAGTCCAAGGGATACAGTAAACCTGGAGTGAAGCATCGGAATCTATAACTAGTGTCAAAGGAAAGGTTCAAACCATAGACAGTAAGAAGAGTCAGTCTTTTTGTACTTAAGTCGACATTGTGCCTTTTCTATTTAATTCCGATGGAATTTCTGTGTTTCAGCTTCAATAGGAAGGTCAGAGGGATACAATAAACCTGAAGTGAAGTATCGGAATCTATAACTAATGTCACAGGAGTGGTTCAAAACAAAGTCAGTAAGAAGAGTCAGTCTTCTTGTCCTTAAGTCGGCATTGTGCCTTTTGTATATAATTCCGATGCATTTTCTGTGTTTCATCGTCAATAAGAAGGTCCAAGGGATATAGTAAACCTGGAGTGAAGTATCAGAATCTATAACTATTGTCACAGGGATGGTTCAAATCATAGACAGTAAGAAGAGTCAGTCTTCTTGTACTTAAGTATGCATTGTGCCTTTTGTATTTAATTCCGATGCAATTTCTGTGTTTCATCGTCATTAAAAATGTCCAAGGGATACAGTAAACCTGAAGTGAAGCATCGTAATCTATAACTAGTGTCACTGGAATGGTTCAAAACAAAGACAGTAGGACGAGTCAGTCTTCTTGTACTTAAGTCGGCATAGTGCCTTTTCTATTTAATTCCGATTCAATTTCTGTGTTTCATCGTCAATATTTAGGTCCAAGGGGTACAGTAAACCTGGAGTGAAGCATCGGAATCCATTACTAGTGTCACAGGAATAGTTCAAAACATAGACAGTAAGAAGAGTCAGTCTTCTTGTACTTAAGTCGGCATTGTGCCTTTTCTATTTAATTCCGATGCAATTTCTGTGTTTCATCGTCAATAAGAAGGTCCAAGGGATACAGTAAACCTGAAGTGAAGCATCGGAATCTATAACTAGTGTCGCAGGAATGGTTCAAAACATAGTCAGTTAGAAGAGTCAGTCTTCTTGTTCTTAAGACGGCATTGGGCCTTTTGTATTTAATTCCGCTGCAATTTCTGTGTTTCATCGGCAATAAGGTCAGAGGGATACAGTAAACCTGAAGTGAAGCATCGGAATCTATAACTAGTGTCACAAGAATGGTTCAAAACATAGACGGTAAGAAGAGTCAGTCTTCTTGTACTTAAGTCGGCAGTGTGCCTTTCGTATTTAATTCCGATACCATACCTGTTTCATTGTCAATAAGAAGGTCTGAGGGATACAGTTAACCTGAAGTGAAGCATCGAAATCCAAAACTAGTGTCACAGGAATGTTTGAAACATTGACAGTAGGAAGAGTCAGTCTTCTTGTACTTAAGTCGGCATTGTGCCTTTTGTATTTAATTCCGATGGAATTTCTGAGATTCATCGTCAATAAGAAGGTCACAGGGATACAATAAACCTGAAGTGAAGCATCGGAATCTATAACTAGTGTCACGGGAATGGTTCAAAGCATAGTCAGTAAGAAGAGTCAGTCTTCTTGTCCTTAAGTCGGCATTGTGCCTTTTGTATTAATTTCCGATGCAATTTCTTTGTTTCATCGTCAATAAGAAGGTCCAAGGGATATAGTAAACCTGGAGTGAAGCATCGGAATCTATAACTAGTGTCACAGAAATGGTTCAAAACATAGACAGTAAGAAGAGTCAGTCTTCTCGCACTTAAGTCGGCATTGTGCCTTTTGTATTTAATTCCGATGCAATCTCTGTGTTTCATCGTCAATACGAAGGTCCAAGGGAAACAGTAAACCTGAAGTGAAGCATCGGAATCTATAACTAGTGCCACAGGAATGGTTCAAAACATAGACAGTAAGAAGGGTCAGTCTTCTTGTACTTAAGTCGGCATTGTGGCTTTTGTATTTAATTCCGATGCAATTTCTGTGTTTCATAGTCAATAAGAAGGTCAGAGGGATACAGTTAATTTGAAGTGAAGCATCGGAATCTATAACTAGTGTCACAGGAATGGTTCAAAACATAGTCAGTAAGAAGAGTCAGTCTTCTTGTTCTTAAGTCGGCATTGGGCCTTTTGTATTTAATTCCGATGCAATTTTTGTGTTTCATCGGCAATAAGGTCAGAGGGATAAAGTGTACCTGAAGTGAAGCATCGGAATCTATAACTAGTGTCACAGGAATGGTTCAAAACATAGACGGTAAGAAGAGTCAGTCTTCTTGTACTTAAGTCGGCATTGTGCCTTTTGTATTTAATTCCGATGCAATATCTGTGTTTCATTGTCAATAAGGTCTGAGGGATACAGTTAACCTGAAGTGAAGCATCGGAATCCAAAACCAGTGTCACAGGAATGGTTCAAAGCATTGACAGTAGGAAGAGTCAGTCTTCTTGTACTTATGTCGGCATTGTGCCATTTGTATTTAATTCCGATGCAATTTCTGTGTTTCATCGTAAATAAGAAGGTCCAAGGTATACAGTAACCCTGAAGTAAAGCATCGGTATTTATAACTAGTGTCACAGGAATGGTTCAAAACATAGTCAGTAAGAAGAGTCAGTCTTCTTGTACTTAAGTCGGCATTGTGCTTTTTCTATTTAATTCCGATGCAATTTCTGTGTTTCATCGTCAACAAGAAGGTCCAAGGGATACAGTAAACCTGGAGTGAAGCATCGGAATCTATAACTAGTGTCACAGGAAAGGTTCAAACCATAGACAGTAAGAAGAGTCAGTGTTCTTGTACTTAAGTCCACATTGCGCCTTTTCAATTTAATTCCGATGCAATTTCTGTGTTTCATCGTCAATAGGAAGGTCAGAGGGATACATTAAACCTGAAGTGAAGTATCGGAATCTATAACTAGTGTCACAGGAGTAGTTCAAAACGAAGTCAGTAAGTAGAGTCAGTCTTCTTGTCCTTAAGTCGGCATTGTGCCTTTTGTGTTTAATTTCGATGCAATTTCTGTGTTTCGTCGTCAATAAGAAGGTCCAACGGATACAGTAAACCTGGAGTGACGCATCGGAATCTATAACTAGTGTCACAGGAATGGTTCAAAACATAGACAGTAAGAAGAGTCAGTCTTCGTGTACTAAAGTTGGCATTTTGCCCTTTGTATTTAATTCCAATGGAATTTCTGAGTTGCATCGTCAGTACGAAGGTCAGAGAGATACAATAAACCTGAAGTGAAGCATCGGAATCTATAACTAGTGTCACAGGAATGGTTCAAATCATAGACAGTAAGAAGAGTCAGTCTTCTTGTTCTTAAGTCGGCATTGTTCCTTTTGTATTTAATTCCGATGCAATTTCTGTGTTTCATCGTCAATAAGAGGGTCCAAGGGAAACAGTAAACCTGAAGTGAAGCATCGGAATCTATAACTAGTGTCACAGGAATGGTTCAAATCATAGACAGCAAGAAGGGTCAGTCTTCTTGTACTGAAGTCGGCATTGTGGCTTTTGTATTTAATTCCGATGCAATTTCTGTGTTTCATAGTCAATAAGAATGTCAGAGGGATACAGTAAACCTGAAGTGAAGCATCGGAATCTATAACTAGTGTCACAGGAATGGTTCAAACATAGTCAGGAAGAAGAGTCAGTCTTCTTGTTCTTAAGTCGGCATTGGGCCTTTTGTATTTAATTCCGATGCAATTTCTGTGTTTCATCGGCAATAAGGTCAGAGGGATACAGTATACCTATAGTGAAGCATCGGAATCTATAAGTAGTGTCACAGGAATGGTTCAAAACATAGACGGTAAGAAGAGTCAGTCTTCTTGTACTTAAGTCGGCATTGTGCCTTTTGTATTTAATTCAGATGCAATATCTGTGTTTCATTGTCAATAAGAAGGTCTGAGGGATACAGTTAACCTGAAGTGAAGCATCGGAATCCAAAACTAGTGTCACAGGAATGGTTCAAAGCATTGACAGTAGGAAGAGTCAGTCTTCTTGTACTTAAGTCGGCATTGTGCCTTTTGTATTTAATTCCGATGCAATTCCTGTGTTTCATCGTCAATAAGGACGTCCAATGTATACAGTAACCCTGAAGTGAAGCATCGGAATCTATAACTAGTGTCACAGGAATGGTTCAAAACATATTCAGTAAGAAGAGTCAGTCTTCTTGTACTTAAGTAGGCATTGTGCCTTTTCTATTTAATTCCGATGCAATTTCTCTGTTTCATCGTCAATAAGAAAGTCCAAGGGATACTGTAAACCTGGAGTGAAGCATCGGAATCTATAACTAGTGTCACAGGAAAGATTCAAACCATAGACAGTAAGAAGAGTCAGTCTTCTTGTACTTAAGTCGACATTGTGCCTTTTCTATTTAATTCCGATGGAATTTCTGTGTTTCATCGTCAATAGGAAGGTCAGAGGGATACAATAAACCTGAAGTGAAGTATCGGAATCTATAACTAGTGTCACAGGAGTGGTTCAAAACAAAGTTAGTAAGAAGAGTCAGTCTTCTTGTCCTTAAGTCGGCATTGTGCTTTTGTGTTTAATTCCGATTAAATTTCTGTGTTTCATCGTCAATAAGAAGGTCCAACGGATACAATAAACCTGGAGTGAAGCATCGGAATCTATAACTAGTGTCACAGGAATGGTTCAAAACATAGACAGTAAGAAGAGTCAGTCTTCGTGTACTAAAGTAGGAATTTTGTGTTTTGTATTTCATTCCAATGCAATTTCTGAGTTGCATCGTCAATAAGAAGGTCCAAGGGATATAGTAAACCTGGAGTGAAGTATCAGAATCTATAACTATTGTCACAGGGATGGTTCAAATCATAGACAGTAAGAAGAGTCAGTCTTCTTGTACTTAAGTATGCATTGTGCCTTTTGTATGTAATTCCGATGCAATTTCTGTGTTTCATCGTCATTAAAAATGTCCAAGGGATACAGTAAACCTAAAGTAAAGCATCGGAATCAATAACTAGTGTCACACGAATGGTTCAAATCATTGTCAATAAGAAGGGTCGGTCTTCAGGTACTTAAGTTGGAATTGTGCCTTTTGAATTTATTCCGATGCAATTTCTGTTTCATCACCAATAAGAAGGTACAAGGGATACAGTAAACCTGAGGTGAAGCATCGTAATCTATAACTAGTGTCACTGGAATGGTTCAAAACAAAGACAGAAGGACGAGTCAGTCTTCTTGTACTTAAGTCGGCATAGTGCCTTTTCTATTTAATTCCGATTCAATTTCTGTGTTTCATCGTCATTTATAAGGTCCAAGGGATACAGTAAACCTGGATTGAAGCATCGGAATCCATTACTAGTGTCACAGGAATGGTTGAAAACATTGACAGTAGGAAGAGTCAGTCTTCTTGTACTTAAGTCGGCATTGTGCCTTTTGTATATAATTCCGATGCAATTTCTGTGTTTCATCGTCAATAAGAAGGTCCAAGGAATATAGTAAACCTGGAGTGAAGTATCAGAATCTTTAACTCTTGTCACAGGAATTGTTCAAATCATAGACAGTAAGAAGAGTCAATCTTCGTGTACTTAAGTATGCATTGTGCCTTTTGTATTTAATTCCGATGCAATTTCTGAGTTTCATCGTCATTAAGAATGTCCAAGGGATACAGTAAACCTGAAGTGAAGCATCGTAATCTATGACTAGTGTCACTGGAATGGTTCAAAACATAGACAGTAGGACGAGTCAGTCTTCTTGTACTTAAGTCGGCATAGTGCCCTTTCTATTTAATTCCGATTCAATTTCTGTGTTTCATCGGCAATAAGGTCAGAGGGATACAGTAAACCTGAAGTGAAGCATCGGAATCTATAACTAGTGTCACAGGAATGGTTCAAAACATAGACGGTAAGAAAAGTCAGTCTTCTTGTACTTAAGTCGGCATTGTGCCTTTTGTATTTAAATCCGATGCAATATCTGTGTTTCATTGTCAATAAGAAGGTCTGAGGGATACAGTTAACCTGATGTGAAGCATCGAAATCCAAAACTAGTGTCACAGCAATGGTTGAAAACATTGACAGTAGGAAGAGTCAGTCTTCTTGTACTTAAGTAGGCATTGTGCCTTTTGTATTTAATTAAGATGCAATTTCTGTGTTTCATCGTCAATAAGAAGGTCCAAGGTATACAGTAACCCTGAAGTGAAGCATCGGAACCTATAACTAGTGTCACAGGAACGGTTCAAAACAAAGTCAGTAAGAAGAGTCTGTCTTCTTGTCCTTAAGTCGGCATTGTGCCTTTTGTGTTTAATTCCGATGAAATTTCTGTGTTTCATCGTCAATAAGAAGGTCCAAGGGATATAGTAAACCTGGAGTGAAGCATCGGAATCTATAACTTGTGTCACAGAAATGGTTCAAATCATAGACAGTAAGAAGAGACAGTCTTCTCGTACTTAAGTCGGCATTGAGCCTTTTGTATTTAATTCCGATGCAATTTCTGTGTTTCATCGTCAATAAGAAGGTCCAAGGGAAACAGTAAACCTGAAGTGAAGCATCGGAATCTATAACTAGTGTCACAGGAATGGTTCAAAACATAGACAGTAAGAAGGGTCAGTCTTCTTGTACTTAAGTCGGCATTGTGGCTTTTGTATTTAATTCCGATGCAATTTCTGTGTTTCATAGTCAATAAGAAGGTCCAAGGGATACAGTAAACCTCACGTGAAGCATCGGAAACTATAACTAGTGTCACAGGAATGGTTCAAAACATAGTCAGTAAGAAGAGTCAGTCTTCTTGTACTTAAGTCGGCATTGTGCTTTTCTATTTAATTCCGATGCAATTCCTGTGTTTCATCGTAAATAACAAGGTCCAAGGGATACAGTAACCCTGAAGTGAAGCATCGGAATTTATAACTAGTGTCACAGGAATGGTTCAAAACATAGTCAGTAAGAAGAGTCAGTCTTTTTGAACATAAGTCGGCATTGTGCCTTTTGTGTTTAATTCCGATGCAATTTCTGTGTTTCATCGTCAATAAGATGGTGCAACGGATACAGTAAACCTGAAGTGAAGCATCGGAATCTATAACTATTGTCACAGAAATGGTTCAATAGATAGACAGTAAGAAGATTCAGTCTTCTTGTACTTAAGCCGGCATTGCGCCTTTTGTATTTAATTCCGATGCAATTTCTGTGTTTCATCGTCAATAACAAGGTCAGAGGGATACAGTAAACCTGAAGTGAAGCATCGGAATCTATAGCTAGTGTCACAGGAATGGTTCAAAACATAGTCAGTAAGAAGAGTGAGTCTTCTTGTCCTTAAGTCGGCATTGTGCCTTTTGTATTTAATTCCGATACAATATCTGTGTTTCATCGTCAATAAGAAGATCAGAAGGATACAGTAAACGTGAAGTGAAGCATCGGAATCTGTAACTAGTGTAACAGGAATGGTACAAAATATAGGCAGTAAGAAGAGTCAGTCTTCGTGTACCTAAGTCGGCAGTGTGCCTTTTGTATTTAATTCCGATGCAATTTCTGTGTTTCATCGTCAATAAGAATGTCCAAGGGATACAGTAAACCTGGAGTGTAGCATGGGAATCTATAACTATTGTCAGAGGAATGGTTCAAATCATAGACAGTAAGAAGAGTCAGTCTTCTTGTACTTAAGCCGGCATTGTGCCTTTTGTATTTAATTCCGATGCAATTTCTGTGTTTCATCGTCAATAACAAGGTCAGAGGGATACAGTAAACCTGAAGTGAAGCATCGGAATCTATAGCTAGTGTCACAGGAATGGTTCAAAACATAGTCAGTAAGAAGAGTCAGTCTTCTTGTCCTTAAGTCGGCATTGTGCCTTTTGTATATAATTCCGATGCAATTTCTGTGTTTCATCGTCAATAAGAAGGTCCAATGGATATAGTAAACCTGGAGTGAAGCATCGGAATCTATAACTATTGTCAGAGGAATGGTTCAAATCATAGACAGTAAGAAGAGTCAGTCTTCTTATACTTAAGCCGGCATTGTGCCTTTTGTATTTAATTCCGATGCAATTTCTGTGTTTCATCGGCAATAAGGTCAGAGGGATACAGTAAACCTGATGTAAAGCATCGGAATCTATAACTAGTGTCACAGGAATGGTTCAAAGCATAGACAGTAGGAAGAGTCAGTGTTCATGTACTTAAGTCGCCATTGTGCCATATGCATTTAATTCCGATGCAATTTCTGTGTTTCATCTTCAATAAGAAGGTCAGAGGGATACTGTAAACATGAAGTGAAGCATCGCAATCCAAAACTAGTGTCACAGGAATGGTTCAAAACATAGACAGTAGGAAGAGTCAGTCTTCTTGTACTTAAGTCGGCATTGTGCCTTTTGTATTTAATTCCGATGTAATTTCTGTGTTTCATCGTCAATAAAAAGGTCCAAGAGATACAGTAAACCTGAAGTGAAGCATCGGAATCTATAACTAGTGTCACAGAAATGGTTCAAAACATAGTCAGTAGGAAGAGTCGGTCTTCATGTACTTAAGTCGGCTTTATGCCTTTTGTATTTAATTCCGATGCAATTTCTGTGTTTCATCGTCAATAAGAAGGTCCAAGGGATACAGCAAACCTGAAGTGAAGCATCGGAATCTATCACTAGTGTCCCAGGAATGGTTCAAACCATAGACAGTAGGAAGAGTCAGTCTTATTGTACTTAAGTCGGCATTGTATCTTTTGTATATAATTCAGATGCAATTTCTTTGTTTCATCGTCAATACGAAGGTCCTAGGGATACAGTATACCTGAAGTGAAGCATTGGAATCTATAACTAGTGTCACAGGAATGGTACAAAACAAAGTCAGTAAGAAGAGTCTGTCTTCTTGTCCTTAAGTCGGCATTGTGCCTTTTGTATTTAATTCCGATGCAATTTCTGTGTTTCATCGTCAATAAGAACGTCCAAGGGACACAGTAAATCTGGAGTGTAGCATCGGAATCTATAACTAGTGTCACAGGAATGGTTCAAATCATAGACAGTAAGAAGAGTCAGTCTTCGTGTACTTAAGTCGGTATTTTGCCTTTTGCATTTAATTCCGAAGCAATTTCTGTAATTCATCGTCAATATGAAGGTCCAAGGGATACAGTAAACCTCACGTGAAGCATCGGAAACTATAACTAGTGTCACAGGAATGGTTCAAAACATAGTCCGTAAGAAGAGTCAGTCTTCTTGTACTTAAGTCGGCATTGTGCTTTTCTATTTAATTCCGATGCAATTCCTGTGTTTCATCGTAAATATCAAGGTCCAAGGGATACAGTAAACCTGGAGTGAAGCATCGGAATCTATAACTAGTGTCAGTGGAACGGTTCAAAACATAGACAGAAAGAAGAGTCAGTCTTTTTGTACTTAATTTGGCATTGTGCCTTTTGTATTTAATTCTGATGCAATTTCTGTGTTTCATCGTCAATAAGAAGGTCAGAGGGATACAGTAAACCTGAAGTGAGCCATCGTAATCTATAACTAGTGTCACAGGAATGGTTCAAAGCATAGTCAGTAAGAAGAGTCAGTCTTCTTTTCCTTAAGTCGGCATTGTGCCTTTTGTATTTAATTCCGATACAATATCTGTGTTTCATCGTCAATAAGAAGATCAGAAGGATACAGTAAACGTGAAGTGAAGCATCGGAATCTATAACTAGAGTAACAGGAATGGTACAAAACATAGGCAGTAAGAAGAGTCAGTCTTCCTGTACCTAAGTCGGCAGTGTGCCTTTTGTATTTAATTCCGATGCAATTTCTGTGTTTCATCGTCAATAAGAATGTCCAAGGGATACAGTAAACCTGGAATGTAGCATCGGAATCTATAACTAGTGTCACAGTAATGGTTCAAAACATAGACAGTAAGAAGAGTCAGTCTTTTTGTACTTAATTCGGCATTGTGCCTTTTGTATTTAATTCCGATGCAATTTCTGTGTTTCATCGTCAATAAGAAGGACCAAGGGATACAGTAACCCACAAGTGAAGCATCGGAATCCATAACTGATGTCAATGGAATGGTTCAAAACATAGACAGTAAGAAGAGTCAGTCTTCTTGTACTTAATTCGGCATTGTGCATTTTGTATTTAATTCCGATGCAATTTTTGTGCTTCATCGTCAATAAGAATTGTCAGAGGGATAAAGTAAACCTCAAGTGAAGCATCGGAATCTATAGCTAGTGTCACAGGAATGGTTCCACGTATAGTCAGTAAGATGAGTCAGTCTACTTGTCCTTAGGTCGGCATTGTGCCTTTTGAATTTAATTCCGATGCAATTTCTGTGTTTCATCGTCAATAAGAAGGTCCAAGGGATACAGTGAACCTGGAGTGAAGCATCGGAATCTATAACTAGTGTCACAGGAATGGTTCAAACTATAATCACTAAGAAGAGTCAGACCTCTTGTACTTATGTCGGCATTGTGCCTTTTGTATTTAATTCCGATGCGATTTCTGTGTTTCATCGTCAATAAGAAGGTCCAAGGGATACAGTAAAACTGGAGTGAAGCATCGGAATCTATAACTAGTGTCACAGGAATGGTTCAAACATAGACAGTAAGTAGTGTCAGTCTTCTTGTACTTAAGTCGGCATTGTGCCTTTTGTATTTGATTCCGATGCGATTTCTGTGTTTCATCTTCAATAAGAAGTTCAGAAGGATACAGTAAACCTGAAGTGAAGCATCCGAATCTATAACTAGTGTCACAGGAATGGTTCAAAAGATAGACAGTAAGAAGATTCAGTCTTCTTGTACTTAAGTCGGCATTGTGCCTTTTGTATTTAATTCCGATGCAATTTCTGTGTTTCATCGTCAATAAAAAGGTCCAAGGGATACAGTAAACCTGAAGTGAAGCATCGGAATCTATAACTAGTGTCACAGGAATGGTTCAAAAAATAGCCAGTAAGAAAAGTCAGTCGTCTTGTACTTAAGTCGGCATTGTGCCTTTTCTATTTAATTCCGATTCAATTTCTGTGTTTCAGTGTCAGTAAGAAGCACAGAGGAATACAGTAAACCTGAAGTGAAGCATCGGAATCTATAACTAGTGTCACAGGAATGGTTCAAAACATAGACAGTATGAAGAGTCAGTCTTCTTGTACTTAAGTCGGCATTGTGCCTTTTGTATTTCATTCCGATGCAATGTCTGTGTTTCATCGTCAATAAGAAGGTCCAAGGGATACAGTAAACCGGGAGTGAACCATCGGAATCTATAACTAGTGTCACAGAAATGGTTCAAAACATAGACAGTAGCAAAAGTCAGTCTTCTTGTCCTTAGGTCGGCATTGTGCCTTTTGTATTTAATTCCGATGCAATTTCTGTGTTTCATCGTCAATAAGAAGGTCCAAGGGATACAGTGAACCTGGAGTGAAGCATCGGAATCTATAACTAGTGTCACAGGAATGGTTCAAACTATAATCACTAAGAAGAGTCAGACTTCTTGTACTTATGTCGGCATTGTGCCTTTTCTATTTAATTCCGATGCAATTTCTGTGTTTCATCGTCAATAAGATGGTCAGAGGGATACAAAAGACCTGAAGTGAAGCATCGGAATCTATAACTAGTGTCATAGGAATGGTTCAAAACAAAGTCAGTTAGAAGAGTCAGTCTTCTTTTCCTTAAGTCGGCATTGTGCCTTTTGTATTTAATTCCGATGCAATTTCTGTGTTTCATCGTCAATAAGAAGGTCCAAGGGATACAGTAAACCTGGAGTGAAGCATCGGAATCTATAACTAGTGTCACAGTAATGGTTCAAAACATAGACAGTAAGAAGAGTCAGTCTTTTTGTACTTAATTCGGCATTGTGCCTTTTGTATTTAATTCCGATGCAATTTCTGTGTTTCATCGTCAATAAGAAGGTCAGAGGGATACAGTAAACCTGATGTGAAGCATCGTAATCTATAACTAGTGTCATAGAAATAGTTCAAAGCACAGTCAGTAAGAAGAATCAGTCTTCTTGTACTTAAGTCGGCATTGTGCCTTTTGTATTTAATAATTTCTGTGTTTCATCGTCAATAAGAAGGTCCAAGGGATACAGTAAACCTGGAGTGAATCATCGGAATCTATAACTAGTCTCACCGGAATGGTTCAAAACATAGTCAGTAAGAAGAGTCAGTCTTCTTGTACTTAAGTCGGCATTGTGCCTTTTGTATTTAATACCCATGCAATTTCTGTGTTTTATCGTCAATAAGTAGGTCAAAGGGATACGGTAAACCTGAAGTGAAGCATCGGAATCTATAACTAGTGTCATAGAAATGGTTCAAAGCACAGTCAGTAAGAAGAATCAGTCTTCTTGTACTTAAGTCGGCATTGTGCCTTTTGTATTTAATAATTTCTGTGTTTCATCGTCAATAAGAATGTCCAATTGATACAGTAAACGTGGAGTGTAGCATCGTAATCTATAAATAGTGTCACAGGAATGGTTCAAAACATAACCAGTAAGAAGAGAAGTCTTCTTGTACTTAATTCGAAATTGTGCCTTTTGTATTTAATTCCGACTCAATTTCTGTGATTCATCGTCAATAACAAGGTCCAAGGGATACAGTAAATTCTAAAGTGAAGCATCGGACTCTATAACTAGTGACACAGAAATGGTTCAAAACATAGACAGTAGATAGAGTAAGTTTTCTTGTACATAAGTCGGCATTGTGCTTTTTGTATTTAGTTCCGATGCAAATTCTGTGTTTCTTCGTCAAGAAGAAGGTCCAAGGGAAACAGTAAACCTGCAGTGAAGCATCGGAATCCATAACTAGTGTCACAGGATTGGTTCAAAGCATAGACTGTAAGAAGTGTTGGTCTTCTTGTACTTAAATCAGCATTGTGGCTTTTGTATTTAATTCCGATGCACTTTCTGTGTTTCATCGTCAATAAGAAGGTCAGAGGGATACAGTAAACCTGAAGTGAAGCATCGGAATCTATAACTAGTCTCACCGGAATGGTTCAAAACATAGTCAGTAAGAAGAGTCAGTCTTCTTGTACTTAAGTCGGCATTGTGCCTTTTGTATTTAATTCCGATGCAATTTCTGTCTTTCATCGTCAATAAGTAGGTCAGAGGGATACGGCAAACCTGAAGTGAAGCAACGGAATCTATAACTAGTGTCACAGGAATGGTTCAAAACATAGTCAGTAAGAAGAGTCAGTCTTCTTGTACTTAATTCGGAATTGTGCCTTTTGTATTTAATTCCGATGCAATTTCTGTCTTTCATCGTCAATAAGAAGGTCAGAGGGATACAGTAAACCTGAAGTTCAGGATCGGAATCTATAACTAGTGTCACAGGAATGGTTCAAAACATAGTCAGTAAGAAGAGTCAGTCTTCTTGTAGTTAAGTCGGCCTTGTGCCTTTTGTATTGAATTCCGATACGATTTCAGTGTTTCATCGTCAATAAGAAGGTCCAAGGGATACAGTAACCCTTAAGTGAAGCATCGGAATCTATAACTAGTGTCACAGGATTGGTTCAAAACATAGACAGTATGAAGAGTCAGTCTTCTTGTACTTAAGTCGGCATTGTGCCTTTTCTATTTAATTCCGAAGCAATATCTGTGTTTCATCGTCAATAAGAAGGTCCAAGGGATACAGTAAACCTGAAGTGAAGCATCGGATCTATAACTAGTGTCACAGGAATATTTCAAAACATAGTCAGTAAGAAAAGTCAGTCTTCTTGTACTTAAGTCGGCATTGTGCATTTTCTATTTAATTCTGATGACATTTCTGTGTTTCATCGTCCATAAGAAGGTCCAAGGGATACAGTAAACCTGAAGAGAAGCACCGGAATCTATAACTAGCGTCACAGGAATGGTTCAAAACATAGACTGTAAGAAGAGTCAGTCTTCTTGTACTTTAGTCGGTATTGTGCCTTTTGTGTTTAATTCCGATGCAATTTCTGTGTTTAATCGTCAAAATAGAAGGTCCAAGGGATATAGTAAACCTGGAGTGAAGCATTGGAATCTATAACTAGTGTCACAGGAATGGTTCAAAATATAGACAGTAAGAAGTGTCAGTCTTCTTGTACTTAATTCTGCATTGTGCCTTTTGTATTTAATTCCGATGCCATTTCTGTGTTTCATCGTCAATAAGATGGTACAAAGGATACAGTAAACTCGAAGTGAAGCATCGGAATTTATAACTAGTGTCACAGGAATGGTCCGAAACATAGTCAGTAATAAGAGTCAGTCTTCTTGTACTAAATTCGGCATTGTGCCTTTTGTATTTAATTCCGATGCAATTTCTGTGTTTCTTCGTCAATAAGAAGGACCAAGGTATACAGTAAACCTGGAGTGAAGCATCGGAAACTATAACTAGTGTCATAGGGATGGTTCAAAACATAGACAGTAAGAAGAGTCAGTCTTCTTGTATTTAAGTCGGCATTGTGCCTTTTTTATTTAATTCGGATGCAATTTCTGTGTTTCATCGTCAATAAGAAGGTCCAAGGGATGCAGTAAACCTGAAGTGAAGCATCGGAATCAATAACTAGTGTCACAGGAATGGTTCAAATCATAGACAGTAGGAAGAGTCGGTCTTCTTGTACTTAAGTCGGCATTGTGCC
The DNA here is from genome assembly GCF_023864345.2 of Schistocerca serialis cubense. Lineage (NCBI taxonomy): Eukaryota > Metazoa > Arthropoda > Insecta > Orthoptera > Acrididae > Schistocerca > Schistocerca serialis. The sequence continues at coordinate 983,496,483 of NC_064641.1, forward strand.
ATTTGTATTTAATTCCGATGCAATTTATGTGTTTCATCGTCAATAAAAAGGTCCTAGGGATTCAGTAAACCTGAAGTGAAGCATCGGAATCTATAACTAGTGTCACAGGAATGGTTCAAAACATAGCCAGTAAGAAAAGTCAGTCGTCTTGTACTTAAGTCGGCATTGTGCATTTTCTATTTAATTCCGACGCAATTTCTGTGTTTCATTGTCAATAAGAAGGTCCAAGGGATACAGTAAACCTGGAGTGAAGCATCGGAATCTATAACTAGTGTCACAGGAATGGTTCAAAACATAGACAGTAAGAAGTGTCAGTCTTCTTGTCCTTAAGTCGGCATTGTGCCTTTTGTATTTAATTCCGATGCAATTTCTGTGTTTCATCGTCAATAAGAAAATCAGAGGGATACAGTAAACCTGAAGTGAAGCATCGTAATCTATAACTAGTGTAACACGAATGGTTCAAAACATTGACAGTAGGAAGAGTCAGTCTTCCTGTACTTAAGTCGGCATTTTGCCATTTGTATTTAATTCCGATGCAATTTCTGTGTTTCATCTTCAATAAGAAGGACCAAGGGATGCAGTAAACCTCTAGTGAAGCATCGCAATCCATATCTAGTGTCAATGGAATTGTGCAAAACATAGAGAGTAAGAAGAGTCAGTCTTCTTGTACTTAATTCGGCATTGTGCCTTTTGTATTTAATTCCGATGCAATTTCTGTGTTTTATCGTCAATAAGAATGTCAGAGGGATACAGTAAACCTGAAGTGATGCATCAGAATCTATAGCTAGTGTCACATTAATGGTTCAAAGCATAGTCAGTAAGAAGAGTCAGTCTTCTTGCCCTTAGGTCGGCATTGTGCCTTTTGTGTTTAATTCCGATGCAATTTCTGTGTTTCATCGTCAATAAGAAGGTCCAAGGGATACAGTAAACCTGCAGTGAAGCACCGGAATCTATAACTAGTGTCAAAGGAATGGTTCAAAACATAGACTCTAAGAACAGTCAGTCTTCTTGTACTTTAGTCGGTATTGTGCCTTTTGTATTTAATTCCGATGCAGTTTCTCCGTTTAATCGTTAATAAGAAGGACCAAGGGATACAGCAAACCTGAAGTGAAGCATCGTAATCTCTAATTAGTGTCTTAGGAATGGTTAAAAACATAAACAGTAAGAAGAGACAGTCTTCTTGTACTTAAGTCGGCATTGTGCCTTTTGTATTTAATTCCGATGCAATTTCTGTGCTTCATCGTCAATAAGAAGGTCCAAGGGATACAGTAAACCTGGAGTGAAGCATCGGAATCTATAACTAGTGTCACAGGAATGGTTCAAAACATAGACAGTGAGAAGGGTCAATCTTCTTGTACTTAATTCTGCATTGTGCCCTTTGTATTGAATTCCGAACCATTTTCTGTGTTTCATCGTCAATAAGGTGGTCCAAGGGATTTAGTAAACCCGAAGTGAAGCATCGGAATTTATAACTAGTGTCACAGGAATGGTCCAAAACATAGTCAGTAATAAGAGTCAGTCTTCTTGTACTTAAGTCGGTATTGTGCCTTTTGAATTTAATTCTGATCCAATTTCTGTGTTTCATCGTCAATAAGAAGGACCAAGGGATACAGTAAACCTGGAGTGAAGCATCGAAAACTATATCAAGTGTCACAGGAATGGTTCAAAACATAGTTAGTAGGAAGAGTCAGTCTTCTTGTACTTAAGTCGGCATTGTGCCTATTGTATTTAATTCCGATGTAATTTCTGTGTTTCATCGTCAATAAGAAGGTCCAAGGGACACAGTAAACCTGCAGTGAAGCATCGGAATCTATAACTAGTTTCACAGGGATGGTTCAAAACATAGACAGTAAGAAGAGTCAGTCTCCTGGTACTTAAGTCGGCATTGTGCCTTTTGTATTTAATTCCGATGCAATTTCTGTGTTTCATCGTTAATAAGAAGGTCGAAGGGATACAGTAAACCTGGAGTGAAGCATCGGAGTCTATAACTAGTGTCACAGGATGGTTAAAAGCATAGACAGTAAGAAGAGTCAGTCTTCTTGTACTTAATTCGGCATTGTGCCTTTTGTATTTAATTCCGATGCAATTTCTGTGTTTCATCGTCAATAAGAAGTTCCAAGGGATACAGTCAACCTGAAGTGAAACATTGGAATCTATAACTAGTGTCACAGGGACGGTTAAGAACATGGACAATAAGATGAGTCAGTATTCCTGTACTTAATTCGGCATTGTGGTTTTTGTATTTAATTCCGATGCAATTTCTGTGTTTCATCGTCACTAAGAAGATTTGAGGAATACAGTAATCCTGACGTTAAGCATCGGAATCTATAACTAGTGTCACAGGAATGGTTCAAAGCATAGTCAGTAAGAAGAGTCAGTCTTCTTGTACTTAAGTCGGCATTGTGCCTTTTGTATTCCATTCCGATGCAATTTCTGTGTTTCATCGTCAATAAGAAGGTCCAAGGGATACAGTAAACCTGAAGTGAAGCATCGGAATCTATAAAAAGTGTTTTAGGAATGGTTCAAAACATAGCCAGTAGCAAGTGTGAGTCTTCTAGTACTTTAGTCGGCATTGTGCCTTTTCTATTTAATTCCGATGCAATTTTTGTGTTTCATCGTCAATAAGAAGGTCCAAGGGATACAGTAAACCTGAAGAGAAGCACCGGAATCTATAACTAGCGTCACAGGAATGGTTCAAAACATAGACTGTAAGAAGAGTCAGTCTTCTTGTACTTTAGTCGGTATTGTGCCTTTTGTGTTTAATTCCGATGCAATTTCTGTGTTTAATCGTCAAAATAGAAGGTCCAAGGGATACAGTAAACCTGGAGTGAAGCATTGGAATCTATAACAAGTGTCTTAGGAATGGTTCAAAACATAGACAGTAGGAAGTGTCAGTCTTCTAGTACTTAAGTCGGCATTGTGCCTTTTCTATTTAATTCCAATGCAATTTTTGTGTTTCATCGTCAATAAGAAGGTCCAAGGGATACAGTAAACCTGAAGTGAAGCATCGGAATCTATAACTAGTGTCACAGGATTGGTTCAAAACATAGACAGTATGAAGAGTCAGTCTTCTTGTACTTAAGTCGGCATTGTGCCTTTTCTATTTAATTCCGAAGCAATATCTGTGTTTCATCGTCAATAAGAAGGTCCAAGGGATACAGTAAACCTGAAGTGAAGCATCGGATCTATAACTAGTGTCACAGGAATATTTCAAAACATAGTCAGTAAGAAGCGTCAGTCTTCTTGTACTTAAGTCGGCATTGTGCATTTTCTATTTAATTCTGATGACATTTCTGTGTTTCATCGTCCATAAGAAGGTCCAAGGGATACAGTAAACCTGAAGAGAAGCACCGGAATCTATAACTAGCGTCACAGGAATGGTTCAAAACATAGACTGTAAGAAGAGTCAGTCTTCTTGTACTTTAGTCGGTATTGTGCATTTGGGTTTAATTCCGATGCAATTTCTGTGTTTAATCGTCAAAATAGAAGGTCCAAGGGATACAGTAAACCTGGAGTGAAGCATTGGAATCTATAACTAGTGTCACAGGAATGGTTCAAAATATAGACAGTAAGAAGTGTCAGTCTTCTTGTACTTAATTCTGCATTGTGCCTTTTGTATTTAATTCCGATGCCATTTCTGTGTTTCATCGTCAATAAGATGGTACAAAGGATACAGTAAACCCGAAGTGAAGCATCGGAATTTATAACTAGTGTCACAGGAATGGTCCGAAACATAGTCAGTAATAAGAGTCAGTCTTCTTGTACTAAATTCGGCATTGTGCCTTTTGTATTTAATTCCGATGCAATTTCTGTGTTTCTTCGTCAATAAGAAGGACCAAGGTATACAGTAAACCTGGAGTGAAGCATCGGAAACTATAACTAGTGTCATAGGGATGGTTCAAAACATAGACAGTAAGAAGAGTCAGTCTTCTTGTATTTAAGTCGGCATTGTGCCTTTTTTATTTAATTCGGATGCAATTTCTGTGTTTCATCGTCAATAAGAAGGTCCAAGGGATGCAGTAAACCTGAAGTGAAGCATCGGAATCAATAACTAGTGTCACAGGAATGGTTCAAATCATAGACAGTAGGAAGAGTCAGTCTTCTTGTACTTAAGTCGGCATTGTGCCATTTGTATTTAATTCCGATGCAATTTATGTGTTTCATCGTCAATAAAAAGGTCCTAGGGATTCAGTAAACCTGAAGTGAAGCATCGGAATCTATAACTAGTGTCACAGGAATGGTTCAAAACATAGCCAGTAAGAAAAGTCAGTCGTCTTGTACTTAAGTCGGCATTGTGCATTTTCTATTTAATTCCGACGCAATTTCTGTGTTTCATTGTCAATAAGAAGGTCCAAGGGATACAGTAAACCTGGAGTGAAGCATCGGAATCTATAACTAGTGTCAAAGGAATGGTTCAAAACATAGACTCTAAGAACAGTCAGTCTTCTTGTACTTTAGTCGGTATTGTGCCTTTTGTATTTAATTCCGATGCAATTTCTCCGTTTAATCGTTAATAAGAAGGACCAAGGGATACAGCAAACCTGAAGTGAAGCATCGTAATCTCTAATTAGTGTCTTAGGAATGGTTAAAAACATAAACAGTAAGAAGAGACAGTCTTCTTGTACTTAAGTCGGCATTGTGCCTTTTGTATTTAATTCCGATGCAATTTCTGTGCTTCATCGTCAATAAGAAGTTCCAAGGGATACAGTAAACCTGGAGTGAAGCATCGGAATCTATAACTAGTGTCACAGGAATGGTTCAAAACATAGACAGTGAGAAGGGTCAATCTTCTTGTACTTAATTCTGCATTGTGCTCTTTGTATTGAATTCCGAACCATTTTCTGTGTTTCATCGTCAATAAGGTGGTCCAAGGGATTTAGTATACCCGAAGTGAAGCATCGGAATTTATAACTAGTGTCACAGGAATGGTCCAAAACATAGTCAGTAATAAGAGTCAGTCTTCTTGTACTTAAGTCGGTATTGTGCCTTTTGAATTTAATTCTGATCCAATTTCTGTGTTTCATCGTCAATAAGAAGGACCAAGGGATACAGTAAACCTGGAGTGAAGCATCGAAAACTATAACAAGTGTCACAGGAATGGTTCAAAACATAGTTAGTAGGAAGAGTCAGTCTTCTTGTACTTAAGTCGGCATTGTGCCTATTGTATTTAATTCCGATGTAATTTCTGTGTTTCATCGTCAATAAGAAGGTCCAAGGGACACAGTAAACCTGCAGTGAAGCATCGGAATCTATAACTAGTTTCACAGGGATGGTTCAAATCATAGACAGTAAGAAGAGTCAGTCTCCTAGTACTTAAGTCGGCATTGTGCCTTTTGTATTTAATTCCGATGCAATTTCTGTGTTTCATCGTTAATAAGAAGGTCGAAGGGATACAGTAAACCTGGAGTGAAGCATCGGAGTCTATAACTAGTGTCACAGGATGGTTAAAAGCATAGACAGTAAGAAGTGTCAGTCTTCTTGTACTTAATTCGGCATTGTGCCTTTTGTATTTAATTCCGATGCAATTTCTGTGTTTCATCGACAATAAGAAGTTCCAAGGGATACAGTCAACCTGAAGTGAAACATTGGAATCTATAACTAGTGTCACAGGGATGGTTAAGAACATGGACAATAAGATGAGTCAGTATTCCTGTACTTAATTCGGCATTGTGGTTTTTGTATTTAATTCCGATGCAATTTATGTGTTTCATCGTCAATAAAAAGGTCCTAGGGATTCAGTAAACCTGAAGTGAAGCATCGGAATCTATAACTAGTGTCACAGGAATGGTTCAAAACATAGCCAGTAAGAAAAGTCAGTCGTCTTGTACTTAAGTCGGCATTGTGCATTTTTTATTTAATTCCGACGCAATTTCTGTGTTTCATTGTCAATAAGAAGGTCCAAGGGATACAGTAAACCTGGAGTGAAGCATCGGAATCTATAACTAGTGTCAAAGGAATGGTTCAAAACATAGACTCTAAGAACAGTCAGTCTTCTTGTACTTTAGTCGGTATTGTGCCTTTTGTATGTAATTCCGATGCAATTTCTCCGTTTAATCGTTAATAAGAAGGACCAAGGGATACAGCAAACCTGAAGTGAAGCATCGTAATCTCTAATTAGTGTCTTAGGAATGGTTAAAAACATAAACAGTAAGAAGAGACAGTCTTCTTGTACTTAAGTCGGCATTGTACCTTTTGTATTTAATTCCGATGCAATTTCTGTGCTTCATCGTCAATAAGAAGTTCCAAGGGATACAGTAAACCTGGAGTGAAGCATCGGAATCTATAACTAGTGTCACAGGAATGGTTCATAACATAGACAGTGAGAAGGGTCAATCTTCTTGTACTTAATTCTGCATTGTGCTCTTTGTATTGAATTCCGAACCATTTTCTGTGTTTCATCGTCAATAAGGTGGTCCAAGGGATTTAGTATACCCGAAGTGAAGCATCGGAATTTATAACTAGTGTCACAGGAATGGTCCAAAACATAGTCAGTAATAAGAGTCAGTCTTCTTGTACTTAAGTCGGTATTGTGCCTTTTGAATTTAATTCTGATCCAATTTCTGTGTTTCATCGTCAATAAGAAGGACCAAGGGATACAGTAAACCTGGAGTGAAGCATCGAAAACTATAACAAGTGTCACAGGAATGGTTCAAAACATAGTTAGTAGGAAGAGTCAGTCTTCTTGTACTTAAGTCGGCATTGTGCCTATTGTATTTAATTCCGATGTAATTTCTGTGTTTCATCGTCAATAAGAAGGTCCAAGGGACACAGTAAACCTGCAGTGAAGCATCGGAATCTATAACTAGTTTCACAGGGATGGTTCAAAACATAGACAGTAAGAAGAGTCAGTCTCCTAGTACTTATGTCGGCATTGTGCCTTTTGTATTTAATTCCGATGCAATTTCTGTGTTTCATCGTTAATAAGAAGGTCGAAGGGATACAGTAAACCTGGAGTGAAGCATCGGAGTCTATAACTAGTGTCACAGGATGGTTAAAAGCATAGACAGTAAGAAGTGTCAGTCTTCTTGTACTTAATTCGGCATTGTGCCTTTTGTATTTAATTCCGATGCAATTTCTGTGTTTCATCGACAATAAGAAGTTCCAAGGGATACAGTCAACCTGAAGTGAAACATTGGAATCTATAACTAGTGTCACAGGGATGGTTAAGAACATGGACAATAAGATGAGTCAGTATTCCTGTACTTAATTCGGCATTGTGGTTTTTGTATTTAATTCCGATGCAATTTCTGTGTTTCATCGTCACTAAGAAGATTTGAGGGATACAGTAATCCTGACGTTAAGCATCGGAATCTATAACTAGTGTCACAGGAATGGTTCAAAGCATAGTCAGTAAGAAGAGTCAGTCTTCTTGTACTTAAGTCGGCATTGTGTCTTTTGTATTTAATTCCGATTCAATTTCTGTGTTTCATCGTCAACAAGAAGGTCCAAGGGATGCAGTAAACCTGAGGTGAAGCATCGGAATCTACAACTAGTGTCACAGGAATGGTTCAAATCATAGACAGTAAGAAGGGTCAGTCCTCTTGTACTTAAGTCGGCATTGTGCCTTTTGTATTTAATTCCGATGCAATTTCTGTGTTTCATCGTGTATAAGAAGATCAGAGGGATACAGTAGACCTGAAGTGAAGCATCGGAATCTATAACTAGTGTAACAGGAATGGTTCAAAACATTGACAGTAGGAAGAGTCAGTCTTCCTGTACTTAAGTCGGCATTGTGCCTTTTGTATTTAATTCCGATGCAATTTCTGTCTTTTATCGTCAATAAGAAGGTCAGAGGGATACAGTAAACCTGAAGTGATGCATCGGAATCTATAGCTAGTGTCACAGGAATGGTTCAAAGCATAGTCACTAAGAAGAGTCAGTCTTCTTGTCCTTAGGTCGGCATTGTGCCTTTTGTGTTTAATTCCGATGCAATTTCTGTGTTTCATCGTCAATAAGAAGGTCCAAGGGATACATTAAACCTGGAGTGAAGCATCGGAATCTATAACTAGTGTCACAGGAATGGTTCAAAACATAGACAGTAAGAAGAGTCAGTCTTCTTGTACTTATGTCGGCATTGTGCCTTTTGTATGTAATTCCGATGCGATTTCTGTGTTTCATCGTCAATAAGAAGGTCCAAGGGATACAATAAACCTCAACTGAAGCATCGGAATCTATAACTAGTGTCACAGGAATGGTTCAAAATGTAGTCAGTAGGAAGAGTCTGTCTTCTTGTACTTAAGTCGGCATTGTTCCTTTTGTATTTAATTCGGATGCAATTTCTGTGTTTCATCGTGAATAAGAAGGTCAAAGGGATACAGTAATCCTGAACTTAAGCATCGGAATCTATGACTAGTGTCACAGGAATGGTTCCAAGCATAGTCAGTAAGAAGAGTCAGTCTTCTTGTCCTTATGTCGGTATTGTGCCTTTTGTATTTAATTCCGATGCAATTTCTGTGTTTCATCGTCAATAAGACGGTCCAAGGGATACAGTAAATCTGAAGTGAAGCATCGGAATGTAGAACTAGTGTCACAGGAATGGTTCAAAACATAGATAGTAGGAAGAGTCAGTCTTCTTGTTCTTAAGTCGGCATTGTGCCTATTGCATTTAATTCCGATGTAATTTCTGTGTTTCATCGTCAATAAGAAGGTCCAAGGGACACAGTAAACCTGCGGTGAAGCATCGGAATCTATAACTAGTTTCACAGGCATGGTTCAAAACATAGACAGTAAGAAGAGTCAGTCTCCTTGTACTTAAGTCGGCATAGTGCCTTTTGTATTTAATTCCGATCCAATTTCTGTGTTTCATCGTCAATAAGAAGGTCGAAGGGAAACAGTAAACCTGGAGTGAAGCATCGCAGTCTATAACTAGTGTCACAGGAATGGTTAAAAGCACAGACAGTAAGAAGAGTCAGTCTTCTTGTACTTAATTCGGCATTGTGCCTTTTGTATTTAATTCCGATGCAATTTCCGTGTTTCATCGTCAATAAGAAGGTCCAAGGGATACAGTCAACCTGGAGTGAAACATTGGAATCTATAACTAGTGTCACAGGGACGGTTCAAAACATGGACAATAAGATGAGTCAGTATTCTTGTACTTAAATCGGCATTGTGCTTTTTGTATTTAATTCCGATGCAATTTCTGTGTTTCATCGTCACTAAGAAGGCTAGAGGGATACAGTTATCCTGAAGTTAAGCATCGGAATCTATAACTAGTGTCACAGGAATGGTTCAAAGCATAGTCAGTAAGAAGAGTCAGTCTTCTTGTAGTTAAGTTGGCCTTGTGCCTTTTGTATTGTATTCCGATGCAATTTCTGTGTTTCATCGTCAATAAGAAGGTCCAAGGGATACAGTAAACCTGAGGAGAAGCATTGGAATCTATAAAAAGTGTCTTAGGAATGGTTCAAAACATAGACAGTAGGAAGTGTCAGTCTTCTAGTACTTAAGTCGGCATTGTGCTTTTTCTATTTAATTCGGATGCAATTTCTGTGTTTCATCGTCAATAAGACGGTCAGAGGGATACAGTAAACCTGAAGTGAAGCATCGGAATCTATAACTAGTGTCACAGGAATGGTTCAAAACATAGACAGTTGGAAGAGTCAGTCTTCTTGTACTGAAGTCGGCATTGTGTCTTTTGTATTTAATTCCGATGCAATTTCTGTGTTTCATCGTCAACAAGAAGGTCCAAGGGATACAGTAAACCTGAGGTGAAGCATCGGAATCTACAACTAGTGTCACAGGAATGGTTCAAATCATAGACAGTAAGAAGAGTCAGTCCTCTTGTACTTAAGTCGGCATTGTGCCTTTTCTATTTAATTCCGATGCAATTTCTGTGTTTCATCGTTAATAAGAAGGTCAGAGGGATACAGTAAACCTGAAGTGAAACATCGGAATCTATAACTAGTGTCACAGGAATGGTTTAATTATAGACAGTAAGAAGAGTCAGTCTTCTTGTACTTAAGTCGGCATTGTGCCTTTTGTATTTAATTCCGATGCAATTTCTGTGTGTCATCGTCAATAAGAAGGTCCATAGGATACAGTAAACCTGGAGTGAAGCATTGGAAACTATAACTAGCGTCAAAGGAATGGTTGAAAACATAGACAGAAGAAGAGTCAGTCTTCTTGTACTTATGTCAGCATTGTGCATTTTGTATTTAATTCCGATGCGATTTCTGTGTTTCATCGTCAATAAGAAGGTCCAAGGGATACAATAAACTTCAACTAAAACATCTGAATCTATAACTAGTGTCACAGGAATGGTTCCAAACATAGTCAATATTATGAGTCGGTCTTCATGTACTGAAGTCGGCATTGTGCATTTTGTATTTTACTCCGATGCAATTTCTGTGTTTCATCGTCAATAAGAAGGTCCAAGGGATACAGTAAACCTGAAGTGAAGCATCGGAATCTATAACTAATGTCGTTGGAATGGTTCAAATCATAGACAGTAAGAAGAGTCAGTCTTCTTGTACTTAAGTCGGTATTGTGCCTTTTGTATTTAATTCCGATGCAATTTCTGTGTTTCATCGTCAATAAGAATGTCCAAGGGATACAGTAAACCTGAAGTGAAGCATCGGAATCTATAACTAGTGTCACAGGAATGGTTCAAAACATTGACAGTAGGAAGAGTCAGTCTTCTTGTACTGAAGTCGGCATTGTGCCTTTTCTATTTAGTTCCGATGCAATTTCTGCGTTTCATCGTCAATAAGAAGGTCCAAGGGATACAGTAAACCTGAAAAGAAGCATCGGAATCTATAAGTAGTGTCACAGGAATGGTTCAAAACATAGTCAGTACGAAGAGTCAGTCATCTTGTACTTAAGTCGGCATTGTGCCTTTTGTATTTAATTCCGATGCAATTTCTGTGTGTCATCGTCAATAAGAAGGACCAAGGGATACAGTAAACCTTGAGTGAAGCATCGGAAACTATAACCGGTGTCACAGGGATGATTCAAAATATAGACAGTAAGAAGAGTCAGTCTCCTTGCACTTAAGTCGGCATTGTGCCTTTTGTATTTATTTCCGATGCAATTTCTGTGTTTCATCGTCAATAGGAAGGTCGAAGGGATACAGTAAACCTGGAGTGAAGCATCGGAGTCTATATCTAGTGTCAAAGGAATGGTTAAAAGAATAGACAGTAAGAAGAGTCAGTCTTCTTTTACTTAATTCGGCATTGTGCCTTTTGTATTTAATTCCGATGCAATTTCTGTGTTTCATCGTCTTATAGAAGGTCGAAGGGATACAGTAAACCTGGAGTGAAGCATCGGAGTGTATATCTAGTGTCAAAGGAATGGTTAAAAGAAGAGACAGTAAGAAGAGTCAGTCTTCTTGTACTTAATTCGGCATTGTGCCCTTTGTATTTAATTCCGAAGCAGTTTGTGTGTTTCATCGTCACTAACAAGGTCAGTGGGATACAGTAATCCTGAAGTTAAGCATCGGAATCTATAACTAGTGTCACTGGAATGGTTCAAAGCATAGTCAGTAAGAAGAGTCAGTCTTCTTGTACTTAAGTTGGCATTGTGCCTTTTCTATTTAATTCTGATGCAATTTCTCTGTTTCATCGTCAATAAGAAGGTCAGAGGGATACAGTATACCTGAAGTGAAGCATCGGAATCTATAACTAGTGTCACAGGAATGGATCAAAACATAGTCAGTAAGAAGAGTCAATCTTCTTGTACTTAAGTTAACATTGTGCCTCTCGTATTTAATTCCGATGCAATTTCTCTGTTTCACCGTCAATAAGAAGGTCCAAGGGATACAGTAAACCTGAAGTGTAGCGTCGGACTCTATAACTAGTGTCACAGAAATGGTTCAAAACCTAGACAGTAGGAAGAGTCAGTCTTCTTGTACATAAGTCGGCGTTGTGCCTTTTGTATTTAATTCCGACGCAATTTTTGTGTTTCATCGTCAATAAGAAGGTCCAAGGGAAACAGTAAACCTGAAGTGAAGCATCGGAATCTATAACTAGTGTCACAGGAATGGTTCTAAACATAGATAGTAAGAAGGGTCAGTCTTCTTGTCCTTAAGTCGGCATTGTGCCTTTTAAATTTAATTCCGATGCAATTTCTATGTTTCATCGGCAATAAGGTCACAGGGATACAGTAAACCTGAATTGAAGCATCGGAATCTATAACTAGTGTCACTGGAATTGTTCAAAACATAGACAGTAAGAAGAGTCGGTCTTCTTGTACTTAAGTCGACATTGTGCCTTTTCTATTTATATCCGATGCAATTTCTGTGTTTCATCGTCAATAAGATGGTCCAAGGGATACAGTAAACCCCAAGTGAAGCATCGGAATTTATAACTAGTGTCACAGAAATGGTCCAAAACATAGTCAGTAATAAGAGTCAGTCTTCTTGTACTTAAGTCGGCATTGTGCCTTTTGTATTTAATTCCGATGCAATTTCTGTGTTTCTTCATCAATAAGAAGGACCAAAGGATACAGTAAACCTAGAGTGAAGCATCGGAATCTATGACTAGTGTCACAGGGATGGTTCAAAGCATAGACCGTAAGAAGAGTTAGTGTTCTTGTACTTAAGTCGGCATTGTGCCTTTTGTATTTAATTCCGGATCAATTTCTGTTTTTCATAGTCAATAAGAAGGTCGAAGGGATACAGTAAACCTGGAGTGAAGCATCGGAGTCTATAACTAGTGTCACAGGAATGGTTAAAATCATAGACAGTAAAAAGAGTCAGTCTTCTTGTACTTAATTCGGCATTGTGCCTTTTGTATTTAATTCCGATGCAATTTCTGTGTTTCATCGTCACTAAGGAGGTCAGAGGGATACAGTAATCCGGAAGTTAAGCACCGGAATCTATAATAGAGTCACAGGAATGGTTCAAAACATAGTCAGTAAGAGGAGTCAGTCTTCTTGTAGTTAAGTCGGCCTTGTGCCTTTGGATTGAATTCCGATGCAATTTCTGTGTTTCATCGTCAATAAGAAGGTCCAAGGGAAACAGTAAACCTGAAGTGAAGCATCGGAATCTATAACTAGTGTCACAGGAATGGTTCTAAACATAGATAGTAAGAAGGGTCAGTCTTCTTGTCCTTAAGTCGGCATTGTGCCTTTTAAATTTAATTCCGATGCAATTTCTGTGTTTCATCGGCAATAAGGTCACAGGGATACAGTAAACCTGAAGTGAAGCATCGGAATCTATAACTAGTGTCACTGGAATTGTTCAAAACATAGTCAGTAATAAGAGTCAGTCTTCTTGTACTTAAGTCGGCATTGTGCCTTTTGTATTTAATTCCGATGCAATTTCTGTGTTTCTTCATCAATAAGAAGGACCAAGGGATACAGTAAACCTGGAGTGAAGCATCGGAAACTATAACTAGTGTCACAGGGATGGTTCAAAACATAGACAGTAGGAAGAGTCAGTCTTCTTGTACATAAGTCGGCATTGTGCCTTTTGTATTTAATTCCGATGCAATTTCTGTGTTTCATCGTCAATATGAAGGTGCAAGGGAAACAGTAAACCTGAAGTGAAGCATCGGAATCTATAACTAGTGTCCCAGGAATGGTTCAAAACATAGATAGTAAGAAGGGTCAGTCTTCTTGTCCTTAAGTTGGCATTGTGCCTTTTAAATTTAATTCCGATGCAATTTCTGTGTTTGATCGGCATAAAGGTCAGAGGGATACAGTAAACCTGAAGTGAAGCATCGGAATCTATAACTAGTGTCACAGGAATGGTTTAAAATATAGACAGTAGGAAGAGTCAGTCTTCTTGTACTTAAGTCGGCATAGTGCCTTTTGTATTTAATTCCGATGCGATTTCTGTGTTTCATAGTCAATAAGAAGGTCCAAGGTGTACAGTAAACCTGAAGTGAAGCATCGGAATCTATAACTAGTGTCACAGGAATGGGTCAAAACATAGTCAGTAAGAAGCGTCAGTCCTCTTGTAATTTAGTCGGCATTGTGTCTTTTCTATTTAATTCCGATGTATTTTCTGGGTTTCATCGTCAATAAGAAGGTCCAAGGGAAACAGTAAACCTGGAGTGAAGCATCGGAATCTATAACTAGTGTCACAGGAATGGTTCAAAACATAGACAGTAAGAAGAGTCGGTCTTCTTGTACTTAAGTCGACATTGTGCCTTTTGTATTTAATTCCGGAGCAATTTCTGTGTTTCATCGTCAATAAGATGGTCCAAGGGATACAGTAAACCCGAAGTGAAGCATCGGAATTTATAACTAGTGTCACAGGAATGGTCCAAAACATTGTCAGTAATAAGAGTCAGTCTTCTTGTACTTAAGTCGGCATTGTGCCTTTTGTATTTAATTCCGATACAATTTCTGTGTTTCTTCGTCAATAAGAAGGACTAAGGGATACAGTAAACCTAGAGTGAAGCATCGGAAACTATAACTAGTGTCACAGGGATGGTTCAAATCATAGACAGTAAGAAGAGTCAGTCTTCTTGTACTTAAGTCGGCATTGTGCCTTTTCTATTTAATTCCGATGCTATTTCTGTGTTTCATCGTCAATAAGAAGGTCAGTGGGGTACAGTAATCCTGAAGTTAAGCATCAGAATCTATGACTAGTGTCACAGGAATGGTTCAAAGCATAGTCAGTAAGAAGAGTCTGTCTTCTTGTTCTTAAGTCGGCATTGTGCCTTTTGTATTTAATTCCGATGCAATGTCTGTCTTTCATCGTCAATAAGAAGGTCAGAGGGATACAGTAAACCTGAAGTAAAGCATCGGACTCTATAACTAGTGTCATAGAAATGGTTCAAAACTTAGACAGTAGGAAGAGTCAGTCTTCTTGTACATAAGTCGGCATTGTGCCTTTTGTATTTAATTCCGATGCAATTTCTGTGTTTCATCGTCAATAAGAAGGTGCAAGGGAAACAGTAAACCTGAAGTGAAGCATCGGAATCTATAACTAGTGTCACAGGAATGGTTCAAAACATAGATAGTAAGAGGGGTCAGTCTTCTTGTCCTTAAGTTGGCATTGTGCCTTTTAAATTTAATTCCGATGCAATTTCTGCGTTTCATCGGCAAAAAGGTCAGAGGGATACAGTAAACCTGAGGTGAAGCATCGGAATCTATAACTAGTGTCACAGGAATGGCTTAAAATATAGACAGTAGGAAGAGTCAGTCTTCTTGTACTTAAGTCGGCATAGTGCCTTTTGTATTTAATTCCGATGCGATTTCTGTGTTTCATAGTCAATAAGAAGGTCCAAGGTGTACAGTAAACCTGAAGTGAAGCATCGGAATCTATAACTAGTGTCACAGGAATGGATCAAAACATAGTCAGTAAGAAGCGTAAGTCCTCTTGTAATTAAGTCGGCATTGTGTCTTTTCTATTTAATTCCGATGCATTTTCTGTGTTTCATCGTCAATAAGAAGGTCTAAGGGACACAGTAAACCTGCAGTGAAGCATCGGAATCTATAACTAGTGTCACAGGGATGGTTCAAAGCATTGACCGTAAGAAGAGTCAGTCTCCTTGTACTTAAGTCGGCATTGTGCCTTTTGTATTTAATTCCGGAGCAATTTCTGTGTCTCATCGTCAATAAGAAGGTCGAAGGGATACAGTAAACCTGGAGTGAAGCGTCGGAGTCTATAACTAGTGTCACAGGAATGGTTAAAATCATAGACAGTAAAAAGAGTCAGTCTTCTTGTACTTAATTCGGCATTGTGCCTTTTGTATTTAATTCCGATGCAATTTCTGTGTCTCATCGTCAATAAGATGGTCAGAGGGATACAGTAAACCTGAAGTGATGCAACGGCATCGATAACTAGTGTCACAAGAATGGTTGAAAACATAGTCAGTAAGAAGAGTCAGTCTTGTTGTACTTAAGTCGGCATTGTGCATTTTGTATTTAATTCGGATGCAATTTCTGTGTTTCATTGTCAATAAGAAAGTCCAAGGGATACAGTCAACATGGAGTGAAACATCGGAATCTATAACTAGGGTCACAGGGACGGTTCAAAACATAGACAATAAGATGAGTCAATATTCTTGTACTTAAGTCGGCATTGTGCTTTTTGTATTTAATTCCGATGCAATTTCTGTGTTTCATCGTCACTAAGAAAGTCAGAAGGATACAGTAATCAGGAAGTTAAGCACCGGAATCTATAACTAGAGTCACAGGAATGGTTCAAATCATAGTCAGTAAGAGGAGTCAGTCTTCTTGTAGTTAAGTCGGCCTTGTGCCTCTTGTATTGAATTCCGATGCAATCTCTGTGTTTCACCGTCAATAAGAAGGTCAGAGGGATACAGTAAACCTGAAGTGAAGCATCGGAATCTATAACTAGTATCACAGGAATGGTTCAAAGCATAGACAGTAAGAAGAGTCAGTCTTCTTGTACTTAAGTCGGCATTGTGGCTTTTCTATTTATTTCCGATGCAATTTCTGTTATTCATCGTCAATAAGAAGGTCAGAGGTATACAGTAAACCTGAAGTGAAGCATCGGAATCTATAACTAGTGTCACAGGAATGGTTCAAAACATAGTCAGTAAGAAGAGTCAGTCTTCTTGTACTTAAGTCGGCATTGTGCCTTTTGTATTTAATTCCGATGCAATTTCTGTGTTTCATCGGCAATAAGGTCAGAGGGATACAGTAAACCTAAAGTGAAGCATCGGAATCTATAACTAGTGTCACAGGAATGGTTCAAAATATAGACAGTAGTAAAAGTCAGTCTTTTTGTACTTAAGTCGGCATTGTGCCTTTTGTATTTAATTCCGATGCGATTTCTGTGTTTCATAGTCAATAAGAAGGTCCAAGGTGTACAGTAAACCTGAAGTGAAGCATCGGAGTCTATAACTAGTGTCACAGGAATGGTTCAAAACATAGTCAGTAAGAAGCGTCAGTCCTCTTGTACTTAAGTCTGCATTGTGCCTTTTCTATTTAATTCCGATGCTATTTCTGTGTTTCATCGTCAATAAGAAGGTCCAAGGGATACAGTAAACCTGGAGTGAAGCGTCGGAATCTATAACTAGTGTCACAGGGATGGTTCAAATCATAGACAGTAAGAAGAGTCAGTCTTCTTGTACTTAAGTCGGCATTGTGAATTTTGTATTTAATTCGGAAGCAATTCCTGTGTTTCATCGTCAATAAGAAGGTCAGTGGGATACAGTAATCCTGAAGGTAAGCATCGGAATCTATGACTAGTGTCACAGGAATGGTTCAAAGCATAGTCAGTAAGAAGAGTCTGTCTTCTTGTTCTTAAGTCGGTATTGTGCCTTTTGTATTTAATTCCGATGCAATTTCTGTGTTTCATCGTCAATAAGACGCTCTAAGGGATACAGAAAACCTGAAGTGAAGCATCGAAATCTATAACTAGTGTCACAGGAATGGTTCAAAACATAGAAAGTAGGAAGTGTCAGTCTTCTTGTACTTAAGTCGGCAGTGTGCCTATTGTATTCAATTCCGATGTAATATCCTTGTTTCATCGTCAATAAGAAGGTCTAAGGGACACAGTAAACCTGCAGTGAAGCATTGGAATCTATAACTAGTGTCACTGGGATGGTTCAAAGCATAGACCGTAAGAAGAGTTAGTCTTCTTGTACTTAAGTCGGCATTGTGCCTTTTGTATTTAATTCCGGAGCAATTTCTGTGTTTCATCGTCAATAAGAAGGTCGAAGGGATACAGTAAACCTGGAGTGAAGCATCGGAGTCTATAACTAGTGTCACAGGAATGGTTAAAATCATAGAGAGTAAAAAGAGTCAGTCTTCTTGTACTTAATTCGGCATTGTGCCTTTTGTATTTAATTCTGATGCAATTTCTGTGTCTCATCGTCAATAAGAAGGTCAGAGGGATACAGTAAACCTGAAGTGAAGCAACGGCATCGAGAACTAGTGTCACAAGAATTGTTCAAAACATAGTCAGTAAGAAGAGTCAGTCTTGTTGTACTTAAGTCGGCATTGTGCATTTTATATTTAATTCGGATGCAATTTCTGTGTTTCATCTTCAATAAGAAGGTCCAAGGGATACAGTCAACATGGAGTGAAACATCGGAATCTATAACTAGGGTCACAGGGACGGTTCAAAACATAGACAGTAAGATGAGTCAGTATTCTTGTACTTAAGTCGGCATTGTGCTTTTTGTATTTAATTCCGATGCAATTTCTGTGTTTCATCGTCACTAAGAAGGTCAGAGGGATACAGTAATCCGGAAGTTAAGCACCGGAATCTATAACTAGAGTCACAGGAATGGTTCAAAGCATAGTCAGTAAGAGGAGTCAGTCTTCTTGTAGTTAAGTCGACCTTGTGCCTTTTGTACTGAATTCCGATGCAATTTCTGTGTTTCATCGTCAATAAGATGGTCCAAGGGATACAGTAAAACCGAAGTGAAGCATCGGAATTTATAACTAGTGTCACAGGAATGGTTCAAAGCATAGACAGTAAGAAGAGTCAGTCTTCTTGTACTTAAGTCGGCATTGTGCATTTTCTATTTAATTCCGATGCAATTTCTGTGTTTCATCGTCAATAAGAAGGTCAGAGGTATACAGTAAACCTGAAGTGAAGCATCGGAATCTATAACTAGTGTCACAGGAATGGTTCAAAACATGGACAGTGGTAAGAGTCAGTCTTCTTGTACTTAAGTCGGCATTGTGTCATTTGTATTTAATTCCGATGCAATTTCTGCGTTTCATCGTCAATAAGAAGGTCCAAGGGATACAGTAAACCTCAAGTGATGCATCGGAATCTACAACTAGTGTCACAGGAATGGTTCAAAACATAATCAGGAAGAAGAGTCAGTCTTCTTGTACTTAAGTTTTCATTGTGCCTTTCGTATTTAATTCCGATGCAATTTCTGTGTTTCACCGTCAATAAGAAGGTCAGAGGGATACAGTAAACCTGAAGTGAAGCATCGAAATCTATAACTAGTGTCACAGGAATGGTTCAAAGCATAGACAGTAAGAAAGTCAGTCTTCTTGTACTTAAGTCGGCATTGTGCCTTTTCTATTTAATTCCGATGCAATTTCTGTGTTTCATCGTCAATAAGAAGGTCAGAGGTATACAGTAAACCTGAAGTGAAGCATCGGAATCTATAACTATTGTCACAGGAATGGTTCAAAACATAGTCAGTAAGAAGAGTCAGTCTTCTTGTACTTAAGTCGGCATTGTGCCTTTTGTATTTAATTCCGATGCCATTTCTGTGTTTCATCGTCAATAAGAAGGTCCAAGGGTAACAGTAAACCTGAAGTGAAGCATCGGAATCTATAACTAGTGTCACAGGAATGGTTCAAAATATAGACAGTAGGAAGAGTCAGTCTTTTGGTACTTAAGTCGGCATTGTGCCTTTTGTATTTAATTCCGATGCGATTTCTGTGTTTCATAGTCAATAAGAAGGTCCAAGGTGTACAGTAAACCTGAAGTGAAGCATCGGAGTCTATAACTAGTGTCACAGGAATGGTTCAAAACATTGTCAGTAAGAACCGTCAGTCCTCTTGTACATAAGTCGGCATTGTGCCTTTTGTATTTAATTCCGATGCAATTTCTGTGTTTCATCGGCAATAAGGTCAGAGGGATACAGTAAACCTAAAGTGAAGCATCGGAATCAATAACTAGTGTCACAGGAATGGTTCAAAATATAGACAGTAGTAAAAGTCAGTCTTTTTGTACTTAAGTCGGCATTGTGCCTTTTGTATTTAATTCCGATGCGATTTCTGTGTTTCATAGTCAATAAGAAGGTCCAAGGTGTACAATAAACCTGAAGTGAAGCATCGGAGTCTATAACTAGTGTCACAGGAATGGTTCAGAACATAGTCAGTAAGAAGCGTCAGTCCTCTTGTACTTAAGTCTGCATTGTGGCTTTTCTATTTAATTCCGATGCTATTTCTGTGTTTCATCGTCAATAAGAAGGTCCAAGGGATACAGTAAACCTGGAGTGAAGCATCGGAATCTACACTCCTGGAAATTGAAATAAGAACACCGTGAATTCATTGTCCCAGGAAGGGGAAACTTTATTGACACATTCCTGGGGTCAGATACATCACATGATCACACTGACAGAACCACAGGCACATAGACACAGGCAACAGAGCATGCACAATCTCGGCACTAGTACAGTGTATATCCACCTTTCGCAGCAATGCAGGCTGCTATTCTCCCATGGAGACGATCGTAGAGATGCTGGATGTAGTCCTGTGGAACGGCTTGCCATGCCATTTCCACCTGGCGCCTCAGTTGGACCAGCGTTCGTGCTGGACGTGCAGACCGCGTGAGACGACGCTTCATCCATTCCCAAATATGCTCAATGGGGGACAGATCCGGAGATCTTGCTGGCCAGGGTAGTTGACTTACACCTTCCAGAGCACGTTGGGTGGCACGGGATACATGCGGACGTGCATTGTCCTGTTGGAACAGCAAGTTCCCTAGCCGGTCTAGGAATGGTAGAACGATGGGTTCGATGACGGTTTGGATGTACCGTGCACTATTCAGTGTCCCCTCGACGATCACCAGTGGTGTACGGCCAGTGTAGGAGATCGCTCCCCACACCATGATGCCGGGTGTTGCCCTGTGTGACTCGGTCGTATGCAGTCCTGATTGTGGCGCTCACCTGCACGGCGCCAAACACGCATACGACCATCAATGGCACCAAGGCAGAAGCGACTCTCATCGCTGAAGACGACACGTCTCCATTCGTCCCTCCATTCACGCCTGTCGCGACACCACTGGAGGCAGGCTGCACGATGTTGGAGCGTGAGCGGAAGACGGCCTAACGGTGTGCGGGACCGTAGCCCAGCTTCATGGAGACGGTTGCGAATGGTCCTCGCCGATACCCCAGGAGCAACAGTGTCCCTAATTTGCTGGGAAGTGGCGGTGCGGTCCCCTACGGCACTGCGTAGGATCCTACGGTCTTGGCGGGCATCCGTGCGTCGCTGCGGTCCGGTCCCAGGTCGACGGGCACGTGCACCTTCCGCCGACCACTGGCGACAACATCGATGTACTGTGGAGACCTCACGCCCCACGTGTTGAGCAATTCGGCGGTACGTCCACCCGGCCTCCCAGCATGCCCACTATACGCCCTCGCTCAAAGTCCGTCAACTGCACATACGGTTCACGTCCACGCTGTCGCGGCATGCTACCAGTGTTAAAGACTGCGATGGAGCTCCGTATGCCACGGCAAACTGGCTGACACTGACGGCGGCGGTGCACAAATGCTGCGCAGCTAGCGCCATTCGACGGCCAACACCGCGGTTCCTGGTGTGTCCGCTGTGCCGTGCGTGTGATCATTGCTTGTACTGTCCTCTCGCAGTGTCCGGAGCAAGTATGGTGGGTCTGACACACCGGTGTCAATGTGTTCTTTTTTCCATTTCCAGGAGTGTATAACTAGTGTCACAGGAATGGTTCAAAACATAGACAGTAAGAAGAGTCAGTCTTCTTGTACTTAAGTCGACATTGTGCCTTTTCTATTTATATCCGTTGCAATTTCTGTGTTTCATCGTCAATAAGATGGTCCAAGGGATACAGTAAACCCGAAGTGAAGCATCGGAATTTATAACTAGTGTCACAGGAATGGTCCAAAACATAGTCAGTAATAAGAGTCAGTCTTCTTGTACTTAAGTCGGCATTGTGCCTTATGTATTTAATTCCGATGCAATTTCTGTGTTTCATCGTCAATAAGAAGGTCCAAGGGAAACAGTAAACCTGAAGTGAAGCATCGGAATCTATAACTAGTGTCACAGGAATGGTTCAAAACATAGTAAGAATGGTCAGTCTTCTTGTCCTTATGTCGGCATTGTGCCTTTTAAATTTAATTCCGATGCAATTTCTGTGTTGCATCGGCAATAAGACGGTCCAAGGGATACAGTAAATCTGAAGTGAAGCATCGGAATCTATAACTAGTGTCACAGGAATGGTTCAAAATATAGACAGTAGGAAGAGTCAGTCTTCTTGTACTTAAGTCGGCATAGTGCCTTTTGTATTTAATTCCGATGCGGTTTCTGTGTTTCATAGTCAATAAGAAGGTCCAAGGTGTACAGTAAACCTGAAGTGAAGCATCGGAATCTATAACTAGTGTCACAGGAATGGTTCAAAACATAGTCAGTAAGAACCGTCAGGCCCCCTTGTAATTAAGTCGGCATTGTGCCTTTTCTATTTAATTCCGATGCATTTTCTGGGTTTCATCGTCAATAAGAAGGTCCAAGGGATACAGTAAACCTGGAGTGAAGCATCGGAATCTATAACTAGTGTCACAGGAATGGTTCAAAACATAGACAGTAAGAAGAGTCGGTCTTCTTGTACTTAAGTCGACATTGTGCCTTTTCTATTTATATCCGTAGCAATTTCTGTGTTTCATCGTCAATAAGATGGTCCAAGGGATACAGTAAACCCGAAGTGAAGCATCGGAATTTATAACTAGCGTCACAGGAATGGTCCAATACATAGTCAGTAATAAGAGTCAGACTTCTTGTACTTAAGTAGGCATTGTGCCTTTTGTATTTAATTCCGATGCAATTTCTGTGTTTCTTCGTCAATAAGAAGGACAAAGGGATACAGTAAACCTAGAGTGAAGCAACATAAACTATAACTAGTGTCACAGGGATGGTTCAAATCATAGACAGTAAGAAGAGTCAGTCTTCTTGTACTTAAGTCGGCATTGTGAATTTTGTATTTAATTCGGAAGCAATTTCTGTGTTTCATCGTCAATAAGAAGGTCAGTTGGATACAGTAATCCTGATGGTAAGCAACGGAATCTATGACTAGTGTCACAGGAATGGTTCAAAGCATAGTCAGTAAGAAGAGTCTGTCTTCTTGTTCTTAAGTCGGTATTGTGCCTTTTGTATTTAATTCCGATGCAATTTCTGTGTTTCATCGTGAATAAGACGCACTAAGGGATACAGAAAACCTGAAGTGAAGCATCGAAATCTATAACTAGTGTCTAAGGAATGGTTCAAAACGTAGAAAGTAGGAAGTGTCAGTCTTCTTGTACTTAAGTCGGCAGTGTGCCTATTGTATTCAATTCCGATGTAATATCCTTGTTTCATTGTCAATAAGAAGGTCTAAGGGACACAGTAAACCTGCAGTGAAGCATCGGAATCTATAACTAGTGTCACTGGGATGGTTCATAGCATAGACCGTAAGAAGAGTCAGTCTTCTTGTACTTAAGTCGGCATTGTGCCTTTTGTATTTAATTCCGGAGCAATTTCTGTGTTTCATCGTCAATAAGAAGGTCGAAGGGATACAGTAAACCTGGAGTGAAGCATCGGAGTCTATAACTAGTGTCACAGGAATGGTTAAAATCATAGAGAGTAAAAAGAGTCAGTCTTCTTGTACTTAATTCGGCATTGTGCCTTTTGTATTTAATTCCGATGCAATTTCTGTGTCTCATCGTCAATAAGAAGGTCAGAGGGATACAGTAAACCTGAAGTGAAGCAACGGCATCGATAACTAGTGTCACAAGAATGGTTCAAAACATAGTCAGTAAGAAGAGTCAGTCTTGTTGTACTTAAGTCGGCATTGTGCATTTTATATTTAATTCGGATGCAATTTCTGTGTTTCATCGTCAATAAGAAGGTCCAAGGGATACAGTCAACATGGAGTGAAACATCGGAATCTATAACTAGGGTCACAGGGACGGTTCAAAACATAGACAGTAAGATGAGTCGGTATTCTTGTACTTAAGTCGGCATTGTGCTTTTTGTATTTAATTCCGATGCAATTTCTGTGTTTCATCGTCACTAAGAAGGTCAGAGGGATACAGTAATCCGGAAGTTAAGCACCGGAATCTATAACTAGAGTCACAGGAATGGTTCAAAGCATAGTCAGTAAGAGGAGTCAGTCTTCTTGTAGTTAAGTCGGCCTTGTGCCTTCTTTACTGAATTCCGATGCAATTTCTGTGTTTCATCGTCAATAAGATGGTCCAAGGGATACAGTAAAACCGAAGTGAAGCATCGGAATTTATAACTAGTGTCACAGGAATGGTTCAAAGCATAGACAGTAAGAAGAGTCAGTCTTCTTGTACTTAAGTCGGCATTGTGCATTTTCTATTTAATTCCGATGCAATTTCTGTGTTTCATCGTCAATAAGAAGGTCAGAGGTATACAGTAAACCTGAAGTGAAGCATCGGAATCTATAACTAGTGTCACAGGAATGGCTCAAAACATGGACAGTGGGAAGAGTCAGTCTTCTTGTACTTAAGTCGGCATTGTGTCATTTGTATTTAATTCCGATGCAATTTCTGCGTTTCATCGTCAATAAGAAGGTCCAAGGGATACAGTAAACCTCAAGTGAAGCATCGGAATCTACAACTAGTGTCACAGGAATGGTTCAAAACATAATCAGGAAGAAGAGTCAGTCTTCTTGTACTTAAGTTGGCATTGTGCCTTTCGTATTTAATTCCGATGCAATTTCTGTGTTTCACCGTCAATAAGAGGGTCAGAGGGATACAGTAAACCTGAAGTGAAGCATCGGAATCTATAACTAGTGTCACAGGAATGGTTTCCAAGCATAGACAGTAAGAAGAGTCAGTCTTATTGTACTTAAGTCGGCATTGTGCCTTTTCTATTTAATTCCGATGCAATTTCTGTGTTTCATCGTCAATAAGAAGGTCAGAGGTATACAGTAAACCTGAAGTGAAGCATCGGAATCTGTAACTAGTGTCACAGGAATGGTTCAATACATAGTCAGTAAGAAGAGTCAGTCTTCTTGTACATAAGTCGGCATTGTGCCTTTTGTATATAATTCCGATGCAATTTCTGTGTTTCATCGTCAATAAGAAGGTCCAAGGGAAACAGTAAACCTGAAGTGAAGCATCGCAATCTATAACTAATGTCACAGGAATGGTTCAAAGCATAGACAGTAAGAAGGGTCAGTCTTCTTGTCCTTAAGTCGGCATTGTGCCTTTTGTATTTAATTCCGATGCAATTTCTGTGTTTCATCGGCAATAAGGTCAGAGGGATACAGTAAACCTGAAGTGAAGCATCGGAATCTATAACTAGTGTCACAGGAATGGTTCAAAATATAGACAGTAGGAAGAGTCAGTCATTTTGTACTTAAGTCGGCATTGTGCCTTTTGTATTTAATTCCGATGCGATTTCTGTGTTTCATAGTCAATAAGAAGGTCCAAGGTGTACAGTAAACCTGAAGTGAAGCATCGGAGTCTATAACTAGTGTCACAGGAATGGTTCAAAACATATTCAGTAAGAAGCGTCAGTCCTCTTGTACATAAGTCGGCATTGTGCCTTTTGCATTTAATTCCGATGCAATTTCTGTGTTTCATCGGCAATAAGGTCAGAGGGATACAGTAAACCTAAAGTGAAGCATCGGAATCTATAACTAGTGTCACAGGAATGGTTCAAAATATAGACAGTAGTAAAAGTCAGTCTTTTTGTACTTAAGTCGGCATTGTGCCTTTTGTATTTAATTCCGATGCGATTTCTGTGTTTCATAGTCAATTAGAAGGTCCAAGGGATACAGTAAACCTGAAGTGAAGCATCCGAATCTACAACTAATGTCACAGGAGTGGTTAAAAACATAGTCATTAAGAAGAGTCAGTCTTCATGTACTTAAGTCGGCATTGTGCCTTTTCTATTTAATTCCGATGCAATTTCTGTGTTTCATAGTCAATAAGAAGGTCAGAGGGATACAGTGAACCTGAGGTGAAGCATCGGAATCTATAACTAGTGTCACAGGAATGGTTCAAAGCATTGACAGTTGGAAGAGTCGGTCTTCTTGTACTTAAGTCGGCATTGTGCCTTCTCTATTTAATTCCGATGCAATATCGGTGTTTCATCGTTAATAAGAAGGTCAGAGGGATACAGTAAACCTGAAGTGAAGCATCGGAATCTACAACTAGTATCACTGGAATGGTTCAAATCAGAGTCAGTAAGAAGCGTCAGTCTTCTTGTACTTAAGTCGGCATTTAATTCCGATGCAATTTCTGTGTTTCATCGTCAATAAGAAGATCCAAGGGATACAGTGAACCTGAAGTGAAGCATCGGAATCTATAACTAGTGTCACAGGAATGGATCAAGATATAGTCAGTATGAAGAGTCAGTCTTCTTGTACTTAAGTCGGCATTGTGCCTTTTGTATCCAATTCCGATGCAATTTCTGTGTTTCATTGTCAATAAGAAGGTCCAAGGGATACAGTAAACCTGAAGTGAAGCATCGGAATCCATAACTAGTGTCACAGGAATGGTTCAAAACATAGACAGTAGGAAGAGGCAGTCTTCTTGTACATTAGTCGGCATTGTGCCTTTTCTATTTAATTCCGATGCAATTTCTGTGTTTCGTCATCAATCAGAAGGTCCAAGGGATACAGTAAACCTGAAGTGAAGCATCGGAATCTATAACTAGTGACACAGGAATGGTTCCAAACATAGTCAGTTAGAAGAGTCAGTCTTCTTGTACTTGATTCGGCATTGTGATTTTTCTCTTTAATTCCGATATAATTTCTGTGTATCATCGTCTCCCTTGGACCTTCTTATTGAAGATGAAACACAGAAATAGCATCGGAATTAAATACAAAAGGCACAATGCTGACTTAAGTACAAGAAGACTGACACTTCTTACTGTCTATGTTTTGAACCATTCCTGTGACGCTAGTTATAGATTCCGATGCTTCACATCAGGTTTACTGTATCCCTTGAACCTTCTTATTGATGACGAAACACAGAAATTGCATCGGAATCAAATAGAAAGGGCACAATGCCGACTTAAGTACAAGAAGACTGACACTTCTTACTGACTATGATTTGAACCATTCAAGTGATACTAGTTGTAGATTCCGATGCTTCACTTCATGTTTACTGTATCCCTCTGACCTTCTTATTAACGATGAAACACTGATATTGCATCGGAATTAAATAGAAAAGGCACAATGCCGACTTATGTACAAGAAGACCGACTCTTCCAACTGTCTATGATTTGAACCATTCCTGTGACACTAGTTATAGATTCCGATGCTTCACCTCAGGTTCTCTGTATCCCTCTGACCTTCTTATTGACGATGAAACACAGAAATTGCATCGGAATTAAATTGAAAAGGCACAATGCCGTCTTAAGTACAAGCAGACTGACTCTTCTTAGAGTCTATGTTTTGAACCATTCCTGTGACGCTAGTTACAGATTCCGATGCTTCACTTCAGGTTTACTGTACCCCTTGGACCTTCTTATTGACGATGAAACACAGAAATTGCATCGGAATTAAATACAAAAGGCACAATGCCGACTTAAGTACAGGAAGACTGACTCTTCTTACTGACTATGTTTTGAACCATTCCTGTGACACTAGTTGTATATTTCGATGCTTCACTTCAGGTTTACTGCATCCCTAGGACCTTCTTATTGACGATGAAACACAGAAATTGCATCGGAACTAAATACAAAAGGCACAATGCCGACTTATGTATAAGATGACTGACTCTTCCTACTGTCTATGTTTTGAACCATTCCTGTGACATTATTTATGGATTCCAATGCTTCACTTCAGGTTTACTGTATCCTTTGGACCTTCTTATTGGCGACGAAACACAGAAATTGCATCGGAAATAATTAGAAAAGGCACAATGCCGACTTAAGTACAAGAAGACTGACTCTTCTTACTGTCTATGTATTGAACCATTCCTGTGACACTAGTTATAGATTCCGATGCTTCACCTCAGTTTCACTGAATCCCTCTGACCTTCTTATTGACGACGAAACACAGAAATTGCATCGGAATTAAATAGAAAAGGCACAATGCCGTCTTAAGTACATGAAGACTGACTCTTCTTACTGACTATATCTTGAACCATTCCTGTGACACTAGTTATAGATTCCGATGCTTCACTTCAGGGTTACTGTATCCCTCTGACCTTCTTTTTGACGATGAAACACAGAAATTGCATCGGAATTAAATAGAAAAGGCACAATGCCGACTTAAGTACATGAAGACTGACTCTTCTTAATGACTATGTTTTTAACCACTCCTGTGACTTTAGTTGTAGATTCGGATGCTTCACTTCAGGTTTACTGTATCCCTTGGACCTTCTTAGTGACGATGAAACACAGAAATTGCATCGGAATTAAATACAAAAGGCACAATGCCGACTTAAGTGTAAGATGGCTGACTCTTCTTACTGTCTATGATTTGAACCATTCCTGTGACACTAGTTATAGATTCCGATGCTTCACTCCAGGTTTACTCTATACCTTGGACCTTCTTATTAACGATGATACACATAAATTGCATCGGAATTATATACAAATGGCACCATGCCGACTTAAGTACAAGAAGACTGACTCTTCCTACTGTCTATGTTTGGAACCATTCCTGTGACACTAGTTATAGATTCTGATGCTTCACTTCAGGTTTACTGAATCCCTTGGACCTTCTTATTGACGATGAAACACAAAAATTGCATCGGAATTAAATACAAAAGGCACAATGCAGACTTTAGTACAAGAATACTGACTCTTCTTACTGTCTATGTTTGAACCATTCCTGTGACACTAGTTATAGATTCCGATGCTTCACCTCCGGTTATCTGTATCCCTCTGACCTTCTTATTGACGATGAAACACAGAAATTGCATCGGAATTAAATAGAAAAGGCACAATGCCGACTTAAGTACAAGAAGACTGACTCTTCCTACTGTCTATGTTTCGAACCATTCTCGTGACGCTAGTTACAGGTTCCGATGCTTCACTTCAGGTTTACTGTATCCCTTGGACACTCTTATTGGCGATGAAACACAGAAATTGCATCGCAATTAAATAGAAAAAGCACAATGCCGACATAAGTACAAGAAGACTGATTGTCCTTACTGACTATGTTATCAACCATTCCTGTGATTCTAGTTATAGATTCCGACGCTTCACGTCAGGTTTACTGTATCCCTCTCACCTTCTTACTGACGATGAAACACAGAAATTGCATCGGAATTAAATAGAAAAGTCACAATGCCGACTTAAGTACAGGAAGACTGACTCTTCTTACTGAGTATGTTTTGAACTATATCTGTGACACTAGTTATAGATTCCGATGCTTCACTTCAGCTTTACTGTATCCCTTTGGCCTTCTTATTGACGATGAAACACAGAAATAGCATCGGAATGAAATACAAAAGGCACAATACCTACTTAAGTACAGGAAGACTGACTCATCTTACTGACTATGTTTGAACCATTCCTGTGACACTAGTTTTAGATTCCTATGCTTCACTTCAGGTTTACTGTATCCCTTTGGCCTTCTTATTGACGATGAAACACAGAAATAGCATCGGAATGAAATACAAAAGGCACAATACCGACTTAAGTACAAGAAGACTGACTCGTCTTACTGACTATGATTTGAACCATTCCTGTGACACCAGTTAGAGATTCCGATGCTTCATTTCAGGTTTATTGTATCCCTCTGACCATCGTATTGACGATGAAACACAGTAATTGCATCGGACTTAATTTGAAAAGGGCACAATGCCGACTTAAGTACAAGAAGACTGACTCTTCTTACTGTCTATGTTTTGAACCATTCCTGTGACACTAGTTATAGATTCCGATGCTTCACTTCGGGTTTACTGTATCCCTTGGACCTTCTTATTGACGATGAAATACAGAAATTGCATCGGAATTAAATACAAAAGGCACAATGCCGACTTAAGTAGAAGATGACCGACCCTTCTTACTCTCTATGTTCTGAACCATTCATGTGACAAAAGTTATAGATTCCGATGATTCACTTCAGGTTTACTGTATCCCTCTGACCATCCTATTGACGATGAAACACAGAAATTGAATCGGAATTAAATACAAAAGGCACAATGCCGACTTAAGTACAGGAAGACTGACTCTACTTACTGACTATGTTTTGAACTATATCTGTGACACTAGTTATAGATTCCGATGCTTCACTTCAGCTTTACTGTATCCCTTGGACGTTCTTATTGACGATGAAACACTGAAATAGTATCGGAATTAAATAGAAAAGTCACAATGCCGAATCAAGTACAAGAAGACTGACTCTTCTAACTGACTATGATTGGAACCATTCCTGTGACACTAGTTATAGATTCCGATGATTCACTTCAGGTCTACTGTGTCCCTCTGAACTTCTTATTGAAGATGAAACACAGAAATAGCATCGGAATTAAATACAAAAAGCAAAATGCCTACTTAAGTACAAGAAAACTGACTCTTCTTACTGACTATGTTTTGAACCATTCCTGTGACGCTAGTTATAGATTCCGATGCTTCACCTCAGGTTCACTGTATCCCTCTGACCTTCTTATTGACGATGAGACACAGAAATTGCATCGGAATTAAATAGAAAAGGCACAATGCCGTCTTAAGTACAAGCAGACTGACTCTTCTTAGTGTCTATGTTTTGAACCATTCCTGTGACGCTAGTTACAGATTCCGATGCTTCACTTCAGGTTTACTGTATCCCTTGGACCTTCTTATTGACGATGAAACACAGAAATTGCATCGGAATTAAATACAAAAGGCACAATGCCGACTTAAGTACAAGAAGACTGACTCTTCTTACTGACTATGTGTTGAACCATTCCTGTGACACTATTTGGAGATTCCGATGCTTCTCTTCAGGTTCACTGTATCCCTCTGACCTTCTTATTGTCGATTAAACACAGTAATTGCATCGGAATTAAATTGAAAAAGGCACAATGCTGACTTAAGTACAAGAAGACTGACTCTTCTTACTGTTTACGTTTTGAACCATTCCGGTGACACTAGTTATAGATTCCGATGCTCCACTTCAGGTTTACTGTATCTCTTGGACCTTCTTATTGACGATGAAACACAGAAGTTGCATCGGAATTAAATACAAAAGGCACAATGCCGACTTAAGTACAAGAAGACTGACTCTTCTTACCGACTATGCTTTGAAGCATTCCTGTGACACTAGTTATAGATTGCGATGCTTCACTTCAGGTTTACTGTATCCCTCTGACCTTCTTATTGACGATGAAACACATAAATTGCATCGGAAATAAATACAAAAGGCACAATACGGACTGAAGTACATGTAGACTGAATCTTCCTACTGTCTAAGTTAAGAACCATTCCCGTGACAATAGTTATAGATTCCGATGCTTCATATCAGGTTTACTGTATCCCTTGGACCTTCTTAATGACGATGAAACACAGATAGTGCATCGGAATTAAGTACAAAAGGCACAATGCCAACTTAAGTACAAGATGACTGACTCTTCCTATTGTCTATGTTTTGAACCATTCCTGTGTAACTAGTTATAGATTCCGATGCTTCACTTCAGGTTTACTGTATCCCTCTGACCTTCTTTTTGACGATGAAACACAGAAATTGCATCGGAATTAAACAGAAAAGGCACAATGCCGACTTAAGTACAGGTAAACTGACTCTTCCTACTGTCTATGTTTTGAACCATTCCTGTGACATTATTTGTGGATTCCAATGCTTCACTTCAGGTTTACTGTATCCTTTGGACCTTCTTATTGGCGACGAAACACAGAAATTGCATCGGAATTAATTAGAAAAGGCACAATGCCGACTTAAGTACAAGAAGACTGACTCTTCTTACTGTCTATGTTTTGAACCATTCCTGTGACACTAGTTATTGATTCCGATGCTTCACCTCAGGTTCACTGAATCCCTCTGACCTTCTTATTGACGATGAAACACAGAAATTGCATCGGAATTAAATAGAAAAGGCACAATGCCGTCTTAAGTACAAGCAGACTGACTCTTCTTGGTGTCTATGATTTGAACCATTCCTGTGACGCTGGTTACAGATTCCGATGCTACACTTCAGGTTTACTTTATCCCTTGGACCTTCTTATTGACGATGAAACACAGAAATTGCATCGGAATTAAATACAAAAGGCACAATGCCGACTTAAAGACAAGATGACTAACTCTTCTTACTTACTATGCTTTGAACCATTCCAGTGACACTAGTTATAGATTCCGATGCTTCACTTCATGTTCACTGTATCCCTCTAACCCCCTTATTGACGATGAAACACAGAAATTGCATCGGAATTGAATAGAAAAGGCACAATGCCGGCTTAAGTACAAGAAAACTGACTCTTCTTACTATCTACGTTTTGAACCTTTCCTGTGACACTAGTTATTGATTCCGATGCTTCACTTCAGGTTTACTGTATCCCTTGGATCTTCTTATTGATGATGAAACACAGAAATTGCATCGGAAATAATACAAAAAGCACAATGCCGACTTAAGCACAAAAAGACTGGCTCTTTCTACTGACTATGTTTTGAACCATTCCCGTGACACTAAGTATAGATTCCGATGCTTCACTTCAGGTTTACTGTATCCCTTGGACGTTCTTATTGACGATGAAACACAGAAATTGCATCGGAATTAAATACAAAAGGCACAATGCAGACTTCAGTACAAGAAGACTGACTATTCCTACTGTCTATGTTTTGAACCATTCCTGTGACATTAGTTACAGATTCCGATGCTTCACTTCAGGTTT
The DNA here is from genome assembly GCF_023864345.2 of Schistocerca serialis cubense. Lineage (NCBI taxonomy): Eukaryota > Metazoa > Arthropoda > Insecta > Orthoptera > Acrididae > Schistocerca > Schistocerca serialis. Next base: position 983,528,853 of record NC_064641.1, read on the forward strand.
ACTGTATCCTTTTCACCTTCTTATTGGCTACGAAACACAGAAATTGCATCGGAATTAAACAGAAAAGGCACAATGCCGACTTAAGTACAAGAAGACTGACTCTTCCTACTGTCTATGTTTTGAACCATTCCTGTGACATTAGTTACAGATTCCGATGTTTCACTTCAGGTTTACTGTATCGTTTGCACCTTCTTATTGGCGACGAAACACAGAAATTGCATCGGAATTAAACAGAAAAGGCACAATGCCGACTTAAGTACAGAAAGACTGACTCTTCCTACTGTCTATGTTTTGAACCATTCCCGTGACACTAAGTATAAATTCCGACGCTTCACTTAAGGTTTACTGTATCCCTTAGGCCTTCTTATTGACGATGATACACAGAAATTATATCGGAATTAAAGAGAAAAATCACAATGCCGAATCAAGTACAAGAAGACTGACTCTTCTAACTGACTATGTTTGGAACCATTCCTGTGTCACTAGTTATAGATTCCGATGCTTCACTTCAGGTTTACTGTATCCCTTGGACCTTCTGATTGATGACGAAACACAGAAATTGCATCGGAATTAAATAGAAAAGGCACAATGCCGACTAATGTACAAGAAGACTGCCTCTTCCTACTGTCTATGTTTTGAACCATTCCTGTGACACTAGTTATGGATTCCGATGCTTCACTTCAGGTTTACTGTATCCCTTGGACCTTCTTATTGACAATGAAACACAGAAATTGCATCGGAATTGGATACAAAAGGCACAATGCCGACTTAAGTACAAGAAGACTGACTCTTCATACTGACTATATCTTGTTCCATTCCTGTGACACTAGTTATAGATTCCGATGCTTCACTTCAGGTTCACTGTATCCCTTGGATCTTCTTATTGACGATGAAACACAGAAATTGCATCGGAATTAAATGCCGACTTAAGTACAAGAAGACTGACGCTTCTTACTGACTCTGATTTGAACCATTCCAGTGATACTAGTTGTAGATTCCGATGCTTCACTTCAGGTTTACTGTATCCCTCTGACCTTCTTATTAACGATGAAACACCGATATTGCATCGGAATTAAATAGAGAAGGCACAATGCCGACTTAAGTACAAGAAGACCGACTCTTCCAACTGTCAATGCTTTGAACCATTCCTGTGACACTAGTTATAGATTCCGATGCTTCACCTCAGGTTCACTGTATCCCTCTGACCTTCTTATTGACTATGAAACACAGAAATTGCATCGGAATTAAATAGAAAAGGCACAATGCCGACTTAAGTACATGAAGACTGACTCTTCTTAATGACTATGTTTTTAACCACTCCTGTGACATTAGTTGTAGATTCGGATGCTTCACTTCAGGTTTACTGTATCCCTTGGACCTTCTAATTGACTATGAAACACAGAAATCGCATCGGAATTAAATACAAAAGGCACAATGCCGACTTAAGTACAAAAAGACTGACTTTTACTACTGTCTATATTTTGAACCATTCCTGTGACACTAGTTATAGATTCCGATGCTTCACTTTAGGTTTACTGTATCCCTCTGACCTTATTGCCGATGAAACACAGAAATTGCATCGGAATTAAATGCAAAAGGCACAATGCCGACTTATGTACAAGAGGACTGACGCTTCTTACTGAATATGTTTTGAACCATTCCTGTGACACTAGTTATAGACTCCGATGCTTCACTTCAGGTTTACTGTACACCTTGGACCTTCTTATTGACTATGAAACACAGAAATCGCATCGGAATTAAATACAAAAGGCACAATGCCGACTTAAGTACAAAATGACTGACTCTTCCTACTGTCTATATTTTGAACCATTCCTGTGACACTAGTTATAGATTCCGATGCTTCACTTCAGGTTTACTGTATCCCTCTGACCTTATTGCCGATGAAACACAGAAATTGCATCGGAATTAAATACAAAAGGCACAATGCCGACTTAAGGACAAGAAGACTGACCCTTCTTACTGTCTATGCTTTGAACCATTCCTGTGACATTAGTTATAGATTGCGATGCTTCACTTCAGGTTTACTGTTTCCCTTGGACCTTCTTATTGACGATGAAACACAGAAATTGCATCGGAATTATATACAAAAGGCACAATGCCGACTTATGTACAAGAAGACTGACTCTTCTTACTGACTATGTATTGAACCATTCCTGTGACACTAGTTACAGATTCCGATGCTTCACTTCAGGTTTACTGTATACCTCTGACCTTCTTATTGACGATGAAACACAGAAATTGCATCGGAATTAAATAGAAAAGGCACAATGCCGACTTAAGTACAATAAGACTGACTCTTCTTACTGTCTATGCTTGGAAACCATTCCTGTGACACTAGTTATAGATTCCGATGCTTCACTTCAGGTTTACTGTATCCCTCTGACCCTCTTATTGACGGTGAAACACAGAAATTGCATCGGAATTAAATACGAAAGGCACAATGCCAACTTAAGTACAAGAAGACTGACTCTTCTTCCTGATTATGTTTTGAACCATTCCTGTGACACTAGTTGTAGATTCCGATGCTTCACTTGAGGTTTACTGTATCCCTTGGACCTTCTTATTGACGATGAAACGCAGAAATTGCATCGGAATTAAATACAAATGACACAATGCCGACTTAAGTACAAGAAGACTGACTCTTCCCACTGTCCATGTTTTGAGCCATTCCTGTGACACTAGTTATAGATTCCGATGCTTCACTTCAGGTTTACTGTATACCTCTGACCTTCTTATTGACGATGAAACACAGAAATTGCATCGGAATTAAATAGAAAATGCACAATGCCGACTTAAGTACAAGAAGACTGACTCTTCTTACTGTCTATGCTTTGAACCATTCCTGTGACACTAGTTATAAATTCCGATGCTTCACTTCGGTTTTACTGTATCCCTTGGACCATCTTATTGACGATGAAACACAGAAATTGCATCGGAATTCAGTAAAGAAGGCACAAGGCCGACTTAACTACAAGAAGACTGACTCCTCTTACTGACTATGCTTTGAACCATTCCTGTGACTCTAGTTATAGATTCCGGTGCTTAACTTCCGGATTACTGTATCCCTCTGACCTTCTTAGTGACGATGAAACACAGAAATTGCATCGGAATTAAATACAAAAAGCACAATGCCGACTTAAGTACAAGAATACCGACTCATCTTACTGTCTATGTTTTGAACCGTCCCTGTGACCCTAGTTATAGATTCCGATGTTTCACTCCATGTTGACTGTATCCCTTGGACCTTCTTATTGACGATGAAACACAGAAATTGCATCCGAATTAAATATAAAATGCACAATGCCGACTTAAGTACAACAAGACTGACTCTTCTTACTGACTATGTTTTGAACCATTCTTGTGACACTAGTTATCGATGCCGTTGCTTCACTTCAGGTTTACTGTATCCCTCTGACCTTCTTATTGACGATGAGACACAGAAATTGCATCGGAATTAAATACAAAAGGCACAATGCCGAATTAAGTACAAGAAGACTGACTCTTTTTACTCTCTATGATTTTAACCATTCCTGTGACACTAGTTATAGACTCCGATGCTTCACTCCAGGTTTACTGTATCCCTTCGACCTTCTTATTGACGATGAAACACAGAAATTGCTCCGGAATTAAATACAAAAGGCACAATGCCGACTTAAGTACAAGAAGACTGACTCTTCTTACGGTCTATGCTATGAACCATCCCAGTGACACTAGTTATAGATTCCGATGCTTCACTGCAGGTTTACTGTGTCCCTTAGACCTTCTTATTGACAATGAAACAAGGATATTACATCGGAATTGAATACAATAGGCACACTGCCGACTTAAGTACAAGAAGACTGACACTTCCTACTTTCTACGTTTTGAACCATTCCTTAGACACTAGTTATAGATTTCGATGCTTCACTTCAGGTTTTCTGTATCCCTTAGTGCGTCTTATTCACGATGAAACACAGAAATTGCATCGGAATTAAATACAAAAGGCACAATACCGACTTAAGAACAAGAAGACAGACTCTTCTTACTGACTATGCTTTGAACCATTCCTGTGACACTAGTCATAGATTCCGTTGCTTACCATCAGGATTACTGTATCCAACTGACCTTCTTATTGACGATGAAACACAGAAATTGCTTCCGAATTAAATACAAAATTCACAATGCCGACTTAAGTACAAGAAGACTGACTCTTCTTACTGTCTATGATTTGAACCATCCCTGTGACACTAGTTATAGTTTATGTTGCTTCACTCTAGGTTTACTGTATCCCTTTGTCCTTCTTATTGACGAAGAAACACAGAAATTGCATCGGAATTAAATACAAAAGGCACAATGCCTACTTAAGTACAAGAAGTCTGACTCTTATTACTGACTATGTATTGGACCATTCCTGTGACGCTAGTTATAAATTCCGATGCTTCACTTCGGGTTTACTGTATCCCTTGGACCATCTTATTGACGATGAAACACAGAAATTGCTACGGATATAAATAGAAAAGGCACAATGTCGACTTAAGTACAAGAAGACCGACTCTTCTTACTGTCTATGTTTTGAACCATTCCTGTGACACTAGTTATAGATTCCGATGCTTCACTCCAGGTTTACTGTATCCCTTGGACCTTCTTATTGACGATGAAACCCAGAAAATGCATCGGAATTAAATAGAAAAGGCACAATGCCGACTTAATTACAAGGGGGCCTGACGGTTCTTACTGACTATGTTTTGAACCATTCCTGTGACACTAGTTATAGATTCCGATGCTTCACTTCAGGTTTACTGTACACCTTGGACCTTCTTATTGACTATGAAACACAGAAACCGCATCGGAATTAAATACAAAAGGCACTATGCCGACTTAAGTACAAGAAGACTGACTCTTCCTACTGTCTATATTTTGAACCATTCCTGTGACACTAGTTATAGATTCCGATGCTTCACTTCAGATTTACTGTATCCCTTGGACCGTCTTATTGCCGATGCAACACAGAAATTGCATCGGAATTAAATTTAAAAGGCACAATGCCGACATAAGGACAAGAAGACTGACCATTCTTACTATGTTTTGAACCATTCCTGTGACACTAGTTATAGATTCCGATGCTTCACTTCAGGTTTACTGTTTCCCTTGGACCTTCTTATTGACGATGAAACACAGAAATTGCATCGGAATTAAATACATAAGGCACAATGCCGACTTAAGTACAAGAAGACTGACTCTTATTACTGACTATGTTTTGGACCATTCCTGTGACACTAGTTATAAATTCCGATGCTTCACTTCGGGTTTACTGTATCCCTTGGACCATCTTATTGACGATGAAACACAGAAATTGCAACGGATATAAATAGAAAAGGCACAATGTCGACTTAAGTACAAGAAGACTGACTCTTCTTACTGTCTATGTTTTGAACCATTCCTGTGACACTAGTTATACACTCCTGGAAATGGAAAAAAGAACACATTGACACCGGTGTGTCAGACCCACCATACTTGCTCCGGACACTGCGAGAGGACAGTACAAGCAATGATCACACGCACGGCACAGCGGACACACCAGGAACCGCGGTGTTGGCCGTCGAATGGCGCTAGCTGCGCAGCATTTGTGCACCGCCGCCGTCAGTGTCAGCCAGTTTGCCGTGGCATACGGAGCTCCATCGCAGTCTTTAACACTGGTAGCATGCCGCGACAGCGTGGACGTGAACCGTATGTGCAGTTGACGGACTTTGAGCGAGGGCGTATAGTGGGCATGCTGGGAGGCCGGGTGGACGTACCGCCGAATTGCTCAACACGTGGGGCGTGAGGTCTCCACAGTACATCGATGTTGTCGCCAGTGGTCGGCGGAAGGTGCACGTGCCCGTCGACCTGGGACCGGACCGCAGCGACGCACGGATGCCCGCCAAGACCGTAGGATCCTACGCAGTGCCGTAGGGGACCGCACCGCCACTTCCCAGCAAATTAGGGACACTGTTGCTCCTGGGGTATCGGCGAGGACCATTCGCAACCGTCTCCATGAAGCTGGGCTACGGTCCCGCACACCGTTAGGCCGTCTTCCGCTCACGCTCCAACATCGTGCAGCCTGCCTCCAGTGGTGTCGCGACAGGCGTGAATGGAGGGACGAATGGAGACGTGTCGTCTTCAGCGATGAGAGTCGCTTCTGCCTTGGTGCCATTGATGGTCGTATGCGTGTTTGGCGCCGTGCAGGTGAGCGCCACAATCAGGACTGCATACGACCGAGTCACACAGGGCAACACCCGGCATCATGGTGTGGGGAGCGATCTCCTACACTGGCCGTACACCACTGGTGATCGTCGAGGGGACACTGAATAGTGCACGGTACATCCAAACCGTCATCGAACCCATCGTTCTACCATTCCTAGACCGGCTAGGGAACTTGCTGTTCCAACAGGACAATGCACGTCCGCATGTATCCCGTGCCACCCAACGTGCTCTGGAAGGTGTAAGTCAACTACCCTGGCCAGCAAGATCTCCGGATCTGTCCCCCATTGAGCATATTTGGGAATGGATGAAGCGTCGTCTCACGCGGTCTGCACGTCCAGCACGAACGCTGGTCCAACTGAGGCGCCAGGTGGAAATGGCATGGCAAGCCGTTCCACAGGACTACATCCAGCATCTCTACGATCGTCTCCATGGGAGAATAGCAGCCTGCATTGCTGCGAAAGGTGGATATACACTGTACTAGTGCCGAGATTGTGCATGCTCTGTTGCCTGTGTCTATGTGCCTGTGGTTCTGTCAGTGTGATCATGTGATGTATCTGACCCCAGGAATGTGTCAATAAAGTTTCCCCTTCCTGGGACAATGAATTCACGGTGTTCTTATTTCAATTTCCAGGAGTGTAGATTCCGATGCTTCACTCCAGGTTTACTGTATCCCTTGGACCTTCTTATTGACGATGAAACACAGAAATAGCATCGGAATTAAATAGAAAAGCCACAATGCAGACTTAAGTACAAGAGGACTGACGCTTCTTACTGACTATGTTCTGAACCATTCCTGTGACACTAGTTATAGACTCCGATGCTTCACTTCAGGTTTATTGTACACCTTGGACCTTCTTATTGACTATGAAACACAGAAATCGCATCGGAATTAAATACAAAAGGCACAATGCCGACTTAAGTACAAAAAGACTGACTTTTACTACTGTCTATATTTTGAACCATTCCTGTGACACTAGTTATTGATTCCGATGCTTCACTTTAGGTTTACTGTATCCCTCTGACCTTATTGCCGATGAAACACAGAAATTGCATCGGAATTAAATACAAAAGGCACAATGCCGACTTATGTACAAGAGGACTGACGGTTCTTACTGACAATGTTTTGAACCATTCCTGTGACACTAGTTATAGACTCCGATGCTTCACTTCAGGTTTACTGTACACCTTGGACCTTCTTATTGACTATGAAACACAGAAATCGCATCGGAATTAAATACAAAAGGCACAATGCCGACTTAAGTACCAAAAGACTGACTCTTCCTACTGTCTATATTTTGAACCATTCCTGTGACACTAGTTATAGATTCCGATGCTTCACTTCAGGTTTACTGTTACCCTTGGACCTTCTTATTGACGATGAAACACAGAAATGGCATCGGAATTAAATACAAAAGGCACAATGCCGACTTAAGTACAAGAAGACTGACTCTTCTTACTGACTATGTTTTGAACCATTCCTGTGACAATAGTTATAGATTCCGATGCTTCACTTCAGGTTTACTGTATACCTCTGACCTTCTTATTGACGATGAAACACAGAAATTGCATCGGAATTAAATAGAAAAGGCACAATGCCGACTTAAGTACAAGAAGACTGACTTTCTTACTGTCTATGCTTTGAACCATTCCTGTGACACTAGTTATAGATTTCGATGCTTCACTTCAGGTTTACTGTATCCCTCTGACCTTCTTATTGACGGTGAAACACAGAAATTGCATCGGAATTAAATACGAAAGGCACAATGAAAACTTAAGTACAAGAAGACTGACTCTTCTTCCTGATTATGTTTTGAACCATTCCTGTGACACTAGTTGTAGATTCCGATGCATCACTTGAGGTTTACTGTATCCCTTGGACCTTCTTATTGACGATGAAACGCAGAAATTGCATCGGAATTAAATACAAATGACACAATGCCGACTTAAGTACAAGAAGACTGACTCTTACCACTGTCCATGTTTTGAACCATTCCTGTGACACTAGTTATAGATTCCGATGCTTCACTTCAGGTTTACTGTATACCTCTGACCTTCTTATTGACGATGAAACACAGAAATTGCATCGGAATTAAATAGAAAATGCACAATGCCGACTTAAGTACAAGAAGACTGACTCTTCTTACTGTCTATGCTTTGAACCATTCCTGTGACACTAGTTATAAATTCCGATGCTTCACTTCGGTTTTACTGTATCCCTTGGACCATCTTATTGACGATGAAACACAGAAATTGCATCGGAATTCAGTACAAAAGGCACAAGGTCGACTTAACTACAAGAAGACTGACTCCTCTTACTGACTATGCTTTGAACCATTCCTGTGACTCTAGTTATAGATTCCGGTGCTTAACTTCCGGATTACTGTATCCCTCTGACCTTCTTAGTGACGATGAAACACAGAAATTGCATCGGAATTAAATACAAAAAGCACAATGCCGACTTAAGTACAAGAATACTGACTCATCTTACTGTCTATGTTTTGAACCGTCCCTGTGACCCTAGTTATAGATTCCGATGTTTCACTCCATGTTGACTGTATCCCTTGGACCTTCTTATTGAAGATGAAACACAGAAATTGCATCCGAATTAAATATAAAATGCACAATGCCGACTTAAGTACAACAAGACTGACTCTTCTTACTGACTATGTTTTGAACAATTCTTGTGACACTAGTTCTCGATGCCGTTGCTTCACTTCAGGTTTACTGTATCCCTCTGACCTTCTTATTGACGATGAGACACAGAAATTGCATCAGAATTAAATACAAAAGGCACAATGCCGAATTAAGTACAAGAAGACTGACTCTTTTTACTCTCTATGATTTTAACCATTCCTGTGACACTAGTTATAGACTCCGATGCTTCACTCCAGGTTTACTGTATCCCTTCGACCTTCTTATTGACGATGAAACACAGAAATTGCTCCGGAATTAAATACAAAAGGCACAATGCCGACTTAAGTACAAGAAGACTAACTCTTCTTACGGTCTATGCTTTGAACCATCCCAGTGACACTAGTTATAGATTCCAATGCTTCACTGCAGGTTTACTGTGTCCCTTAGACCTTCTTATTGACGATGAAACAAGGATATTACATCGGAATTGAATACAATAGGCACACTGCCGACTTAAGTACAAGAAGACTGACACTTCCTACTTTCTATGTTTTGAACCATTCCTGTGACACTAGTTATAGATTTCGATGCTTCACTTCAGGTTTTCTGTATCCCTTAGAGCGTCTTATTGACGATGAAACACAGAAATTGCATCGGAATTAAATACAAAAGGCACAATACCGACTTAAGAACAAGAAGACAGACTCTTCTTACTGACTATGCTTTGAACCATTCCTGTGACACTAGTCATAGATTCCGATGCTTACCTTCAGGATTACTGTATCCCACTGACCTTCTTATTGACGATGAAACACAGGAATTGCTTCCGAATTAAATACAAAATTCACAATGCCGACTTAAGTACAAGAAGACTGACTCTTCTTACTGTCTATGATTTGAACCATCCCTGTGACACTAGTTATAGATTCCGACGCTTCACTCCAGGTTTACTGTATCCCTTGGACCTTCTTATTGACGATGAAACACAGAAATAGCATCGGAATTAAATAGAAAAGGCACAATGCAGACTTAAGTACAAGAGGACTGACGCTTCTTACTGACTATGTTTTGAACCATTCCTGTGACACTAGTTATAGACTCCGATGCTTCACTTCAGGTTTACTGTACACCTTGGACCTTCTTATTGACTATGAAACACAGAAATCGCATCGGAATTAAATACAAAAGGCACAATGCCGACTTAAGTACAAAAAGACTGACTTTTACTACTGTCTATATTTTGAACCATTCCTGTGACACTAGTTATAGATTCCGATGCTTCACTTTAGGTTTACTGTATCCCTCTGACCTTATTGCCGATGAAACACAGAAATTGCATCGGAATTAAATACAAAAGGCACAATGCCGACTTAAGTACAAGAAGACTGACTCTTCTTACTGACTATGTTTTGAACCATTCCTGTGACACTAGTTATAGATTCCGATGCTTCACTTCAGGTTTACTGTATACCTCTGACCTTCTTATTGACGATGAATAACAGAAATTGCATCGGAAATAAATAGAAAAGCCACAATGCCGACTTAAGTACAAGAAGACTGACTCTTCTTACTGTCTATGCTTTGAACCATTCCTGTGATACTAGTTATAGATTCCGATGCTTCACTTCAGGTTTACTGTATCCCTCTGACCTTCTTATTGACGGTGAAACACAGAGATTGCATCGGAATTCAATACAAGAGGCACAAGGCCGACTTAACTACAAGAAGACTGACTCCTCTTACTGACTATGATTTGAACCATTCCTGTGACTCTAGTTATAGATTCCGGTGCTTAACTTCCTGATTACTGTATCCTTCTGACTTTCTTAGTGACGATGAAACACAGAAATTGCATCGGAATTAAATACAAAAAGCACAATGCCGACTTAAGTACAAGAATATTGACTCATCTTATTGTCTATGTTTTGAACCGTCCCTGTGACCCTAGTTATAGATTCCGATGTTTCACTCCATGTTGACTGTATCCCTTGGACTTTCTTATTGACAATGAAACACAGAAATTGCATCCGAATTAAATACAAAATGCACAATGCCGACTTAAGTACAACAAGACTGACTCTTCTTACTGACTATGTTTTCAACCATTCTTGTGACACTAGTTATCGATGCCGTTGCATCACTTCAGGTTTACTGTATCCCTCTGACCATCTTATTGACGATGAGACACAGAAATTGCATCGGAATTAAATACAAAAGGCACAATGCCGAATTAAGTACAAGAAGACTGACTCTTTTTACTGTCTATGATTTTAACCATTCCTGTGACACTAGTTATAGACTCCGACGCTTCACTCCAGGTTTACTGTATCCCTTCGACCTTCTTATTGACGATGAGACACAGAAATTGCTCCGGAATTAAATACAAAAGGCACAATGCCGACTTAAGTACAAGGAGACTGACTCTTCTTACGGTCAATGCTTTGAACCATCCCTGTGACACTAGTTATAGATTCCGATGCTTCACTGCAGGTTTACTGTGTCCCTTAGACCTTCTTATTGACGATGAAACACAGAAAATGCATCGGAATTAAATAGAAAAGACACAATGCCGACTTAATTACAAGAGGACTTACGCTTCTTACTGACTATGTTTTGATCCATTCCTGTGACACTAGTTATAGATTCCGATGCTTCACTTCAGGTTTACTGTACACCTTGGACCTTCTTATTGACTATGAAACACAGAAATCGCATCGGAATTAAATACAAAAGGCACTATGCCGACTTAAGTACAAGAAGACTGACTCTTCCTACTGTCTATATTTTAAGCCATTCCTGTGACACTAGTTATAGATTCCGATGCTTCACCTCAGGTTTACTGTATCCCTCTGACCTTTTTGCCGATGAAACGCAGAAATTGCATCGGAATTAAATTTAAAAGGCACAATGCCAACTTAAGGACAAGAAGACTGACCCCTCTTACTATCTATGTTTTGAACCATTCCTGTGACACTAGTTATAGATTCCGATGCTTCACTTCAGGTTTACTGTTTCCCTTGCACCTTCTTATTGACGATGAAACACAGAAATTGCATCGGAATTAAATACAAAAGGCACAATGCCGACTTATGTACAAGAAGACTGACTCTTCCTACTGTCTAAGTTTTGAACCATTTCTATGACACTAGTTATAGAGTCCGATGCTTTACTTCAGGTTTACTGTATCCCTCTGACCTTCTTATTGACGATGAAAGACAGACATTGCATCGGAATTAAATACAAAAGGCACAATGCCGACTTAAGAACAAGAAGACAGACTCTTCTTACTGACTATGCTTTGAACCATTCCTGTGACACTAGTCATAGATTCTGATGCTTAACTTCAGGATTACTGTACCCCACTGACCTTCTTATTGACGATGAAACACAGAAATAGCATCGGAATTAAATAGAAAAGGCACAATGCCGACTTAAGTACAAGAAGACTGACTCTTCTTACTGTCTATGATTTGAACCATCCCTGTGACACTAGTTATAGTTTCCGATGCTTCACTCTAGGTTTACTGTATCCCTTAGTCCTTCTTATTGACGAAGAAACACAGAAATTGTATCGGAATTAAATACAAAAGGCACAATGCCGACTTAAGTACAAGAAGACTGACTCTTATTACTGACAATGTTTTGGACCATTCCTGTGACACTAGTTATAAATTCCGATGCTTCACTTCGGGTTTACTGTATCCCTTGGACCATCTTATTGACGATGAAACACAGAAATTGCTCCGGAATTAAATACAAAAGGCACAATGTCGACTTAAGTACAAGAAGACCGACTCTTCTTACTGTCTATGTTTTGAACCATTCCTGTGACACTAGTTATAGATTCCGATGCTTCACTCCAGGTTTACTGTTTCCCTTGGACCTTCTTATTGACGATGAAACCCAGAAAATACATCGGAATTAAATAGAAAAGACACAATGCCGACTAAATTACAAGAGGACTGACGCTTCTTACTGACTATGTTTTGACCCATTCCTGTGACACTAGTTATAGATTCCGATGCTTCACTTCAGGTTTACTGTACACCTTGGACCTTCTTATTGACTATGAAACACAGAAATCGCATCGGAATTAAATACAAAAGGCACTATGCCGACTTAAGTACAAGAAGACTGACTCTTCCTACTGTCTATATTTTAAACCATTCCTGTGACACTAGTTATAGATTCCGATGCTTCACTTCAGGTTTACTGTATCCCTCTGACCTTTATGCCGATCAAACACAGAAATTGCATCGGAATTAAATTTAAAAGGCACAATGCCAACTTAAGGACAAGAAGACTGACCCTTCTTACTATCTATGTTTTGAACCATTCCTGGGACACTAGTTATAGATTCCGATGCTTCACTTCAGGTTTACTGTTTCCCTTGCACCTTCATATTGACGATGAAACACAGAAATTGCATCGGAATTAAATACAAAAGGCACAATGCCGACTTATGTACAAGAAGACTGACTCTTCCTACTGTCTATGTTTTGAACCATCCCTGTGACACTAGTTATAGTTTCCGATGCTTCACTCCAGGTTTACTGTATCCCTTGGTCCTTCTTATTGATGAAGAAACACAGAAATTGCATCGGAATTAAATACAAAAGGCACAATGCCGACTTAAGTACAAGAAGACTGACTCTTATTACTGACTATGTTTTGAACAATTCCAGTGACACTAGTTATAGATTCCGATGCTTCACTTCAGGTTTACTGTATCCCTGTGACCTTATTGCCGATGAAACACAGAAATTGCATCGGAATTAAATTTAAAAGGCACAATGCCGACTTAAGGACAAGAAGACTGACCCTTCTTACTATCTATGTTTAGAACCATTCCTGTGACACTAGTTATAGATTCCGATGCTTCACTTCAGGTTTACTGTTTCCCTTGGACCTTCTTATTGACGATGAAACACAGAAATTGCATCGGAATTCAATCCAAAGGCACAAGGCCGACTTAACTACAAGAAGACTGACTCCTCTTACTGACTATGTTTTGAACCATTCCTGTGACTCTATTATAGATTCCGGTGCTTAACTTCCGGATTACTGTATCCCTCTGACCTCCTTAGTGACGATGAAACACAGAAATTGCATCGGAATTAAATACAAAAGGCACAATGCCGAATTAAGTACAAGAAGACTGACTCTTTTTACTGTCTATGATTTTAACCATTCCTGTGACACTAGTTATAGACTCCGATGCTTCACTCCAGGTTTACTGTATCCCTTCGACCTTCTTATTGACTATGAAAAACAGAAATTGATCCGGAATTAAATACAAAAGGCACAATGCCGACTTAAGTACAAGAACACTAACTCTTCTTACGGTCTATGCTTTGAACCATCCCTGTGACACTAGTCATAGATTCCGATGCTTCACTCTAGGTTTACTGTATCCTTTGGTCCTTCTTATTGATGAAGAAACACAGAAATTGCATCGGAATTAAATACAAAAGGCACAATGCCGACTTAAGTACAAGAAGACTGACTCTTATTACTGACTATGTTTTGGACCATTTCTGTGACACTAGTTATAAATTCCGATGCTTCACTTGGGGTTTACTGTATCCCTTGGACCATCTTATTGACGATGAAACACAGAAATTGCATCGGATATAAATAGAAAAGGCACAATGTCGACTTAAGTACAAGAAGACCGACTCTTCTTACTGTCTATGTTTTGAACAATTCCAGTGACACTAGTTATAGATTCCGATGCTTCAATTCAGGTTTACTGTATCCCTGTGACCTTATTGCCGATGAAACATAGAAATTGCATCGGAATTAAATTTAAAAGGCACAATGCCGACTTAAGGACAAGAAGACTGACCCTTCTTACTATCTATGTTTAGAACCATTCCTGTGACACTAGTTATAGATTCCGATGCTTCACTTCAGGTTTACTGTTTCCCTTGGACCTTCTTATTGACGATGAAACACAAAAATTGCGTCGGAATTAAATACAAAAGGCACAACGCCGACTTATGTACAAGAAGACTGACTCTTCCTACTGTCTAGGTTTTGAACCATTTCTGTGACACTAGTTATAGAGTCCGACGCTACACTTCAGGTTTACTGTATCCCTTGGACCTTCTTATTGACGGTGAAACAGAGAAATTGCATCGGAATTAAATACGAGAGGCACAATGTTAACTTAAGTACAAGAAGATTGACTCTTCTTACTGACTATGTTTTGATCCATTCCTGTGACACTAGTTATAGATTCCGATGCTTCACTTCAGGTATACTGTATCCCTCTGACCTTCTTATTGACGATGAAACAGAGAAATTGCATCAGAATTAAATAGAAAAGGCACAATGCCAACTTAAGTACAAGAAGACTGACTCTTCTTACTGACTATGCTTTGAACCATTCCAGTGACACTAGTTATAGATTCCGATGCTTAACTTCAGGATTACTGTATCCCACTGACCTTGTTAGTGACGATGAAACACACAAACTGCTTCGGAATTAAATACAAAGGGCACAATGCCGAATTAAGTACAAGAAGACTGACTCTTCTTACTGTCTCTTCTTTTAACCATTCCTTTGACACTAGATATACACTCCGATGCTTCACTCCAGGTTTACTGTATCCCTTCGACCTTCTATAAGACGATGAAACACAGAAATTGCATCGGAATTAAATACAAAAGGCACAATGCCGAATTAAGTAAAAGAAGACTGACTCTTCTTACTGTCTATTCTTTTAACCATTCCTTTGACACTAGATATAGACTCCGATGCTTCACTCCAGGTTTACTGTATCCCTTCGACCTTCCTATTGACGATGAAACACAGAAATTGCATCGGAAATAAATACAAAAGGCACAATGCCGACTTAAGTGCAAGGAGACTGACTCTTCTTACTGTCTATATTTTGAATCATCCCTGTGACACCGGTTATAGTTTCCGATGCTTCACTCAAGGTTTACTGTATCCCTTGGTCCTTCTTATTGACGATGACACACAGAAATTGCATCGGAATTAAATACAAAAAGCACAATGCCGACTTAAGTACAAGATGACTGACTCTTCGTACTGACTATGTTTTGAACCATTCCTGTGACACTACTTATAGATTCCGATGCTTCTTTTCAGGTTTACTGTATCCCTTGGACCTTCTTATTGACGATGAAACGCAGAAATTGCATCGGAACTAAATAGAAAAGGCACAATGCCGACTTCAGTACAAGAAGACTGACTCTTCCTACTGTCAATGTTTTGAACCATTCCTGTGACACTAGTTATAGATTCCGATGCTTCACTTCAGGTTTACTGTATCCCTTGGACATTCTTATTGACGATGAAACACAGAAATTGCATCGGAATTAAATACAAAAGGCACAATACCGACTTAAGTACAAGAAGACTGACTCTTCTTACTGTCTATGATTTGAACCATTCCAACGACATTAGTTATAGATTCCGATGCTTCACTTCAGGTTTACTGTATCCCTTGGACCTTCTTATTGACGATGAAACACAGAAATTGCATCGGAGTAAAATACAAAATGCACAATGCCGACTTCAGTACATGAAGACCGACTCATAATATTGACTATGTTTGGAACCATTCCTGTGACACTAGTTATAGATTCAGATGCTTTAGTTGAAGTTTATTGTATCCCTTGGACCTTCTTATTGACGATGAAACACAGAAATCGCATCGGAATTAAATACAAAATGCACAATGCTGACATAAGTACAAGAAGACTGACTCTTCTTCTGTCTATGTTTTCAACCATTCCTTTGACGCTAGTTATAGTTTCCAATGCTTCACTCCAGGTTTACTGTATCCTATGGACCTTCTTATTGACGATGACACACAGAAATTGCATCGGAATTAAATACAAAAGGCACAATGCCGACTTAAGTACAAGAAGACTGACTCTTCTTACTGTCTATAATTAAACCATTCCTGTGACACTAGTTATAGATTCCGATGTTTCACTTCAGGTTTACTGTATCCCTCTGACCTTCTTATTAACGATGAAACACAGAAATTGCATCGGAATTAAATAGAAAAGGCACAATGCCGACTTAAGTACAAGAGGACTGACTCTTCTTACTGTCTATGATTTGAACCATTCCTGTGACACTAGTTGTAGATTCCGATGCTTCACCTCAGGTTTACTGTATCCCTTGGACCTTCTTGTTGACGATGAAACACAGAAATTGCATCGGAATTAAATACAAAAGACACAATGCCGACTTCAGTACAAGAAGACTGACTCTTCCAACTGTCTATGTTTTGAACCATTCCTGTGACACTAGTTATAGATTCCGATGCTTCACTTCAGGTTTACTGTATCCCTCTGACCGTCTTATTGACGATGAAACACAGAAATTGCATCCGAATTAAATAGAAAAAGCACAATGCCGACTTAAGTACTAGAAGACTGACACTTCCTACTGTCTATGTTTTGAACCATTCCTAAGACACTTTTTATAGATTCCAATGCTTCTCCTCAGGTTTACTGTATCCCTTGGACCTTCTTATTGACGATGAAACACAGAAATTGCATCGGAATACAATACAAAAGGCACAAGGCCAACTTAACTACAAGAAGACTGACTCTTCTTACTGACTATGCTTTGAACCATTCCTGTGACACTAGTTATAGATTCCGATGCTTAACTTCAGGATAACTGTATCCCTCTAGCCTTCTTAGTGACGATGAAACACAGAAATTGCATCGGAATTAAATACAAAAAGCACAATGCCGATTTAAGTACAAGAATACTGACTCATCTTATTGTCCATGTTTTGAACCGTCCCTGTGACACTAGTTATAGATTCCAATGTTTCACTCCAGGTTGACTGTATCCCTTGGACCTTCTTATTGACGATGAAACACGGAAATTGCATCGGAATTAAATACAAAAGGCACAATGCCGAATTAAGTACAAGAAGACTGACTCTTCTTACTGTCTGTGCTTTTAACCATTCCTGTGACACTAGTTATAGACTGCGATGCTTCACTCCAGGTTTACTGTTTCCCTTCGACCTTCTTATTGACGATGAAACACAGAAATTGGATCGGAATTAAATACAAAAGGCACTATGCCGACTTAAGTACAAGGAGACTGACTCTTCTTACTGTCTATGTTTTGAACCATGCCTGTGAAACTAGTTATAGATTCCGATGCTTCACCGCAGGTTTACTGTGTCCCTTGGACCTTCTTATTGACGATGAAACACAGAAATTACATCGGAATTAAATGCAATAGGCACAATGCCGACTTAAGAACAAGAAGACTGACTCTTCCTACTATCTATGTTTTGAACCATTCCTGTGACACTAGTTCTACATTCCGATGCTTCACTTCAGATTTACTGTATCCCTTGGACCGTCTTATTGACGATGAAACACAGAAATTGCATCGGAATTAAATACAAAAGGCACAATACCGACATAAGGACAAGAAGACTGACTCTTCTTACTGACTATGCTTGGAACCATTCCTGTGACACTAGTCATAGATTCCGATGCTTAAGTTCAGGATTACTGTATCCCTTTGACCTTCTTATTCACGATGAAACACAGAAATTGCATCCGAATTAAATACAAAAGGAACAATGCCGACTTAAGTACAAGAAGACAGACTCTTCCTACTGACTACATTTTGAACCATTCCTGTGACACTAGTTATAGATTCCGATGCTTCAGTTGAGGTTTATTGTATCCCTTGGACCTTCTTATTGACGATGAAACACAGAAATCGCATCGGAATTACATACAAAAGGCACAATGCCGACATAAGTACAAGAAGACTGACTCTTCTTACTGTCTATGTTTTGAACCATTCCTGTGACACTAGTTATAGATTCCGATGCTTCACTCCAGGTTTAATGTATCCCTTGGACCTTCTTATTGACGATGAAACACAGAAATTGCATCGGAATTAAACACAAAAGGCACAATGCCGACCTAAGGACAAGAAGACTGACTCTTCTTAGTGACTATGCTTTGAACCATTCCTGTGACACTAGCTATAGATTCCGATGCATCACTTCAGGTTTACTGTATCCCTCTGACCTTCTTATTGACGATAAAAGACAGAAATTGCATCGGAATTAAATACAAAAGGCACAATGCCGACTTAAGTACAGGAAGACTGACTCTTCCTACTGTCAATGTTTTGAACCATTCCTGTTACACTAGTTATAGATTCCGATGCTTCACTTCAGGTCTACTGTATCCCTCTGATCTTCTTATACACGATGAAACACAGAAATTGCATCGGAATTAAATACAAAAGGCACAATGCCGACTTAAGTACAAGAGGACTGACCCTTCTTACTGTCTATGATTTGAACCATTCCTGTGACACTAGTTGTAGATTCCGATGCTTCACCTCAGGTTTACTGCATCCCTTGGACCTTCTTGTTGACGATGAAACACAGAAATTGAATCGGAATTAAATACAAAAGACACAATGCCGACTTAAGTACAAGAAGACTGACTCTTCTTACTGACTATGCTTTGAACCATTCCTGTGACACTAGTTATAGATTCCGATGCTTAACGTCAGGATTACTGTATCCCTCAAATCTTCTTAGTGACGATGAAACACAGAAATTGCATCGGAATTAAATACAAAAACCACAATGCCGAATTAAGTACAGGAATACTGACTCATCTTATTGTCCATGTTCTTAACCATCCCTGTGACACTAGTTATAGATTCCAATGTTTCACTTCAGGTTGACTGTATCCCTTGGAACTTCTTATTGTCGATGAAACACAGAAATTGCATCGGAATTAAATACAAAAGGCACAATGCCGAATTAAGTACAAGAAGACTGACACTTCTTACTGTCTATGCTTTTAACCATCCTGTGACACTAGTTATAGACTCCGATGCTTCACTCCAGGTTTACTGTATCCCTTCGACCTTCTTATTAACGATGAAACACAGAAATTGCATCGGAATTAAATACAAAAGGCACAATGCCGACATAAGTACTAGGAGACTGACTCTTCTTACTGTCTATGTTTTGAACCATCCCTGTGAAACTAGTTATAGATTCCGATGCTTCACTGCAGGTTTATTGTGTCCCTTGGACCTTCTTATTGACGATGAAACACAGAAATTACATCGGAATTAAATACAATAGGCACAATGCCGACTTAAGTACAAGAAGACTGACTCTTCCTACTAACTATGTTTTGAACCATTCCTGTGACACTTGTTATAGTTTTCGATGCTTCACTCCAGGTTTACTGTATCCCTTGGTCCTTCTTATTGACGATGAAACACAGAAATTGGATCAGAATTAAATTCAAAAGGCACAATACCGACTTAAGTACAAGAAGACTGACTCTTATTACTGACTATGTTTTGGACCATTCCTGTGACACTAGTTATAAATTCCGATGCTTCACTTCGGGTATACTAAATCCCTTGGACCACCTTATTGACGATGAAACACAGAAAATGGTTCGGAATTCAATACAAAGAGCACAATGCAGAATTAAGTACAAGAAGATTGACCCTTCTCACTGTCTATGTTATGAACCATTCCTGTGACACTAGTTATAGATTCCGATGCTTCACTCCAGGTTTACTGTATCCCTTGGAACTTCTTATTGACGATGAAGCACAGAAATTGCATCGGAATTAAATACAAAAGGTACAATGCCGACTTAAGTACAAGAAGACTGTCTCTTCTTACTGTTTATGTTTTTAACCATTCCTAAGACACTAATTAGAGATTACGATGCTTCACTTCAGGTTTGCTGTATCCCTTGGTCCTTCTTATTAACGATTAAACGGAGAAATTGCATCGGAATTACATACAAAAGGCACAATACCGACTAAAGTACAAGAAGACTGACTGTTCTTAGAGTCTATGTTTTGAACCATTCCTTTGACACTAGTTATAGATTCCGATGCTTCACTCCAGGTTTACTGTATCCCTTGGACCTTCTTATTGACAATGAAACACAGAAATTGCGTCGGAATTAAATAAAAAATGCACAATGCCGACTTAAGTACAAGACGACTGACTTTTCTTACTGGCTATGTTTTGAACCATTCCTGTGACACTAGTTATAGATTCCGATGCTTCACTTCAGGTTTACTGAATCCCTAGGACCTTTTTATTGACGATGAAACACATAAATTGCATCGGAATTAAATACAAAAACCACAATGCCGAATTAAGTACAGGAATACTGACTCATCTTATTGTCCATGTTCTTAACCATCCCTGTGACACTAGTTATAGATTCCAATGTTTCACTTCAGGTTGACTGTATCCCTTGGAACTTCTTATTGTCGATGAAACACAGAAATTGCATCGGAATTAAATACAAAAGGCACAATGCCGAATTAAGTACAAGAAGACTGACACTTCTTACTGTCTATGCTTTTAACCATCCTGTGACACTAGTTATAGACTCCGATGCTTCACTCCAGGTTTACTGTATCCCTTCGACCTTCTTATTAACGATGAAACACAGAAATTGCATCGGAATTAAATACAAAAGGCACAATGCCGACTTAAGTACTAGGAGACTGACTCTTCTTACTGTCTATGATTTGAACCATCCCTGTGAAACTAGTTATAGATTCCGATGCTTCACTGCAGGTTTACTGTGTCCCTTGGACCTTCTTATTGACGATGAAACACAGAAATTACATCGGAATTAAATACAATAGGCACAATGCCGACTTAAGTACAAGAAGACTGACTCTTCCTACTAACTATGTTTTGAACCATTCCTGTGACACTTGTTATAGTTTTCGATGCTTCACTCCAGGTTTACTGTATCCCTTGGTCCTTCTTATTGACGATGAAACACAGAAATTGGATCAGAATTAAATTCAAAAGGCACAATACCGACTTAAGTACAAGAAGACTGACTCTTATTACTGACTATGTTTTGGACCATTCCTGTGACACTAGTTATAAATTCCGATGCTTCACTTCGGGTATACTAAATCCCTTGGACCACCTTATTGACGATGAAACACAGAAAATGGTTCGGAATTCAATACAAAGAGCACAATGCAGAATTAAGTACAAGAAGATTGACCCTTCTCACTGTCTATGTTTTGAACCATTCCTGTGACACTAGTTATAGATTCCGATGCTTCACTCCAGGTTTACTGTATCCCTTGGAACTTCTTATTGACGATGAAGCACAGAAATTGCATCGGAATTAAATACAAAAGGCACAATGCCGACTTAAGTACAAGAAGACTGTCTCTTCTTACTGTTTATGTTTTTAACCATTCCTAAGACACTAATTAGAGATTACGATGCTTCACTTCAGGTTTGCTGTATCCCTTGGTCCTTCTTATTAACGATTAAACGGAGAAATTGCATCGGAATTAAATACAAAAGGCACAATACCGACTAAAGTACAAGAAGACTGACTGTTCTTAGAGTCTATGTTTTGAACCATTCCTTTGACACTAGTTATAGATTCCGATGCTTCACTCCAGGTTTACTGTATCCCTTGGACCTTCTTATTGACAATGAAACACAGAAATTGCGTCGGAATTAAATAGAAAATGCACAATGCCGACTTAAGTACAAGACGACTGACTTTTCTTACTGGCTATGTTTTGAACCATTCCTGTGACACTAGTTATAGATTCCGATGCTTCACTTCAGGTTTACTGAATCCCTAGGACCTTTTTATTGACGATGAAACACATAAATTGCATCGGAATTAAATACAAATGGCACAATGCCGACTTAAGTACAAGAAGACTGACTCTTCCTACTGTCTATGATTTGAACCATTCCTGTGACACTAGTTATTGATTCCGATGCTTCACTTCAGGTTTACTGCATCCCTTGGACCTTCTTATTGACGATGAAACACAGAAATTGCATCCGAATTAAATAAAAAAGGCACAATGCCGACTTAAATACAAGAAGACTGACTCTTCTTACTGTCTATGTTTTGAACCATCCCTATGACACTAGTTATAGTTTCCGATGCTTCACTCCAGGTTTACTGTATACCTTGGTCCTTCTTATTGACGAAGAAACACAGAAATTGCATCGGAATTAAATACAAAAGGCACAATGCCGAATTTAGTACAAGAAGACTGACTCTTATTACTGACTATGTTTCGGACCATTCCTGTGACACTAGTTATAAATTCCGATGCTTCACTTCGGGTTTACTGTATCCTTTGTACCATCTTATTGACGATGAAACACAGAAATGGCATCGGAATTAAATACAAAAGGCACAATGCAGAATTAAGTACAAGAAGACTGACACTTCTTACTGTCTATATTTTGAACCATTCCTGTGACACTAGTTATAGATTCCAATGCTTCACTCCAGGTTTACTGTATCCCTTGGACCTTCTATTTTGACGATTAAACACAGAAATTGCATCGGAATTAAACCCAAATGCACAATACCGACTAAAGTACAAGAAGACTGACTCTTCTTACAGTCTATGTTTTGAACCATTCCTGTGACGCTAGTTATAGATTCCGGTGCTTCTCTTCAGGTTTACTGTATCCCTTGGACCTTCTTATGGACGATGAAACACAGAAATGTCATCAGAATTAAATAGAAAATGCACAATGCCGACTTAAGTACAAGAAGACTGACGCTTCTTACTGACTATGTTTTGAAATATTCCTGTGACACTAGTTATAGATCCGATGCTTCACTTCAGGTTTACTGTATCCCTTGGACCTTCTTATTGACGATGAAACACAGATATTGCTTCGGAATTAAATAGAAAAGGCACAATGCCGACTTAAGTACAAGAAGACTGACTCTTCATACTGTCTATGTTTTGAACCAATCCTGTGACACTAGTTATAGATTCCGATGCTTCACTTCAGGTTTACTGTATCCCTTGGACCTTCTTATTGACGATGAAACACAAAAATTGCATTGGAATTAAATAGAAAAGGCACAATGCCGACTTAAGTACTAGAAGACTGACACTTCCTACTGTCTATGTTTTGAACCATTCCTAAGACACTTGTTATAGATTCCAATGCTTCACTCCAGGTTTACTGTATCCCTTGGACCTTCTATTTTGACGATTAAACACAGAAATTGCATCGGAATTAAACACAAAAGGCACAATACCGACTAAAGTACAAGAAGACTGACTCTTCTTACAGTCTATGTTTTGAACCATTCCTGTGACGCTAGTTATAGATTCCGGTGCTTCTCTTCAGGTTTACTGTATCCCTTGGACCTTCTTATTGACGATGAAACACAAAAATTGCATCGGAATTAAATAGAAAAGGCACAATGCCGACTAAAGTACTAGAAGACTCACACTTGCTACTGGCTATGTTTTGAACCATTCCTAAAACACTTTTTATAGATTCCGATGCTTCACTTCAGGTTTACTGTATCCCTTGGACCTTCTTATTGACGATGAAACACAGAAATTGCATCGGAATGGAATACAAAAGGCACAATGCCGACTTAAGTACAAGAAGACTGACTCTTCTTACTGACTATGCTTTGAACCATTCCTGTGACACTAGTTATAGATTCCGATGCTTAACGTCAGGATTACTGTATTCCTCAAATCTTCTTAGTGACGATGAAACACAGAAATTGCATCGGAATTAAATACAAAAACCACAATGCCGAATTAAGTACAGGAATACTGACTCATCTTATTGTCCATGTTCTTAACCGTCCCTGTGACACTAGTTATAGATTCCAATGTTTCACTTCAGGTTGACTGTATCCCTTGGAACTTCTTATTGACGATGAAACACAGAAATTGCATCGGAATTAAATACAAAAGGCACAATGCCGAATTAAGTACAAGAAGACTGACTCTTCTTACTGTCTATGCTTTTAACCATCCTGTGACACTAGTTATAGACTCCGATGCTTCACTCCAGGTTTACTGTATCCCTTCGACCTTCTTATTAACGATGAAACACAGAAATTGCATCGGAATTAAATACAAAAGGCACAATGCCGACTTAAGTACCAGGAGACTGACTCTTCTTACTGTCTATGTTTTGAACCATCCCTGTGAAACTAGTTATAGATTCCGATGCTTCACTGCAGGTTTACTGTGTCCCTTGGACCTTCTTATTGACGATGAAACACAGAAATTACATCGGAATTAAATACAATAGGCACAATGCCGACTTAAGTACAAGAAGACTGACTCTTCCTACTAACTATGTTTTGAACCATTCCTGTGACACTTGATATAGTTTTCGATGCTTCACTCCAGGTTTACTGTATCCCTTGGTCCTTCTTATTGACGATGAAACACAGAAATTGGATCAGAATTAAATTCAAAAGGCACAATACCGACTTAAGTACAAGAAGACTGACTCTTATTACTGACTATGTTTTGGACCATTCCTGTGACACTAGTTATAAATTCCGATGCTTCACTTCGGGTTTACTAAATCCCTTGGACCACCTTATTGACGATGAAACACAGAAAATGGTTCGGAATTCAATACAAAGGGCACAATGCAGAATTAAGTACAAGAAGATTGACCCTTCTCACTGTCTATGTTTTGAACCATTCCTGTGACACTAGTTATAGATTCCGATGCTTCACTCCAGGTTTACTGTATCCCTTGGACCTTCTTATTGACGATGAAGCACAGAAATTGCATCGGAATTAAATACAAAAGGCACAATGCCGACTCAAGTACAAGAAGACTGTCTCTTCTTACTGTTTATGTTTTTAACCATTCCTAAGACACTAATTAGAGATTACGATGCTTCACTTCAGGTTTGCTGTATCCCTTGGTCCTTCTTATTAACGATTAAACGGAGAAACTGCATCGGAATTAAATACAAAAGGCACAATACCGACTAAAGTACAAGAAGACTGACTGTTCTTAGAGTCTATGTTTTGAACCATTCCTTTGACACTAGTTATAGATTCCGGTGCTTCACTGCAGGTTTACTGTATCCCTTGGACCTTCTTATTGACGATGAAACACAGAAATTGCATCGGAATTAAACACAAAAGGCACAATGCCGACCTAAGGGCAAGAAGACTGACTCTTCTTACTGACTATGCTTTGAACCATTAATGTGACACTAGCTATAGATTCTGATGCATCACTTCAGGTTTACTGTATCCCTCTGACATTCTTATTGACGATAAAACACAGAAATTGCATCGGAATTAAATACAAAAGGCACAATGCCGAATTAAGTACAAGAAGACTGACTCTTCTTACTCTCTATGTTTTGCACAATTCCATTGACACTAGATATGGATTGCGATGCTTCACTAGAGGTTTACTGCATCCCTTGGTCCTTCTTATTGAAGATGAAACACAGAAATTGCATCGGAATTAAATACAAATGGCAAAATGCCGACTTAAGTACAGGAAGACTGACTCTTCCTACTGTCAATGTTTTGAACCATTCGTGTTACACTAGTTATAGATTACGATGCTTCACTTCAGGTTTACTGTATCCCTCTGATTTTCTTATTGACGATGAAACACAGAAATTGCATCGGAATTAAATACAAAAGGCACAATGCCGACTTAAGGACAAGAAGACTGACACTTCTTACTGTCTATGTTTTGAACCATTCCTGTGACACTAGTTATAGATTCCGATGCTTCACTCCAGGTTTACTGTATCCCTTGGACCTTCTTATTGACAATGAAACACAGAAATTGCGTCGGAATTAAATAGAAAATGCACAATGCCGACTTAAGTACAAGACGACTGACTTTTCTTACTGGCTATGTTTTGAACCATTCCTGTGACACTAGTTATAGATTCCGATGCTTCACTTCAGGTTTACTGAATCCCTAGGACCTTTTTATTGACGATGAAACACATAAATTGCATCGGAATTAAATACAAATGGCACAATGCCGACTTAAGTACAAGAAGACCGACTCTTCCTACTGTCTATGATTTGAACCATTCCTGTGACACTAGTTATTGATTCCGATGCTTCACTTCAGGTTTACTGCATCCCTTGGACCTTCTTATTGACGATGAAACACAGAAATTGCATCCGAATTAAATAAAAAAGGCACAATGCCGACTTAAATACAAGAAGACTGACTCTTCTTACTGTCTATGTTTTGAACCATCCCTATGACACTAGTTATAGTTTCCGATGCTTCACTCCAGGTTTACTGTATACCTTGGTCCTTCTTATTGACGAAGAAACACAGAAATTGCATCGGAATTAAATACAAAAGGCACAATGCCGAATTTAGTACAAGAAGACTGACTCTTATTACTGACTATGTTTCGGACCATTCCTGTGACACTAGTTATAAATTCCGATGCTTCACTTCGAGTTTACTGTATCCTTTGTACCATCTTATTGACGATGAAACACAGAAATGGCATCGGAATTAAATACAAAAGGCACAATGCAGAATTAAGTACAAGAAGACTGACACTTCTTACTGTCTATATTTTGAACCATTCCTGTGACACTAGTTATAGATTCCAATGCTTCACTCCAGGTTTACTATATCCCTTGGACCTTCTATTTTGACGATTAAACACAGAAATTGCATCGGAATTAAACACAAAAGGCACAATACCGACTAAAGTACAAGAAGACTGACTCTTCTTACAGTCTATGTTTTGAACCATTCCTGTGACGCTAGTTATAGATTCCGGTGCTTCTCTTCAGGTTTACTGTATCCCTTGGACCTTCTTATGGACGATGAAACACAGAAATGTCATCAGAATTAAATAGAAAATGCACAATGCCGACTTAAGTACAAGAAGACTGACTTTTCTTACTGACTATGTTTTGAAATATTCCTGTGACACTAGTTATAGATCCGATGCTTCACTTCAGGTTTACTGTATCCCTTGGACCTTCTTATTGACGATGAAACACAGATATTGCTTCGGAATTAAATAGAAAAGGCACAATGCCGACTTAAGTACAAGAAGACTGACTCTTCATACTGTCTATGTTTTGAACCAATCCTGTGACACTAGTTATAGATTCCGATGCTTCACTTAAGGGTTACTGTATCCCTTGGACCTTCTTATTGACGATGAAACACTGAAATCGTATCGGAATTCAATACAAAAGGCACAAGGCCGACTTAACTACAAGAAGACTGACTCTTCTTACTGACTATGTTTTGAACCATTCCTGTGACACTAGTTATAGATTCCGATCCTGAACTTCAGGTTTACTGTATCCCTCTGACCTTCTTATTGACGATGAAAGACAGAAATTGCATCGGAATTAAATACAAAAGGCACAATTCCGAATTAAGTACAAGAAGACTGACTCTTCTTACTGACTATGTTTTGAACCATTCCTGTGACACTAGTTATAGATTCCGTTGCTTCACTTCAGGTTTGCCGTATCCCTCTGACCTACTTATTGACGATGAAAGACAGAAATTGCATCGGAATTAAATACAAAAGGCACAATGCCGACTTAAGTACAAGAAGACTGACTCTTCTTACTGACTATGTTTTGAACCATTCCGGTGAGACTAGTTATAGATTCCGATGCTTCACTTCAGGTTTACTGTATCCCTCTGACCTTCTTATTGACGATGAAACACAGAAAGTGCATCGGAATTAAATACAAAAGCCACAATGCTGATTTAAGTACAAGAAGACCAACACTTCTTACAGTCTATGCTTTGAACCAATCCTGTGACACTAGTTATGGATTCCGATGCTTCACTGCAGGTTTACTGTTTCCCTTGGACCTTCTTCTTGACGAAGAAACACAGAATTTGCATCGGAACTAAATACAAAAAGCACAATGCCGACTTATGTACAAGAAAACTTACTCTATCTACTGTCTATGTTTTGAACCATTTCTGTGTCACTAGTTATAGAGTCCGATGCTTCACTTTAGAATTTACTGTATCCCTTGGACCTTGTTATTGACGATGAATCACAGAAATTGAGTCGGAATTAAATACAAAAGGCACAATTTCGAATTAAGTACAAGAAGACTTCTCTTCTTACTGGTTATGTTTTGAACCATTCCTGTGACACTATTTATAGATTACGATGCTACACTCCACGTTTACTGTATCAATTGGACATTCTTATTGACGATGAAACACAGAAATTATTAAATACAAAAGGCACAATGCCGACTTAAGTACAAGAAGACTGATTCTTCTTACTGACTGTGCTTTGAACCATTTCTATGACACTAGTTATAGATTCCGATGCTTCACTTCAGGTTTACCGTATCCCTTTGACCTACTTATTGACGATAAAACACAGAAATTGCATGGGTATTAAATACAAAAGGCACAATGCCGACTTAAGTACAAGAAGACTGACTCTTCTTACTGACTATGTTTTGAACCATTCCGGTGAGACTAGTTATAGATTCCGATGATTCACTCCAGGTTTACTGTATCCCTTGGACCTTCTTATTGACGATGAAACACAGAAATTATTAAATACAAAAGGCACAATGCCGACTTAAGTACAAGAAGACTGATTCTTCTTACTGACTGTGCTTTGAACTATTTCTATGACACTAGTTATAGATTACGATGCTTCACATCAGGTTTACTGTATCCCTCTGACCTTCTTATTGACGATGAAACACAGAAATTGCATCGGAATTAAATACAAAAGGCACAATGCCGAATTAAGTACAAAAAGACTGACTCTTCTTACTGTCTATGTTTTGAACCATTACTGTGACACTAGTTATAGATTCCGATGCTTCACTCCAGGTTTACTGTATCCCTTGGACCTTCTTATTGACGATGAAACACAGAAATTGCATCGGAATTAAATACAAAAGGCACAATGCCGACTTAAGGAAAAGAAGACTGACTCTTCTAACTGACTTTGTTTTGAACCATTCCTATGACACTAGTTATAGATTCCGATGCTTCACTTCAGGTCTTTTGTATCCCTCTGACCATCTTATTGACGATGAAACACAGAAATTGCATCGGAATTAAATAGAAAAGGCACAATGCCGACATAAGTACAAGAAGTCTGACTCTTCTTAGTGATTATAGTTTGAACCATTCCTGTGACACTAGTTATAGATTCCGATGCTTCACTCCAGGTTCACTGTATCCCTTGGACCTTCTTATTGACGATGAAACACAGAAATTGCATCGGAATTAAATACAAAAGGCACAATGCCGACCTAAGGACAAGAAGACTGACTTTTGCTACTGTCTATGTTTTGAACCATTTCTGTGACACTAGTTATAGATTCCGATGGTTCACTCCCGGTTTACTGTATCCCTTGGACCTTCTTATTGACGATGAAACACAGACATTGCATCGGAATGAAATACAAAAGGCACAATGCCGACTTAAGTACAAGAAGACTGACTCTTCATACTGTCTATGTTTTGAACCATTCCTGTGACACTAGTTATAGATTCCGATGCTTCACTTCAGGTTTACTGTATTCCTCTGTGCTTCTTACTGACACTGAAACACAGAAATTGAATCGGAATTAAATAGAAAAGGCACAATGCCGACTTAAGTACAAGACGACTGACTTTTCTTACTGGCTATTTTTTGAACCATTCCTGTGACACTAGTTATAGATTCCGATGCTTCACTTCAGGTTTACTGTATCCCTTGGACCTTTTTATTGACGATGAAACACAGAAATTGCATCGGAATTAAATACAAAAGGCACAATGCCGACTTAAGTACAAGAAGACTGAATCTTCTTACTGTCTATCTTTTGAACCATTCCTGTGACACTAGTTATAGATTCGGATGCTTCACTTCAGGTTTACTGTATCCTTCTGAACTTCTTATTGAAGATGAAACACAGAAATCGCATCGGAATCAAATACAAAAGGCACAATGCCGACTTAAGTACAAGAAGACTGACACTACTTACTGTCTATGTTTGAACCATTCCTGTGACACTAGTTATAGATTCCGATGCTTCACTCCAGTTTTACTGTATCCCTTGGACCTTCTTATTGACGATGAAACACAGAAATCGCATCGGAATTAAATACAAAAGGCACAATGCCGACATAAGTACAAGAGGTCTGACTCTTCTTAGTGATTATAGTTTGAACCATTCCTGTGACACTAGTTATAGATTCCGATGCTTCACTCCAGGTTCACTGTATCCCTTGGACCTTCTTATTGACGATGAAACACAGAAATTGCATCGGAATTAAATTCAAAAGGCACAATGCCGACCTAAGGACAAGTAGACTGACTCATCTTACTGACTATACGTGGAACCATTCCTGTGACACTAGCTATAGATTCCGATGCTTCACTTGAGGTTTACTTTATCCCTCTGACAATTCTTATTGACGATGAAGCACAAAAATTGCATCGGAATTAAATACAAAATGCACAATGCCGAATTAAGTACAAGAAGACTGACTCTTCTTACTGTCTATGTTTTGAACCATTCCATTGACATCAGTTATGGATTCCGATGCTTCACTTGTGGGTTACTGTATCCCTTGGTCCTTCTTATTGACGATGAAACACAGAAATTGCATCGGAATTAAATACAAAAGGCACAATGCCGAATTAAGTACAAAAAGACTGACTCTTCTTACTGTCTATGTTTTGAACCATTACTGTGACACTAGTTATAGATTCCGATGCTTCACTCCAGGTTTACTGTATCCCTTGGACCTTCTTATTGACGATGAAATACAGAAATTGCATCGGAATTAAATACAAAAGGCAAAATGCCGACTTAGGTACACGAAGACTGACTCTTCTTACTGCCTATGTTTTGAACCATTCCTGTGACACTAGTTATAGATTCCGATGCTACATTCCAGGTTTACTGTATCCCTTGGACATTCTTATTGACGATGAAACACAGAAATTGCATCGGAATTAAATACAAAAGGCACACTGCCGACTTAGGTACAGGAAGACTGACTCTTCTTACTGCCTATGTTTTGTACCATTCCTGTTACTCTAGTTATAGATTCCGATGCTTCACTTCACGTTTACTGTATCCTTCTGATCTTCTTATTGACGATGAAACACAGATATTGTATCGGAATTAAATACAAAAGGCACAATGCCGACTTAAGGAAAAGAAGACTGACTCTTCTTACTGACTATGCTTTGAACCATTCCTGTGACACTAGTTATAGATTACGATGGCTCACTTCAGGTTTACTGTATCCCTCTGACCTTCTTATTGACGATGAAACACAGAAATTGCATCAGAATTAAATACAAAAGGCACAATGCCAAATTAAGTACAAAAAGACTGACTCTTCTTTCTGTCTATGTTTTGAACCGTTCCACTGACACTAGTTATAGATTCCGATGCTTCACTCCAGGTTTACTGTATCCCTTGGACCTTGATATTTACGATGAAACACAGGAATTGCATCGGAATTAAATAGAAAAGCACAATGCCGACTTAAGTACAAGAAGACTGACTCTTCTTACGGACTATGTTTTGAACCATTCCTGTGACACTAGTTATAGTTTCCGATGCTTCACGTGAGGTTTACTGTATCCCTTGGACCTTCATATTGACGATGAATTACAGAAATTGCTTCGGAATTAAATGCAAAAGGCAAAATACCGACTTAAGTACACGAAGACTGACTCTTCTTACTGTCTATGATTTGAACCATTCCTGTGACACTAGTTATAGATTCCGATGCTACACTCCAGATTTACTGTGTCCCTTGGACGTTCTTATTGACGATGAAACACAGAAATTGCATCGGAATTAAATACAAAAGGCACAATGCCGACTTAAGGACAAGAAGACAGACTCTTCTTACTGACTTTGTTTTGTACCATTCCTGTGACACTAGTTATAGATTCCAATGCTTCACTTCAGGTATACTGTATCCCTAGGACCTTCGTATTGACGATGAAACAAAGAAATTGCATCTGAATTATATACAAAAGATACAATGCCGACTTAAGTACAATAAGACTGACTCTTCCTACTGTCTATGGTTTGAACCATTCCTGGGACACTAGTGATAGATTCCGATGCTTCACTTCAGGTTTGCTGTATCCCTTGGACCTTCTTATTGACGATGAAACACAGAAATTGCATCGGAATTAAATACAAAAGGCATAAAGCCGACTTAAGTACATGAAGACCGACTCTTCCTACTGACTATGTTTTGAACCATTTCTGTGACACTAGTTATAGATTCCGATGCTTCACTTCAGGTTTACTGTATCTCTTGGACCTTTTTATTGACGATGAAACACAGAAATTACATCGGAATTAAATACAAAAGGCACAATGCCGACTTAAGTACAAGAAGACTGACTCTTCCTACTGTCTATGTTTTGAACCATTCCTGTGACACTAGTTTTGGATTGCGATGCTTCACTTCATGTTTACAGTATCCCTCTGACCTTCTTATTGAAGATGAAACACAGAAATTGCATCGGAATTAAATGCATATGGCACAATGGCGACTTAAGTACATGAACACTGACTCTTCCTACTGTCTATGCTTTGAACCATTCCTGTGACACTAGTTATAGATTCCGATGCTTTACATCAGGTTTACTGTATCCCTCTGACCTTATTGCCGATGAAACACAGAAATTGCATCGGAATTAAATACAAAAGGCACAATGCCGGCTTAAGTATAAGAAGACTGACTCTTCTTACTGTCTATGATTTGAACCATTCCTCTGACAATAGTTATAGATTCCGATGCTTCACTCCAGGTTTACTATATCCATTGGACCTTCTTATTGACGATGAAACACAGAAATTGCATCGGAATTATATACAAAAGGCACAATGCCGACTTAAGGACAAGAAGACTGACTCTTCTTACTGACTATGTTTTGAACCATTCCTGTGACACTAGCTATAGATTCCGATGCTTCACTTCAGGTTTACTGTATCCCTCTGACCTTGTTATTGACGATGAAACACAGAAATTGCATCGGAATTAAATACAAAAGGCACAATGCCGGCTTAAGTACAAGAAGACTGACTCTTCTTACTGTCTATGATTTGAACCATTCCTCTGACAATAGTTATAGATTCCCATGCTACACTCCAGGTTTACTGTATCCCTTGGACATTCTTATTGACGATGAAACACAGAAATTGCATCGGAATTAAATACAAAAGGCACACTGCCGACTTAGGTACACGAAGACTGACTCTTCTTACTGCCTATATTTTGTACCATTCCTGTTACACTAGTTACAGATTCCGATGCTTCACTTCACGTTTACTGTATCCTTCTGATCTTCTTATTGACGATGAAACACAGATATTGTATCGGAATTAAATACAAAAGGCACAATGCCGACTTAAGGACAAGAAGACTCACTCTTCTTACTGACTATGTTTTGAACCATTCCTGTGACACTAGCTATAGATTCCGATGCTTCACTTCAGGTTTACTGTATCCCTCTGACCTTGTTATTGACGATGAAACACAGAAATTGCATCGGAATTAAATACAAAAGGCGCAATGCCGGCTTAAGTACAAGAAGACTGAATCTTCTTACTGTCTATCTATTGAACCATTTCTGTGACAATAGTTATAGATTCCGATGCTTCACTTCAGGTTTACTGTATCCGTTGCACCATCTTATTGACGATGAAACACAGAAATTGCATCGGAATTAAACACAAAAGGCACAATGCCGACTTATGTTCAAAAAGACTGACTCTTCTTACTGACTATGTTTTGAACCATTCCTGTGACACTAGTTATAAATT
This sequence comes from Schistocerca serialis cubense, assembly GCF_023864345.2. Taxonomy (NCBI): domain Eukaryota; kingdom Metazoa; phylum Arthropoda; class Insecta; order Orthoptera; family Acrididae; genus Schistocerca; species Schistocerca serialis. The sequence continues at coordinate 983,563,384 of NC_064641.1, forward strand.
CCGATGCTTCACTTCAGGGTTACTGTATCCCTTGGACCTTGTTATTTACGATGAAACACAGGAATTGCATCGGAATTAAATAGAAAAGCACAATGCCGACTTAAGTACAAGAAGACTGACTCTTCTTACTGACTATGTTTTGAACCATTCCTGTGACACTAGTTATAGTTTCCGATGCTTCACGTGAGGTTTACTGTATCCCTTGGACCTTCTTATTGACTATGAAACACAGAAATTGCATCGGAATTAAATACAAAAGCCACAATGCCGACTTAAGTACAAGAAGACTGACCCTTCTTACTGTCTATGTTTTGAACCATTCCTGTGACACTAGTTATAGATTCCGATGCTTCACTTCAGGTTTACTGTTTCCCTTGGACCTTCTTATTGACGATGAAACACAGAAATTGCATCGGAATTAAATACAAAAGGCTCAATGCCGACTTAAGTACGAGAAGACTGTCTCTTCTTACTGTCTATGATTTGAACCATTTCTGTGACACAAGTTATAGATTCCGATGCTTCACTCCAGGTTTACTATATCCCTTGGACCTTCTTATTGACGATGAAACACAGAAATTTCATCGGAATTAAACACAAAAGGCACAATGCCGACTTAAGGACAAGAAGACAGACTCTTCTTACTGACTTTGTTTTGAACCGTTCCTGTGACACTAGTTATAGGTTCCGATGCTTCACTTCAGGGTTACTGTATACCTTGGACCTTCTTATTGACGATGAAACACAGAAATTGCATCTTAATTAAATACAAAAGGCACAATGCCTACTTAAGTACAAGAAGACTGACTCTTCCTACTGTCAATGTTTTCAACCATTGCTGTGACACTAGTTTTGGATTTCGATGCTTCACATCAGGTTAACTGTATCCCTCAGACCTTCTTATTGACAATGAAACACAGATATTGCATCGGATTTAAATACAAAAGGCACAATGCCGACTTAAGTACAAGAAGACTGACTTTTCTTACCGTCTATGTTTTGAACCATTCCTGTGACACTAGTTATAGATTCCGATGCTTCACTTCAGGTTTACTGTATCCCTCTGACCTTATTGCCGATGAAACACAGAAATTGAATCGGAATTAAATAGAAAGGGCACTATGCCGACTTAAGTACAAGAAGACTGACTCGTCCTACTGTCTATGTTTTGAACCATTCCAGTGACACTAGTCATAGATTACGATGCTTCACTTCAGGTTTACTGTATCCCTTGGACATTCTTAATGACGATGAAACTCAGAAATTGCATCGGAATTAAATACAAAAGGCACAATGCATACTTAAGTACACGAAGATTGACTCTTCTTACTGTCTATGATTTGAACAATTCCTGTGACAAGAGTTAAAGATTCTGATACTTCACTCCAGGTTTACTATATTCCTTGGACCTTCTTATTGACGATGAAACACAGAAATTGCATCGGAATTATATACAAAAGGCACAATGCCGACTTAAGTACAAGAAGACTGACTCTTCCTACTGTCAATGTTTTCAACCATTCCTGTGACACTAGTAATGGATTCCGATGCTTCAATCCAGGTTTACTGTATCCCTTGGACCTTATAAATGACGATGAAACACAGAAATTGAATCGGAATTAAATAGAAAAGGCACTATGCCGACTTAAGTACAAGAAGACTGACTCGTCCTTCTGTCTTTGTTTTGAACCATTCCAGTGACACTAGTTATAGATTACGATGCTTCACCTCAGGTTTACTGTATCCCTTGTACCTTCTTATTGGTGATGAAACAGAAATTGCATCGGAATAAATTCAAAAGGCACAATTCCAACTTAAGTACCTGAAGACCGACCCTTCTTATTGACAATGATTTGAACCATTCGTGTGACACTAGTTATTGATTCCGATGCTTTACTTTAGGTTTACTGTATCCCTTGGACATTTTTAATGACGATGAAACACAGAAATTGCATCGGAATTACATACAAAAGGCACAATGCATACTTAAGTACAAGAAGACTGACTCTTCTTACTGTCTATGATTTGAACCATCCCTGTGACAATAGTTATAGATTCTGATACTTCACTCCAGGTTTACTATATCCCTTGGACCTTCTTATTGACGATGCAACTCAGAAATTGCATTGGAATGAAATACAAAACACAAAATTCCTACTTTAGTACACGAAGACTGACTCTTCTTACTGTCTATGTTTTGAACCATTCCTGTGACACTAGTTATAGATTCCGATGCTTCACTCCAGGTTTATTGTATCCGTTGGACCTTCTTATTGACGATGAAACACAGAAATTTAATCGGAATTAAACACAAAAGCACAATGCCGACTTAAGGACAAGAAGACTGACTCTTCTTACTAACTTTGTTTTGAACCACTCCTGTGACACTAGTTATAGATTCCGATACTTCACTTCAGGTTTATTGTATCCCTCTGACCTTCCTATTGACGATGAAACACAGAAATTCCATCGGAATTAAATAGAAAAGGCACAATGTCGACTTAAGTACAAGAAGACTGACTCTTCTTACTGTCTATGGTTTGAATCTTTCCTGTGACACTAGTTATAGATTCCGATGCTTCACTCCAGGTTTACAGTATCCCTTGGACTTTCTTATTGATGATGAAACAGAGAAATTGCATCGGAATTAAATAGAAAAGGCACAATGCCTACTTAAGTACAAGAAGACTGACTCTTCTTACTGAATATGTTTTGAACCATTCCTGTGACACTAGTTATAGATTCCGATGCTTCACTTCAGGGTTACTGTATACATTGGACGTCCTTATTGACGATGAAACACAGGAATTGCATCGGAATTAAATACAAAAGGCACAATGCCGACTTAAGTACAAGAAGACTGACTCTTCCTACTGTCAATGCTTTGAACCATTCCTGTGACACTAGTTTTGGATTCCGATGCTTCACTTCAGGTTAACTGTATCCCTCAGACCTTCTTATTGACAATGAAACACAGATATTGCATCTGAATTAAATACAAAAGGCACAATGCCGACTTAAGTACAAGAAGACTGACTCTTCTTACCGTCTATGTTTTGAACCATTCCTGTGACACTACTTATAGATTCCGATGCTTCACTATAGGTATACTGTATCCCTCTGACCTTATTGCCGATGAAACACAGAAATTGCATCGGAATTAAATACAAAAGGCCCAATGCCGACTTAAGAACAAGAAGACTGACTCTTCTTCCTGACTATGTTTGAACCATTCCTGTGACACTAGTTATAGATTCCGATGCTTCACTTCAGGTTTACTGTATCCCTCTGACATTCTTATTGACTATGAAACACAGAAATTGCATCGGAATTAAATACAAAAGCCACAATGCCGACTTCAGTACAAGAAGACTGACCCTTCTTGCTGTCTATGATTTGAACCATTCCTGTGACACTAGTTATAGATTCCGATGCTTCACTTCAGGTTTACTGTTTCCCTTGGACCCTCTTATTGACGATGAAACACAGAAATTGCATCGGAATTAAATACAAAAGGAACAATGCCGACTTAAGAACAAGAAGACTGACTCTTCTTACTGTCTATGATTTGAACCATTCCTGTGACACTAGTTATAGATTCCGATGCTTCACTTCAGGTTTATTGTATCTCTCTGACCTTCGTACTGACGATGCAACTCAGAAATTCCATTGGAATTAAATACAAAGGGCAAAATGCCAACTTTAGTACACGAAGACTGACTCTTCTTACTGTCTATGTTTTGAACCATTCCTGTGACACTAGTTATAGATTCCGATGCGTCACTCCAGGTTTACTGTATCCGTTGGACCTTCTTATTGACGATGAAACACAGAAATTGCATCGAAATTAAACACAAAAGGCACAATGCCGACTTAAGGACAAGAAGACTGACTCTACTTACTGACTTCGTTTTGAACTACTCCTGTGACACTAGTTATAGATTCCGATACTTCACTTCAGGTTTAATGTATCCCTCTGACCTTCCTATTGACGATGAAACACAGAAATTGCATCGGAATTAAATTGAAAAGGCGCAATGTGGACTTAAGTACAAGAACACTGACTCTTCTTACTGTCTATGGTTTGAACCTTTCCTGTGACACTAGTTATAGATTCCGATGCTTCACTCCAGGTTTACTGTATCCCTTGGACCTTCTTGTTGACGATGAAACACAGAAATTGCATCGGAATTAAATAGAAAAAGCACAATGCCGACTTAAGTACAAGAAGACTGACTCTTCTTACTGACTATGTTTTGAACCATTCCTGTGACACTAGTTATAAATACCGATGCTTTACTTCAGGGTTACTGTATACCTTGGACCTTCTTATTTACGATGAAACACAGAAATTGCATCGGAATTAAATACAAATGGCACAATGCCGACATAAGTACAAGAAGACTGACTCTTCCTACTGTCAATGCTTTGAACCATTCCTGTGACACTGGTTTTGGATTCCGATGCTTCACTTCAGGTTAACTGTATCCCTCAGACCTTATTGACAATGAAACACAGATATTGCATCGGAATTAAATACAAAAGGCACAATGCCGACTTAAGTACAAGAAGACTGACTCTTCTTACCGTCTATGTTTTGAACCATTCCTGTGACACTAGTTATAGATTCCGATGCTTCACTTCAGGTACACTTTATCCCTCTGACCTTATTGCCGATGAAACACAAAAATTGCATCGGAATTAAATACAAAAGGCCCAATGCCGACTTAAGAACAAGAAGACTGACTCTTCTTACTGACTATGTTTTGAACCATTCCTGTGACACTAGTTATAGATTCCGATGCTTCACTTCAAATTAACTGTATCCCTCTGACCTTCTTATTGACTATGAAACACAGAAATTGCATCGGAATTAAATACAAAAGCCACAATGCCGACTTAAGTACAAGAAGACTGACCCTTCTTACTGTCTATGTTTTGAACCATTCCTGTGGCACTAGTTATAGATTCCGATGCTTCACTTCAGGTTTACTGTTTCCCTTGGACCTTCGTATTGACGATGAAACACAGAGATTGCATCGGAATTAAATACAAAAGGCACAATGCCGACTTAAGTGCGAGAAGACTGACTCTTCTTACTGTCTATGTTTGAACCATTTCTGTGACACTAGTTATAGATTCCGATGCTTCACTCCAGGTTTACTATATCCCTTGGACCTTCTTATTGACGATGAAACAAAGAAATTGCATCGGAAATTAATACAAAAGGCACAATGCCGACTTAAGGACAAGAAGACTGACTCTTCTTACTGACTATGCTTTGAACCATTCCCGTGACACTAGTTATAGATTCCGATGCTTCACTTCAGGTTTATTGTATCCCTGTGACCTTCTTATTGACGATGAATCTCAGAAATTCCATCGGAATTAAATACAAAAGGCACAATGCCGACTTAAGTACAAGAAGACTGACTCTTCCTACTGTCAATGTTTCAAACATTCCTGTGACACTAGTTTTGGATTTCGATGCTTCACTTCAGGTTAACTGTATCCCTCAGACCTTCTTATTGACAATGAAACAGGTATGGTATCGGAATTAAATACGAAAGGCACACTGCCGACTTAAGTACAAGAAGACTGACTCTTCTTACCGTCTATGTTTTGAACCATTCTTGTGACACTAGTTATAGATTCCGATGCTTCACTTCAGGTTTACTGTATCCCTCTGACCTTATTGCCGATGAAACACAGAAATTGCAGCGGAATTAAATACAAAAGGCCCAATGCCGTCTTAAGAACAAGAAGACTGACTCTTCTAACTGACTATGTTTTGAACCATTCCTGCGACACTAGTTATAGATTCCGATGCTTCACTTCAGGTTTACTGTATCCCTTGGACCTTCTTATTGACGATGAAACACAGAAATTGCATCGGAATTAAATAGAAAAGGCACAATGCCGACTTAAGTACAAGAAGACTGACTCTTCTTACTGTCTATGTTTTGAACTATTCCTGTGACACTAGTAATGGATTCCGATGCTTCACTCCAGGTTTACTGTACCCCTTGGACCTAAATATTGACGATGAAACACAGAAATTGAATCGGAATTAAATAGAAAAGGCACTATGCCGACTTAAGTACAAGAAGACTGACTCGTCCTACTGTCTTTGTTTTGAACCATTCCAGTGACACTAGTTATAGATTACGATGCTTCACTTCAGGTTTACTGTATCCCTTGGACATTTTTAATGACGATGAAACACAGAAATTGCATCGGAATTAAATACAAAAGGCACAATGCATACTTAAGTACAAGAAGACTGACTCTTCTTACTGTCTATGATTTGAACCATCCCTGTGACAATAGTTATAGATTCTGATACTTCACTCCAGGTTTACTATATCCCTTGGACCTTCTTATTGACGATGAAACACAGAAAATGCATCGGAATTATATACAAAAGGCACAATGCCGACTTAAGGACAAGAAGACTGACTCTTCTTACTGACTTTGTTTTGAACCACTCCTGTGACATTAGTTATAGATTCCGATACTTCACTTCAGGTTTATTGTATCCCTCTGACCTTCCTATTGAAGCTGAAACACAGAAATTCCATCGGAATTAAATAGAAAAGGCACAATGTCGACTTAAGTACAAAAAGACTGACTCTTCTTACTGTCTATGGTTTGAACCTTTCCTTTGACACTAGTTATAGATTCCGATGCTTCACTCCAGGTTTACTGTATCCCTTGGACTTTCTTATTGACGATGAAACAGAGAAATTGCATCGGAATTAAATAGAAAAGGCACAATGCCGACTTAAGTACAAGAAGACTGACTCTTCTTACTGAATATGTTTTGAACCATTCCTGTGACACTAGTTATAGATTCCGATGCTTCACTTCAGGGTTACTGTATACATTGGACATCCTTATTGACGATGAAACACAGAAATTGCATCGGAATTAAATACAAAAGGCACAATGCCGACTTAAGTACAAGAAGACTGACTCTTCCTACTGTCAATGCTTTGAACCATTCCTGTGACACTAGTTTTGGATTCCGATGCTTCACTTCTGGTTAACTTTATCCCTCAGACCTTCTTATTGACAATGAAACACAGATATTGCATCGGAATTAAATACAAAAGGCACAATGCCGACGTAAGTACAAGAGGACTGACTCTTCTTACCGTCTATGTTTTGAACCATTCCTGTGACACTACTTATAGATTCCGATGCTTCACTTCAGGTATACTGTTTCCCTCTGACCTTATTGCCGATGAAACACTGAAATTGCATCGGAATTAAATACAAAAGGCCCAATGCCGACTTAAGAACAAGAAGACTGACTCTTCTTACTGACTATGTTTGAACCATTCCTGTGACACTAGTTATAGATTCCGATGCTTCACTTCAGGTTTACTGTATCCCTCTGACATTCTTATTGACTATGAAACACAGAAATTGCATCGGAATTAAATACAAAAGCCACAATGCCGACTTCAGTACAAGAAGACTGACCCTTCTTACTGTCTATGTTTTGAACCATTCCTGTGACACTAGTTATAGATTCCGATGCTTCACTTCAGGTTTACTGTTTCCCTTGGACCTTCTTATTGACGATGAAACACAGAAATTGCATCGGAATTAAATACAAAAGGCACAATGCCGACTTAAGTACAAGAAGACTGACTTCTGATTTGAACCATTCCTGTGAAACTTGTTATAGATTCCGATGCTTCACTTCAGGTTTATTGTATCCCTCTGACCTTCTTACTGACGATGCAACTCAGAAATTCCATTGGAATTAAATACAAAAGGCAAAATGCCAACTTTAGTACACGCAGACTGACTCTTCTTACTGTCTATGTTTTGAACCATTCCTGTGACACTAGTTATAGATTCCGATGCGTCACTCCAGGTTTACTGTATCCGTTGGACCTTCTTATTGACGATGAAACACAGAAATTGCATCGGAATTAAACACAAAAGGCACAATGCCGACTTAAGGACAAGAAGACTGACTCTACTTACTGACTTTGTTTTGAACTACTCCTGTGACACTAGTTATAGATTCCGATACTTCACTTCAGGTTTAATGTATCCCTCTGACCTTCCTATTGACGATGAAACACAGAAATTGCATCGGAATTAAATAGAAAGGGCACAATGTGGACTTAAGTACAAGAAGACTGACTCTTCTAACTGTCTATGGTTTGAACCTTTCCTGTGACACTAGTTATAGATTCCGATGCTTCACTCCAGGTTTACTGTATCCCTTCGACCATCTTGTTGACGATGAAACACAGAAATTGCATCGGAATTAAATAGAAAAAGCACAATGCAGACTTAAGTACAAGAAGACTGACTCTTCTTACTGGATATGTTTTGAACCATTCCTGTGACACTAGTTATAAATTCCGATGCTTCACTTCAGGGTTACTGTATACCTTGGACCTTCTTATTTACGATGAAACACAGAAATTGCATCGGAATTAAATACAAATGGCACAATGCCGACTTAAGTACAAGAAGACTGACTCTTCCTACTGTCAATGTTTTGAACCATTCCTGTGACACTAGTTTTGGATTCCGATGCTTCACTTCAGGTTAACTGTATCCCTCAGACCTTCTTATTGACAACGAAACACAGATATTGCATCGGAATTACATACAAAAGGCACAATGCATACTTAAGTACAAGAAGACTGACTCTTCTTACTGTCTATGATTTGAACCATCCCTGTGACAATAGTTATAGATTCTGATACTTCACTCCAGGTTTACTATATCCCTTGGACCTTCTTATTGACGATGCAACTCAGAAATTGCATTGGAATGAAATACAAAACACAAAATTCCTACTTTAGTACACGAAGACTGACTCTTCTTACTGTCTATGTTTTGAACCATTCCTGTGACACTAGTTATAGATTCCGATGCTTCACTCCAGGTTTATTGTATCCGTTGGACCTTCTTATTGACGATGAAACACAGAAATTTAATCGGAATTAAACACAAAAGCACAATGCCGACTTAAGGACAAGAAGACTGACTCTTCTTACTAACTTTGTTTTGAACCACTCCTGTGACACTAGTTATAGATTCCGATACTTCACTTCAGGTTTATTGTATCCCTCTGACCTTCCTATTGACGATGAAACACAGAAATTCCATCGGAATTAAATAGAAAAGGCACAATGTCGACTTAAGTACAAGAAGACTGACTCTTCTTACTGTCTATGGTTTGAATCTTTCCTGTGACACTAGTTATAGATTCCGATGCTTCACTCCAGGTTTACAGTATCCCTTGGACTTTCTTATTGACGATGAAACAGAGAAATTGCATCGGAATTAAATAGAAAAGGCACAATGCCTACTTAAGTACAAGAAGACTGACTCTTCTTACTGAATATGTTTTGAACCATTCCTGTGACACTAGTTATAGATTCCGATGCTTCACTTCAGGGTTACTGTATACATTGGACGTCCTTATTGACGATGAAACACAGGAATTGCATCGGAATTAAATACAAAAGGCACAATGCCGACTTAAGTACAAGAAGACTGACTCTTCCTACTGTCAATGCTTTGAACCATTCCTGTGACACTAGTTTTGGATTCCGATGCTTCACTTCAGGTTAACTGTATCCCTCAGACCTTCTTATTGACAATGAAACACAGATATTGCATCTGAATTAAATACAAAAGGCACAATGCCGACTTAAGTACAAGAAGACTGACTCTTCTTACCGTCTATGTTTTGAACCATTCCTGTGACACTACTTATAGATTCCGATGCTTCACTATAGGTATACTGTATCCCTCTGACCTTATTGCCGATGAAACACAGAAATTGCATCGGAATTAAATACAAAAGGCCCAATGCCGACTTAAGAACAAGAAGACTGACTCTTCTTCCTGACTATGTTTGAACCATTCCTGTGACACTAGTTATAGATTCCGATGCTTCACTTCAGGTTTACTGTATCCCTCTGACATTCTTATTGACTATGAAACACAGAAATTGCATCGGAATTAAATACAAAAGCCACAATGCCGACTTCAGTACAAGAAGACTGACCCTTCTTGCTGTCTATGATTTGAACCATTCCTGTGACACTAGTTATAGATTCCGATGCTTCACTTCAGGTTTACTGTTTCCCTTGGACCCTCTTATTGACGATGAAACACAGAAATTGCATCGGAATTAAATACAAAAGGAACAATGCCGACTTAAGAACAAGAAGACTGACTCTTCTTACTGTCTATGATTTGAACCATTCCTGTGACACTAGTTATAGATTCCGATGCTTCACTTCAGGTTTATTGTATCTCTCTGACCTTCGTACTGACGATGCAACTCAGAAATTCCATTGGAATTAAATACAAAGGGCAAAATGCCAACTTTAGTACACGAAGACTGACTCTTCTTACTGTCTATGTTTTGAACCATTCCTGTGACACTAGTTATAGATTCCGATGCGTCACTCCAGGTTTACTGTATCCGTTGGACCTTCTTATTGACGATGAAACACAGAAATTGCATCGAAATTAAACACAAAAGGCACAATGCCGACTTAAGGACAAGAAGACTGACTCTACTTACTGACTTCGTTTTGAACTACTCCTGTGACACTAGTTATAGATTCCGATACTTCACTTCAGGTTTAATGTATCCCTCTGACCTTCCTATTGACGATGAAACACAGAAATTGCATCGGAATTAAATTGAAAAGGCGCAATGTGGACTTAAGTACAAGAACACTGACTCTTCTTACTGTCTATGGTTTGAACCTTTCCTGTGACACTAGTTATAGATTCCGATGCTTCACTCCAGGTTTACTGTATCCCTTGGACCTTCTTGTTGACGATGAAACACAGAAATTGCATCGGAATTAAATAGAAAAAGCACAATGCCGACTTAAGTACAAGAAGACTGACTCTTCTTACTGACTATGTTTTGAACCATTCCTGTGACACTAGTTATAAATACCGATGCTTTACTTCAGGGTTACTGTATACCTTGGACCTTCTTATTTACGATGAAACACAGAAATTGCATCGGAATTAAATACAAATGGCACAATGCCGACATAAGTACAAGAAGACTGACTCTTCCTACTGTCAATGCTTTGAACCATTCCTGTGACACTAGTTTTGGATTCCGATGCTTCACTTCAGGTTAACTGTATCCCTCAGACCTTATTGACAATGAAACACAGATATTGCATCGGAATTAAATACAAAAGGCACAATGCCGACTTAAGTACAAGAAGACTGACTCTTCTTACCGTCTATGTTTTGAACCATTCCTGTGACACTACTTATAGATTCCGATGCTTCACTATAGGTATACTGTATCCCTCTGACCTTATTGCCGATGAAACACAGAAATTGCATCGGAATTAAATACAAAAGGCCCAATGCCGACTTAAGAACAAGAAGACTGACTCTTCTTCCTGACTATGTTTGAACCATTCCTGTGACACTAGTTATAGATTCCGATGCTTCACTTCAGGTTTACTGTATCCCTCTGACATTCTTATTGACTATGAAACACAGAAATTGCATCGGAATTAAATACAAAAGCCACAATGCCGACTTCAGTACAAGAAGACTGACCCTTCTTGCTGTCTATGATTTGAACCATTCCTGTGACACTAGTTATAGATTCCGATGCTTCACTTCAGGTTTACTGTTTCCCTTGGACCCTCTTATTGACGATGAAACACAGAAATTGCATCGGAATTAAATACAAAAGGAACAATGCCGACTTAAGAACAAGAAGACTGACTCTTCTTACTGTCTATGATTTGAACCATTCCTGTGACACTAGTTATAGATTCCGATGCTTCACTTCAGGTTTATTGTATCTCTCTGACCTTCGTACTGACGATGCAACTCAGAAATTCCATTGGAATTAAATACAAAGGGCAAAATGCCAACTTTAGTACACGAAGACTGACTCTTCTTACTGTCTATGTTTTGAACCATTCCTGTGACACTAGTTATAGATTCCGATGCGTCACTCCAGGTTTACTGTATCCGTTGGACCTTCTTATTGACGATGAAACACAGAAATTGCATCGAAATTAAACACAAAAGGCACAATGCCGACTTAAGGACAAGAAGACTGACTCTACTTACTGACTTCGTTTTGAACTACTCCTGTGACACTAGTTATAGATTCCGATACTTCACTTCAGGTTTAATGTATCCCTCTGACCTTCCTATTGACGATGAAACACAGAAATTGCATCGGAATTAAATTGAAAAGGCGCAATGTGGACTTAAGTACAAGAACACTGACTCTTCTTACTGTCTATGGTTTGAACCTTTCCTGTGACACTAGTTATAGATTCCGATGCTTCACTCCAGGTTTACTGTATCCCTTGGACCTTCTTGTTGACGATGAAACACAGAAATTGCATCGGAATTAAATAGAAAAAGCACAATGCCGACTTAAGTACAAGAAGACTGACTCTTCTTACTGACTATGTTTTGAACCATTCCTGTGACACTAGTTATAAATACCGATGCTTTACTTCAGGGTTACTGTATACCTTGGACCTTCTTATTTACGATGAAACACAGAAATTGCATCGGAATTAAATACAAATGGCACAATGCCGACATAAGTACAAGAAGACTGACTCTTCCTACTGTCAATGCTTTGAACCATTCCTGTGACACTAGTTTTGGATTCCGATGCTTCACTTCAGGTTAACTGTATCCCTCAGACCTTATTGACAATGAAACACAGATATTGCATCGGAATTAATTACAAAAGGCACAATGCCGACTTAAGTACAAGAAGACTGACTCTTCTTACCGTCTATGTTTTGAACCATTCCTGTGACACTAGTTATAGATTCCGATGCTTCACTTCAGGTACACTTTATCCCTCTGACCTTATTGCCGATGAAACACAGAAATTGCATCGGAATTAAATACAAAAGGCCCAATGCCGACTTAAGAACAAGAAGACTGACTCTTCTTACTGACTATGTTTTGAACCATTCCTGTGACACTAGTTATAGATTCCGATGCTTCACTTCAAATTAACTGTATCCCTCTGACCTTCTTATTGACTATGAAACACAGAAATTGCATCGGAATTAAATACAAAAGCCACAATGCCGACTTAAGTACAAGAAGACTGACCCTTCTTACTGTCTATGTTTTGAACCATTCCTGTGGCACTAGTTATAGATTCCGATGCTTCACTTCAGGTTTACTGTTTCCCTTGGACCTTCGTATTGACGATGAAACACAGAGATTGCATCGGAATTAAATACAAAAGGCACAATGCCGACTTAAGTGCGAGAAGACTGACTCTTCTTACTGTCTATGTTTTGAACCATTTCTGTGACACTAGTTATAGATTCCGATGCTTCACTCCAGGTTTACTATATCCCTTGGACCTTCTTATTGACGATGAAACAAAGAAATTGCATCGGAAATTAATACAAAAGGCACAATGCCGACTTAAGGACAAGAAGACTGACTCTTCTTACTGACTATGCTTTGAACCATTCCCGTGACACTAGTTATAGATTCCGATGCTTCACTTCAGGTTTATTGTATCCCTGTGACCTTCTTATTGACGATGAATCTCAGAAATTCCATCGGAATTAAATACAAAAGGCACAATGCCGACTTAAGTACAAGAAGACTGACTCTTCCTACTGTCAATGTTTCAAACATTCCTGTGACACTAGTTTTGGATTTCGATGCTTCACTTCAGGTTAACTGTATCCCTCAGACCTTCTTATTGACAATGAAACAGGTATGGTATCGGAATTAAATACGAAAGGCACACTGCCGACTTAAGTACAAGAAGACTGACTCTTCTTACCGTCTATGTTTTGAACCATTCTTGTGACACTAGTTATAGATTCCGATGCTTCACTTCAGGTTTACTGTATCCCTCTGACTTTATTGCCGATGAAACACAGAAATTGCAGCGGAATTAAATACAAAAGGCCCAATGCCGTCTTAAGAACAAGAAGACTGACTCTTCTAACTGACTATGTTTTGAACCATTCCTGCGACACTAGTTATAGATTCCGATGCTTCACTTCAGGTTTACTGTATCCCTTGGACCTTCTTATTGACGATGAAACACAGAAATTGCATCGGAATTAAATAGAAAAGGCACAATGCCGACTTAAGTACAAGAAGACTGACTCTTCTTACTGTCTATGTTTTGAACTATTCCTGTGACACTAGTAATGGATTCCGATGCTTCACTCCAGGTTTACTGTACCCCTTGGACCTAAATATTGACGATGAAACACAGAAATTGAATCGGAATTAAATAGAAAAGGCACTATGCCGACTTAAGTACAAGAAGACTGACTCGTCCTACTGTCTTTGTTTTGAACCATTCCAGTGACACTAGTTATAGATTACGATGCTTCACTTCAGGTTTACTGTATCCCTTGGACATTTTTAATGACGATGAAACACAGAAATTGCATCGGAATTAAATACAAAAGGCACAATGCATACTTAAGTACAAGAAGACTGACTCTTCTTACTGTCTATGATTTGAACCATCCCTGTGACAATAGTTATAGATTCTGATACTTCACTCCAGGTTTACTATATCCCTTGGACCTTCTTATTGACGATGAAACACAGAAAATGCATCGGAATTATATACAAAAGGCACAATGCCGACTTAAGGACAAGAAGACTGACTCTTCTTACTGACTTTGTTTTGAACCACTCCTGTGACATTAGTTATAGATTCCGATACTTCACTTCAGGTTTATTGTATCCCTCTGACCTTCCTATTGAAGCTGAAACACAGAAATTCCATCGGAATTAAATAGAAAAGGCACAATGTCGACTTAAGTACAAAAAGACTGACTCTTCTTACTGTCTATGGTTTGAACCTTTCCTTTGACACTAGTTATAGATTCCGATGCTTCACTCCAGGTTTACTGTATCCCTTGGACTTTCTTATTGACGATGAAACAGAGAAATTGCATCGGAATTAAATAGAAAAGGCACAATGCCGACTTAAGTACAAGAAGACTGACTCTTCTTACTGAATATGTTTTGAACCATTCCTGTGACACTAGTTATAGATTCCGATGCTTCACTTCAGGGTTACTGTATACATTGGACATCCTTATTGACGATGAAACACAGAAATTGCATCGGAATTAAATACAAAAGGCACAATGCCGACTTAAGTACAAGAAGACTGACTCTTCCTACTGTCAATGCTTTGAACCATTCCTGTGACACTAGTTTTGGATTCCGATGCTTCACTTCTGGTTAACTTTATCCCTCAGACCTTCTTATTGACAATGAAACACAGATATTGCATCGGAATTAAATACAAAAGGCACAATGCCGACGTAAGTACAAGAGGACTGACTCTTCTTACCGTCTATGTTTTGAACCATTCCTGTGACACTACTTATAGATTCCGATGCTTCACTTCAGGTATACTGTTTCCCTCTGACCTTATTGCCGATGAAACACTGAAATTGCATCGGAATTAAATACAAAAGGCCCAATGCCGACTTAAGAACAAGAAGACTGACTCTTCTTACTGACTATGTTTGAACCATTCCTGTGACACTAGTTATAGATTCCGATGCTTCACTTCAGGTTTACTGTATCCCTCTGACATTCTTATTGACTATGAAACACAGAAATTGCATCGGAATTAAATACAAAAGCCACAATGCCGACTTCAGTACAAGAAGACTGACCCTTCTTACTGTCTATGTTTTGAACCATTCCTGTGACACTAGTTATAGATTCCGATGCTTCACTTCAGGTTTACTGTTTCCCTTGGACCTTCTTATTGACGATGAAACACAGAAATTGCATCGGAATTAAATACAAAAGGCACAATGCCGACTTAAGTACAAGAAGACTGACTCTTCTTACTGTCTATGATTTGAACCATTCCTGTGAAACTTGTTATAGATTCCGATGCTTCACTTCAGGTTTATTGTATCCCTCTGACCTTCTTACTGACGATGCAACTCAGAAATTCCATTGGAATTAAATACAAAAGGCAAAATGCCAACTTTAGTACACGCAGACTGACTCTTCTTACTGTCTATGTTTTGAACCATTCCTGTGACACTAGTTATAGATTCCGATGCGTCACTCCAGGTTTACTGTATCCGTTGGACCTTCTTATTGACGATGAAACACAGAAATTGCATCGGAATTAAACACAAAAGGCACAATGCCGACTTAAGGACAAGAAGACTGACTCTACTTACTGACTTTGTTTTGAACTACTCCTGTGACACTAGTTATAGATTCCGATACTTCACTTCAGGTTTAATGTATCCCTCTGACCTTCCTATTGACGATGAAACACAGAAATTGCATCGGAATTAAATAGAAAGGGCACAATGTGGACTTAAGTACAAGAAGACTGACTCTTCTAACTGTCTATGGTTTGAACCTTTCCTGTGACACTAGTTATAGATTCCGATGCTTCACTCCAGGTTTACTGTATCCCTTCGACCATCTTGTTGACGATGAAACACAGAAATTGCATCGGAATTAAATAGAAAAAGCACAATGCCGACTTAAGTACAAGAAGACTGACTCTTCTTACTGGATATGTTTTGAACCATTCCTGTGACACTAGTTATAAATTCCGATGCTTCACTTCAGGGTTACTGTATACCTTGGACCTTCTTATTTACGATGAAACACAGAAATTGCATCGGAATTAAATACAAATGGCACAATGCCGACTTAAGTACAAGAAGACTGACTCTTCCTACTGTCAATGTTTTGAACCATTCCTGTGACACTAGTTTTGGATTCCGATGCTTCACTTCAGGTTAACTGTGTCCCTCAGACCTTCTTATTGACAACGAAACACAGATATTGCATCGGAATTAAATACAAAAGGCACAATGCCGACTTAGGTACAAGAAGACTGACTCTTCTTACCGTCTATGTTTTGAACCATTCCTGTGACACTAGTTATAGATTCCGATGCTTCACTTCAGGTATACTGTATCCCTCTGACCTTATTGCCGATGAAACACAGAAATTGAATCGGAATTAAATACAAAAGGCCCAATGCCGACTTAAGAACAAGAAGACTGACTCTTCTTACTGACTATGTTTTGAATCATTCCTGTGACACTAGTTATAGATTCCGATGCTTCACTTCAGGTTAACTGTATCCCTCTGACCTTCTTATTGACTATGAAACACAGAAATTGCATCGGAATTAAACACAAAAGCCACAATGCCTACTTAAGTACAAGAAGACTGACCCTTCTTACTGTCTATGTTTTGAACCATTCCTGTGGCACTAGTTATAGATTCCGATGCTTCACTCCAGGTTTACTATATCCCTTGGACCTTCTGATTGACGATGAAACAAAGAAATTGCATCGGAATTAAATACAAAAGGCACAATGCCGACTTAAGTACGAGAAGACTGACTCTTCTTACTGTCTATGTTTTGAACCATTTCTGTGACACTAGTTATAGATTCCGATGCTTCACTCCAGGTTTACTATATCCCTTGGACCTTCTTATTGACGATGAAACAAAGAAATTGCATCGGAATTAAATACAAAAGGCACAATGCCGACTTAAGGACAAGAAGACTGACTCTTCTTACTGACTATGCTTTGAACCATTCCCGTGACACTAGTTATAGATTCCGATGTTTCACTTCAGGTTTATTGTATCCCTGTGACCTTCTTATTGACGATGAAACTCAGAAATTCCATCGGAATTAAATACAAAAGGCACAATGCCGACTTCAGTACAAGAAGACTGACTCTTCCTACTGTCAATGTTTTCAACCATTCCTGTGACACTAGTTTTGGATTTCGATGCTTCACTTCAGGTTAACTGTATCCCTCAGACCTTCTTAACGACAATGAAACACAGATATTGTATCGGAATTAAATACAAAAGGCACACTGCCGACTTAAGTACAAGAAGACTGACTCTTCTTACCGTCTATGTTTTGAACCATTCCTGTGACACTAGTTATAGATTCCGATGCTTCACTTCAGGTTTACTGTATCCCTCTGACCTTATTGCCGATGAAACACAGAAATTGCATCGGAATTAAATACAAAAGGCCCAATGCCGACTTAAGAACAAGAAGACTGACTCTTCTTACTGACTATGTTTTGAACCATTCCTGTGACACTAGTTATAGATTCCGATGCTTCACTTCAGGTTTACTGTATCCCTCTGACCTTCTTATTGACTATGAAACACAGAAATTGCATCGCAATTAAATACAAAAGCCAGAATGCCGACTTAAGTACAAGAAGACTGACCCTTCTTACTGTCTATGTTTTGAACCATTCCTGTGACACTAGTTATAGATTCCGATGCTTCACTTCAGGTTAACTGTATCCCTCAGACCTTCTTATTGACGATGAAACACTGAAATTGCATCGGAATTAAATACAGAAGGCACAATTCCGACTGAAGTACAAGAAGACTGACTCTTCTTAATGACTATGTTTTGAACCATTCCTGTGACACTAGTTATAGATTCCGATGCTTCACTTCAGGTTTACTGTATCCCTTGGACCTTCTTATTGACGACGAAAAACAGAAATTTCATCGGAATTAAATAGAAAAGGCACAATGCCGACTTAAGATCAAGAAGATTGACTCTTCTTACTGTCTATGTTTTGAACCATTCCTGTGACACTAGTAATGGATTCCGATGCTTCACTCCAGGTTTACTGTATCCCTTGGACCTTAATATTGACGATGAAACACAGAAATTGAATCGGAATTAAATAGAAAAGGCACTATGCCGTCTTAAGTACAAGAAGACTGACTCGTCCTACTGTCTATGTTTTGAACCATTCCAGTGACACTAGTTATAGATTACGATGCTTCACTTCAGGTTTACTGTATCCCTTGTACCTTCTTATTGATGATGAAACAGAAATTGCATCGGAATAAATTCAAAAGGCACAATGCCAACTTAAGTACATGAAGACCGACCCTTCTTATTGACAATGATTTGAACCATTCCTGTGACACTAGTTATAGATTCCGATGCTTTACTTCAGGTTTACTGTATTCCTTGGACATTCTTAATGACGATGAAACACAGAAATTGCATCGGAATTAAATACAAATGGCACAATGCATACTTAAGTACAAGAAGACTGACTCTTCTTACTGTCTATGATTTGAACCATCCCTGTGACAATAATTATGGATTCTGATACTTCACTCCAGGTTTACTATATCCCTTGGACCTTCTTATTGACGATGAAACACAGAAATTGCATCGGAATTTAAATACAAAAGGCACAATGCCGACTTAAGGACAAGGGGACTGACTCTTCTTACTGACTATGCTTTGAACCATTCCTGTGACACTAGTTATAGATTCCGATACTTCACTTCAGGTTTATTGTATCCCTCTGACCTTCTTATTGACGATGCAACTCAGAAATTCCATTGGAATGAAATACAATAGACAAAATTCCTACATTAGTACACGAAGACTGACTCTTCTTACTGTCTATGTTTCGAACCATTCCTGTGACACTAGTTATAGATTCTGATGCTTCACTCCAGGTTTACTGTATCCGTTGGACCTTCTTATTGACGATGAAACACAGCAATTTAATCGGAATTAAACACAAAAGGCACAATGCCGACTTAAGGACAAGAAGACTGACT
The DNA here is from genome assembly GCF_023864345.2 of Schistocerca serialis cubense. NCBI lineage: Eukaryota > Metazoa > Arthropoda > Insecta > Orthoptera > Acrididae > Schistocerca > Schistocerca serialis. The sequence goes on from NC_064641.1 coordinate 983,583,037, forward strand.
CTTCTTACTGACTTTGTTTTGAAGCACTCCTGTGACACTAGTTATAGATTCCGATACTTCACTTCAAGTTTATTGTATCCCTCTGACCTTCCTATTGACGATGAAACACAGAAATTCCATCGGAATTAAATAGAAAAGGCACAATGTCGACTTAAATACAAGAAGACTGACTCTTCTTACTGTCTATGTTTTGAACCATTCCAGTGACACTAGTTATAGATTCCGATGCTTCACTTCAGGTTTACTGTATCCCCTGTACCTTCTAATTGATGATGAAGCGCAGAAATTGCATCGGAATAAATACAAAAGGCACAATGCCAACTTAAGTACATGAAGACCGACTCTTCTTATTGACAATGATTTGAACCATTCCTGTGACACTAGTTATAGATTCCGATGCTTTACTTCAGGTTTACTGTATCCTTTGGACGTTCTTAATGACGATGAAACACAGAAATTGCATCGGAATTAAATACAAAAGGCACAATGCCGACTTAAGTACTAGAAGACCTGACTCTTCTTACTGTCTATGATTTGACCATTCCTGTGACAATAGTTATACATTCCGATACTTCACTCCGATTTACTATATCCCTTGGACCTTCTTATTGACGATGAAACACAGAAATTGCATCGGAATTATATACAAAAGGCACTTAAGGACAAGAAGACTGACTCTTCATACTGACTATGCTTTGAACCATTCTTGTGACACTAGTTATAGATTCCGATACTTCACTTCAGGTTTATTGTATCCCACTGACCTTCTCATTGACGATGCAACTCAGAAATTACATTGGAATAAAATACAAAAGGCAAAATGCCAACTTTAGTACACGAAGACTGACTCTACTTACTGTCTATGTTTTGAACCATTCCTGTGACACTAGTTATAGATTCCGATGCTTCACTCCTGGTTTACTGTATCCGTTGGACCTTCTTATTGACGATGAAACACAGAAATTTAGTCGGAATTAAACACAAAAGGCACAATGCCGACTTAAGGACAAGAAGCCTGTCTCTTCTTACTGACTTTGTTTTGAACCACTCCTGTGACACTAGTTATAGATTCCGATACTTCACTTTAGGTTTATTGTATCCCTCTGACCTTCCAATTGACGATGAAACACCGAAATTGCATCGGAATTAAATAGAAAAGGCACAATGTCGACTTAAGTACAAGAAGACTGACTCTTCTTACTGTCTATGGTTTGAACCTTTCCTGTGACACTAGTTATAGATTCCGATGCTTCACTCCAGGTTTACTGTATCCGTTGGACCCTCTTATTGACGATGAAACTCAGATATTTAATCGGAATTAAACACAAAAGGCACAATGCCGAATTAAGGACAAGAAGACTGACTGTTCTTACTGACTTTGGTTTGAACCACTCCTGTGACACTAGTTATAGATTCCGATACTTCACTTCAGGCTTATTGTATCTCTCGGACATTCCTATTGACGATGAAACACAGAAATTCCATCGGAATTAAATAGAAAAGGCACAATGTCGACTTAAGTACAAGAAGACTGACTCTTCTTACTGTCTATGGTTTGAACCTTTCCTGTGACACTAGTTATAGATTCCGATGCTTCACTCCAGGTTTACCGTATCCCTTGGACTTTCTTATTGACGATGAAACAGAGAAATTGCATCGGAATTAAATAGAAAAGGCACAATGCCGACTTTAGTACAAGAAGACTGACTCTTCTTACTGAATATGTTTTGAACCATTCCTGTGACACTAGTTATAGATTCCGATGCTTCACTTCAGGGTTACTGTATACATTGGACATCCTTATTGACGATGAGACACAGAAATTGCATCGGAATTAAATACAAAAGGCACAATGCCGACTTAAGTACAAGAAGACTGACTCTTCCTGCTGTCAATGCTTTGAACCATTCCTGTGACACTAGTTTTGGATTCCGATGCTTCACTTCAGGTTAACTGTATCCCTCAGACCTTCTTATTGACAATGAAACACAGATATTGCATCGGAATTAAATACAAAAGGCACAATGCCGACTTAAGTACAAGAAGACTGACTCTTCTTACCGTCTATGTTTTGAACCATTTCTGTGACACTACTTATAGATTCCGATGCTTCACTTCAGGTATACTGTATCCCTCTGACCTTATTGCCGATGAAACACAGAAATTGCATCGGAATTAAATACAAAAGGCCCAATGCCGACTTAAGAACAAGAAGACTGACTCTTCCTACTGACTATGTTTGAACCATTCCTGTGCCACTAGTTATAGATTCCGATGCTTCACTTCAGGTTTACTGTATCCCTCTGACATTCTTATTGACTATGAAACACAGAAATTGCATCGGAATTAAATACAAAAGCCACAATGCCAACTTCAGTACAAGAAGACTGACCCTTCTTACTGTCTATGTTTTGAACCATTCCTGTGACACTAGTTATAGATTCCGATGCTTCACTTCAGGTTTACTTTTTCCCTTGGACCTTCTTATTGACGATGAAACACAGCAATTGCATCGGAATTAAATACAAAAGGCACAATGCCGACTTAAGTACGAGATGACTGACTCTTCTTACTGTCTATGTTTTGAACCATTTCTGTGACACTAGTTATAGATTCCGATGCTTCACTGCAGGTTTACTATATCCCTTGGACCTTCTTATTGACGATGAAACAAAGAAATTGCATCGGAATTAAGTATAAAAGGCACAATGCCGCCTTAAGTACAAGAAGACTGACTCTTCTTACTGACTATGCTTTGAACCATTCCTGTGACACTAGTTATAGATTCCGATGCTTCACTTCAGGTTTATTGTATCCCTCTGACCTTCTTATTGAAGATGAAACTCAGAAATTCCATCGGAATTAAATACAAAAGGCACAATGCCGACTTAAGTACAAGACGACTGTTTCTTCTTACTCTCTATGTTTTGAACCATTCCATTGACACTAGTTATAGATTCCGATGTTTCACTCCAGGTTTACTGTATCCCTTGGACCTTCTTATTGACGATGAAACACAGAAATTGCATCGTAATTAAATAGAAAAGGCACAATGCCGAATGAAGTACAAGAAGACTGACTCTTCTTACTGACTATGTTTTGAACCATTCCTGTGACACTAGTTATAGATTCCGATGCTTCACTTCAGGTTTATTGTATCCCTCTGACCTTCTTATTGACGATGCAACAAAGAAATTCCATTGGAATTAAATACAAAAGGCAAAATGCCAACTTTAGTACACGAAGACTGACTCTTCTTACTGTCTATGATTAGAACCATTCCTGTGACACTAGTTATAGATTCCGTGTCTTCACTCCAGGTTTACTGTATCCGTTGGACATTCTTATTGACGATGAAACACAGAAATTTAATCGGAATTAAACACAAAAGGCACAATGCCGACTTAAGGACAAGAAGATTGACTATTCTTACTGACTTTGCTTTGAACCACTCCCGTGACACTAGTTATAGATTCCGAAACTTCACTTCAGGTTTATTGTATCCCTCTGACCTTCATATTGACGATGAAACACAGAAATTGCATCGGAATTAAATAGAAAAGGCACAATGTCGACTTAAGTACAAGAAGACTGACTCTTCTTACTGTCTATGTTTTGAACCTTTCCTGTGACACTAGTTATAGATTCCGATGCTTCACTCCAGGTTTACTGTATCCCTTGGACCTTCTTATTGACGATGAAAGACAGAAATTACATCGGAACTAAATACAAAAGGCACAATGCCGACTTAAGTACAAGAAGACTGACTCTTCTTACTGTCTATGTTTTGAACCATTCCTGTGACACTAGTAATGGATTCCGATGCTTCACTCCTGGTTTACTGTATCCCTTGGACCTTAATATTGACGATGAAACACAGAAATTGAAACGGAATTAAATACAAAAGGCACAATGCCTACATAAGTACACGAAGACTGACTCTTCCTACTGTCAATGTTTTCAACCATTCCTGTGACACTAGTTTAGGATTTCGATGCTTCACTTCAGGTTAACTGTATCCCTTAGACCTTCTTATTGACAATGAAACACAGATATTGCATCGGAATTAAATACAAAAGGCACAATGCCGAGTTAAGTACAAGAAGTCTGACTCTTTTTACCGTCTATGTTTTGAACCATTCCTGTGACACTAGTTATAGATTCCGATGCTTCACTTCAGGATTACTGTATCCCTCTGACCTTATTGCCGATGAAACACAGAAATTGCATCGGAATTAAATACAAAAGGCCCAATGCCGACTTAAGAACAAGAAGACTGACTCTTCTTACTGACTATGTTTTGAACCATTCCTGTGACACTAGTTATAGATTCCGATGCTTCACTTCAGGTTTACTGTATCCCTCTGACCTTCTTATTGACTATGAGACACAGAAATTGCATCGGAATTAAATACAAAAGGCAGAATGCCGACATAAGTACAAGAAGACTGACCCTTCTTACTGTCTATGTTTTGAACCATTCCTGTGACACTAGTAATGGATTCCGATGCTTCACTCCAGGTTTACTGTATCCCTTGGACCTTAATATTGACGATGAAACACAGAAATTGAACCGGAATTAAATAGAAAAGGCACTATGCCGACTTAAGTACAAGAAGACTGACTCGTCCTACTGTCTATGTTTTGAACCATTCCAGTGACACTAGTTATAGATTACGATGCTTCACTTCAGGTTTACTGTATCCCTTGTATCTTCTTATTGATGATGAAACGGAAATTGCATCGGAATAAATACAAAAGGCACAATGCCAACTTAAGTACATGAAGACCAACCCTTCTTATTGACAATGATTTGAACCATTCCTGTGACACTAGTTATAGATTCCAATGCTTTACTTCAGGTTTACTGTATCCTTTGGACATTCTTAATGACGATGAAACACAGAAATTGCATCGGAATTAAATACAAAAGGCACAATGCATACTTAAGTACAAGAAGTCTGACTCTTCTTACTGTCTATGATTTGAACCATTCCTGTGACAATAGTTATAGATTCTGATACTTCACTCCAGGTTTATTATATCCCTTGGACCTTCTTATTGACGATGAAACACAGAAATTGCTTCGGAATTATATACAAAAGGCACAATGCCGACTTAAGTACAAGCAGACTGACTCTTCTTACTGACTATGCTTTGAACCATTCCTGTGACACTAGTTATAGATTCCGATACTTCACTTCAGGTTTATTGTATCCCTCTGACCTTCTTATTGATGATGCAACTCAGAAATTCCATTGGAATGAAATACAAAAGACAAAATTCCTACTTTAGTACACGAAGACTGACTCTTCTTACTGTCTATGTTTTGAACCATTCCTGTGACACTAGTTATAGATTCCGATGCTTCACTCCAGGTTTATTGTATCCGTTGGACCTTCTTATTGACGATGAAACACAGAAATTTAATCGGAATTAAACTCAAAAGGCACAATGCCGAATTAAGGACAAGAAGTCTGACTCTTCTTACTGACTTTGTTTTGAACCACTCCTGTGACACTAGTTATAGATTCCGATACTTCACTTCAGGTTTATTGTATCCCTCTGACCTTCCTATTGACGATGAAACACAGAAATTCCATCGGAATTAAATAGAAAAAGCACAATGTCGACTTAAGTACAAGAAGACTGACTCTTCTTACTGTCTATGGTTTGAACCTTTCCTGTGACACTAGTTATAGATTCCGATGCTTCACTCCTGGTTTACTGTATCCCTTGGACTTTCTTATTGACGATGAAACAGAGAGATTGCATCGGAATTAAATAGAAAAGGCACAATGCCGACTTAAGTACAAGAAGACTGACTCTTCTTACTGAATATGTTTTGAACCATTCCTGTGACACTAGTTATAGATTCCGATGCTTCACTTCAGGGTTACTGTATACATTGGACATCCATATTGACGATGAAACACAGAAATTGCATCGGAATTAAATACAAAAGGCACAATGCCGACTTAAGTACAAGAAGACTGACTCTTCCTACTGTCAATGCTTTGAACCATTCCTGTGACACTAGTTTTGGATTCCGATGCTTCACTTCAGGTTAACTGTATCCCTCAGACCTTCTTATTGACAATGAAACACAGATATTGCATCGGAATTAAATACAAAAGGCACAATGCCGACTTAAGTACAAGAAGACTGACTCTTCTTACAGTCTATGTATTGAACAAGTCCTGTGACACTACATATAGATTCCGATGCTTCACTTCAGGTATACTGTATCCCTCTGACCTTATTGCCGATGAAACACAGAAATTGCATCGGAATTAAATACAAAAGACCCAATGCCGACTTAAGAACAAGAAGACTGACTCTTCTTACTGACTATGTTTTGAACCATTCCTGTGACACTAGTTATAGATTCCGATGCTTCACTTCAGGTTTACTGTATCCCTCTGACCTTCTTATTGACTATGAAACACAGAAATTGCATCGGAATTAAATACAAAAGGCAGAATGCCGACTTAAGTACAAGAAGACTGACCCTTCTTACTGTCTATGTTTTGAACCATTCCTGTGACACTAGTTATAGATTCCGATGCTTCACTTCAGGTTAACTGTATCCCTCAGACCTTCTTATTGACGATGAAACACTGAAATTGCATCGGAATTAAATACAAAAGGCACAATTCCGACTGAAGTACAAGAAGACTGACTCTTCTTACTGACTATGTTTTGAACCATTCCTGTGACACTAGTTATAGATTCCGATGCTTCACTTCAGGTTTACTGTATCCCTTGGACCTTCTTATTGACGATGAAACACAGAAATTGCATCGGAATTAAATAGAAAAGGCACAATGCCGACTTAAGTACAAGGAGACTGACTCTTCTTACTGTCTATGTTTTGAACCATTCCTGTGACACTAGTAATGGATTCCGATGCTTCACTCCAGGTTTACTGTATCCCTTGGACCTTAATATTGACGATGAAACACAGAAATTGAACCAGAATTAAATAGAAAAGGCACTATGCCGACTTAAGTACAAGAAGACTGACTCGTCCTACTGTCTATGTTTTGAACCATTCCAGTGACACTAGTTATAGATTACGATGCTTCACTTCAGGTTTACTGTATCCCTTGTATCTTCTTATTGATGATGAAATAGAAATTGCATCGGAATAAATACAAAAGGCACAATGCCAACTTAAGTACATGAAGACCAACCTATCTTATTGACAATGATTTGAACCATTCCTGTGACACTAGTTATAGATTCCAATGCTTTACTTCAGGTTTACTGTATCCCTTGGACATTCTTAATGACGATGAAACACAGAAATTGCATCGGAATTAAATACAAAAGGCACAATGCATACTTAAGTACAAGAAGACTGACTCTTCTTACTGTCTATGATTTGAACCATTCCTGTGACAATATTTATAGATTCTGATACATCACTCCAGGTTTATTATATCCCTTGGACCTTCTTATTGACGATGAAACACAGAAATTGCTTTTGAATTATATACAAAAGGCACAATGCCGACTTAAGGACAAGCAGACTGACTCTTCTTATTGACTATGCTTTGAACCATTCCTGTGACACTAGTTATAGATTCCGATACTTCACTTCAGGTTAATTGTATCCCTCTGACCTTCTTATTGATGATGCAACTCAGAAATTCCATTGGAATGAAATACAAAAGACAAAATTCCTACTTTAGTTCACGAAGACTGACTCTTCTTACTGTCTATGATTTGAACCATTCCTGTGACACTAGTTATAGATTCCGATGCTTCACTCCAGATTTACTGTATCCGTTGGACCTTCTTATTGACGATGAAACACAGAAATTAAATCGGAATTAAACACAAAAGGCACAATGCCGATTTAAGGACAAGAAGACTGACTCTTCTTACTGTCTATGATTTGAACCATGCCTGTGACAATAGTTATAGATTCTGATACTTCACTCCAGGTTTATTATATCCCTTGGACCTTCTTATTGACGATGAAACACAGAAATTGCTTCGGAATTATATACAAAAGGCACAATGCCGACTTAAGTACAAGAAGACTGACTCTTCCTACTGTCAATGCTTTGAACAATTCCTGTGACACTAGTTTTGGATTCCGATGCTTCACTTCAGGTTAACTGTATCCCTCAGACCTTCTTATTGACAATGAAACACAGATATTGCATCGGAATTAAACACAAAAGGCACAATGCCGACTTAAGTACAAGAAGACTGACTCTTCTTACCGTCTATGTATTGAACCATTCCTGTGACACTACTTATAGATTCCGATGCTTCACTTCAGGTATACTGTATCCCTCTGACCTTATTGCCGATGAAACACAGTAATTGCATCGGAATTAAATACAAAAGGCCCAATGCCGACTTAAGAACAAGAAGACTGACTCTTCTTACTGACTATGTTTGAACCATTCCTGTGACACTAGTTATTGATTCCGATGCTTCACTTCAGGTTTACTGTATCCCTCTGACATCCTTATTGACTATGAAACACAGAAATTGCATCGGAATTAAATACAAAAGCCACAATGCCGACTTCAGTACAAGAAGACTGACCCTTCTTACTGTCTATGTTTTAACCATTCCTGTGACACTAGTTATAGATTCCGATGCTTCACTTCAGGTTTACTGTTTCCCTTGGACCTTCTTATTGACGATGAAACACAGATATTGCTCCGGAATTAAATACAAAAGGCACAATGCCGACTTAAGTACGAGATGACTGACTCTTCTTACTGTCTATGTTTTGAACCATTTCTGTGACACTAGTTATAATTTCCGATGCTTCACTGCAGGTTTACTATATCCCTTGGACCTTCTTATTGACGATGAAACAAAGAAATTGCATCGGAATTAAATACAAAAGGCACAATGCCGCCTTAAGTACAAGAAGACTGACTCTTCTTACTGACTATGCTTTGAACCATTCCTGTGACACTAGTTATAGATTCCGATGCTTCACTTCAGGTTTATTGTATCCCTCTCACTTTCTTATTGACGATGCAACTCAGAAATTCCATTGGAATGAAATACAAAAGACAAAATGCCTACTTTAGTACACGAAGACTGACTCTTCTTACTGTCTATGTTTTGAACCATTCCTGTGACACTAGTTATAGATTCCGATGCTTCACTCCAGGTTTACTGTATCCGTTGGACCTTCTTATTGACGATGAAACGCAGAAATTTAATCGGAATTAAACACAAAAGGCACAATGCCGACTTAAGGACAAGAAGACTGACTCTTCTTACTGACTTTGTTTTGAACCACTCCTGTGACACTAGTTATAGATCCGATACTTCACTTCAGGTTTATTGTATCCCTCTGACCTTCCTATTGACGATGAAACACAGAAATTCCATCGGAATTAAATAGAAAAGGCACAATGTCGACTTAAGTACATGAAGACTGACTCTTCTTACTGTCTATGGTTTGAACCTTTCCTGTGACACTAGTTTTAGATTCCGATGCTTCACTCCAGGTTTACTGTATCCCTTGGACTATCTCATTGACGATGAAACAGAGAAATTGCATCGGAATCAAATAGAAAAGGCACAATGCCGACTTAAGTACAAGAAGACTGACTCTTCATACTGAATATGTTTTGAACCATTCCTGTGTCACTAGTTATAGATTCCGATGCTTCACTTCAGGGTTACTGTATACATTGGACATCCTTATTGACTATGAAACACAGAAATTGCATCGGAATTAAATACAAAAGGCACAATGCCGACTTAAGTACAAGAAGACTGACTCTTCCTACTGTCAATGCTTTGAACCATTCCTGTGACACTAGTTTTGGAATTCGATGCTTCACTTCAGGTTAACTGTATCCCTCAGACCTTCTTATTGACAATGGAACACAGATATTGCATCGGAATTAAATACAAAAGGCACAATGCCGACTTAAGTACAAGAAGACTGACTCTTCTTACCGTCTATGTTTTGAACCATTCCTGTGACACTACTTATAGATTCCGATGCTTCACTTCAGGTATACTGTATCCCTCTGACCTTATTGCCGATGAAACACAGAAATTGCATCGGAATTAAATACAAGAGGCCCAATGCCGACTTAAGAACAAGAAGACTGACTCTTCTTACTGACTATGTTTGAACCATTCCTGTGACACTAGTTATTGATTCCGATGCTTCACTTCAGGTTTACTGTATCCCACTGACATTCTTATTGACTATGAAACACAGAAATTGCATCGGAATTAAATACAAAAGCCACAATGCCGACTTCAGTACAAGAAGACTGACCCTTCTTACTTTCTTTGTTTTGAACCATTCCTGTGACACTAGTTATAGATTCCGATGCTTCACTTCAGGTTTACTGTTTCCCTTGGACCTTCTTATTGACGATGAAACACAGAAATTGCAACGGAATTAAATACAAAATGCACAATGCCGACTTAATTACGAGATGACTGACTCTTCTTACTGTCTATGTTTTGAACCATTTCTGTGACACTAGTTATAGATTCCGATGCTTCACTGCAGGTTTACTATATCCCTTGGACCTTCTTATTGACGATGAAATAAAGAATTTGCATCGCAATTAAATACAAAAGGCACAATGCCGCCTTAAGTACAAGAAGACTGACTCTTCTTACTGACCCTGCTTTGAACCATTCCTGTGACACTAGTTATAGATTCCGATGCTTCACTTCAGGTTTATTGTATCCCTCTGACCTTCTTATTGAAGATGAAACTCAGAAATTCCATCGGAATTAAATACAAAAGGCACAATGCCGACTTAAGTACAAGACGACTGTTTCTTCTTACTCTCTATGTTTTGAACCATTCCATTGACACTAGTTATAGATTCCGATGTTTCACTCCAGGTTTACTGTATCCCTTGGACCTTCTTATTGACGATGAAACACAGAAATTGCATCGTAATTAAATAGAAAAGGCACAATGCCGAATGAAGTACAAGAAGACTGACTCTTCTTACTGACTATGTTTTGAACCATTCCTGTGACACTAGTTATAGATTCCGATGCTTCACTTCAGGTTTATTGTATCCCTCTGACCTTCTTATTGACGATGCAACAAAGAAATTCCATTGGAATTAAATACAAAAGGCAAAATGCCAACTTTAGTACACGAAGACTGACTCTTCTTACTGTCTATGATTAGAACCATTCCTGTGACACTAGTTATAGATTCCGTGTCTTCACTCCAGGTTTACTGTATCCGTTGGACATTCTTATTGACGATGAAACACAGAAATTTAATCGGAATTAAACACAAAAGGCACAATGCCGACTTAAGGACAAGAAGATTGACTATTCTTACTGACTTTGCTTTGAACCACTCCCGTGACACTAGTTATAGATTCCGAAACTTCACTTCAGGTTTATTGTATCCCTCTGACCTTCATATTGACGATGAAACACAGAAATTGCATCGGAATTAAATAGAAAAGGCACAATGTCGACTTAAGTACAAGAAGACTGACTCTTCTTACTGTCTATGTTTTGAACCTTTCCTGTGACACTAGTTATAGATTCCGATGCTTCACTCCAGGTTTACTGTATCCCTTGGACCTTCTTATTGACGATGAAAGACAGAAATTACATCGGAACTAAATACAAAAGGCACAATGCCGACTTAAGTACAAGAAGACTGACTCTTCTTACTGTCTATGTTTTGAACCATTCCTGTGACACTAGTAATGGATTCCGATGCTTCACTCCTGGTTTACTGTATCCCTTGGACCTTAATATTGACGATGAAACACAGAAATTGAAACGGAATTAAATACAAAAGGCACAATGCCTACATAAGTACACGAAGACTGACTCTTCCTACTGTCAATGTTTTCAACCATTCCTGTGACACTAGTTTAGGATTTCGATGCTTCACTTCAGGTTAACTGTATCCCTTAGACCTTCTTATTGACAATGAAACACAGATATTGCATCGGAATTAAATACAAAAGGCACAATGCCGAGTTAAGTACAAGAAGTCTGACTCTTTTTACCGTCTATGTTTTGAACCATTCCTGTGACACTAGTTATAGATTCCGATGCTTCACTTCAGGATTACTGTATCCCTCTGACCTTATTGCCGATGAAACACAGAAATTGCATCGGAATTAAATACAAAAGGCCCAATGCCGACTTAAGAACAAGAAGACTGACTCTTCTTACTGACTATGTTTTGAACCATTCCTGTGACACTAGTTATAGATTCCGATGCTTCACTTCAGGTTTACTGTATCCCTCTGACCTTCTTATTGACTATGAGACACAGAAATTGCATCGGAATTAAATACAAAAGGCAGAATGCCGACATAAGTACAAGAAGACTGACCCTTCTTACTGTCTATGTTTTGAACCATTCCTGTGACACTAGTAATGGATTCCGATGCTTCACTCCAGGTTTACTGTATCCCTTGGACCTTAATATTGACGATGAAACACAGAAATTGAACCGGAATTAAATAGAAAAGGCACTATGCCGACTTAAGTACAAGAAGACTGACTCGTCCTACTGTCTATGTTTTGAACCATTCCAGTGACACTAGTTATAGATTACGATGCTTCACTTCAGGTTTACTGTATCCCTTGTATCTTCTTATTGATGATGAAACGGAAATTGCATCGGAATAAATACAAAAGGCACAATGCCAACTTAAGTACATGAAGACCAACCCTTCTTATTGACAATGATTTGAACCATTCCTGTGACACTAGTTATAGATTCCAATGCTTTACTTCAGGTTTACTGTATCCTTTGGACATTCTTAATGACGATGAAACACAGAAATTGCATCGGAATTAAATACAAAAGGCACAATGCATACTTAAGTACAAGAAGTCTGACTCTTCTTACTGTCTATGATTTGAACCATTCCTGTGACAATAGTTATAGATTCTGATACTTCACTCCAGGTTTATTATATCCCTTGGACCTTCTTATTGACGATGAAACACAGAAATTGCTTCGGAATTATATACAAAAGGCACAATGCCGACTTAAGTACAAGCAGACTGACTCTTCTTACTGACTATGCTTTGAACCATTCCTGTGACACTAGTTATAGATTCCGATACTTCACTTCAGGTTTATTGTATCCCTCTGACCTTCTTATTGATGATGCAACTCAGAAATTCCATTGGAATGAAATACAAAAGACAAAATTCCTACTTTAGTACACGAAGACTGACTCTTCTTACTGTCTATGTTTTGAACCATTCCTGTGACACTAGTTATAGATTCCGATGCTTCACTCCAGGTTTATTGTATCCGTTGGACCTTCTTATTGACGATGAAACACAGAAATTTAATCGGAATTAAACTCAAAAGGCACAATGCCGAATTAAGGACAAGAAGTCTGACTCTTCTTACTGACTTTGTTTTGAACCACTCCTGTGACACTAGTTATAGATTCCGATACTTCACTTCAGGTTTATTGTATCCCTCTGACCTTCCTATTGACGATGAAACACAGAAATTCCATCGGAATTAAATAGAAAAAGCACAATGTCGACTTAAGTACAAGAAGACTGACTCTTCTTACTGTCTATGGTTTGAACCTTTCCTGTGACACTAGTTATAGATTCCGATGCTTCACTCCTGGTTTACTGTATCCCTTGGACTTTCTTATTGACGATGAAACAGAGAGATTGCATCGGAATTAAATAGAAAAGGCACAATGCCGACTTAAGTACAAGAAGACTGACTCTTCTTACTGAATATGTTTTGAACCATTCCTGTGACACTAGTTATAGATTCCGATGCTTCACTTCAGGGTTACTGTATACATTGGACATCCATATTGACGATGAAACACAGAAATTGCATCGGAATTAAATACAAAAGGCACAATGCCGACTTAAGTACAAGAAGACTGACTCTTCCTACTGTCAATGCTTTGAACCATTCCTGTGACACTAGTTTTGGATTCCGATGCTTCACTTCAGGTTAACTGTATCCCTCAGACCTTCTTATTGACAATGAAACACAGATATTGCATCGGAATTAAATACAAAAGGCACAATGCCGACTTAAGTACAAGAAGACTGACTCTTCTTACAGTCTATGTATTGAACAAGTCCTGTGACACTACATATAGATTCCGATGCTTCACTTCAGGTATACTGTATCCCTCTGACCTTATTGCCGATGAAACACAGAAATTGCATCGGAATTAAATACAAAAGACCCAATGCCGACTTAAGAACAAGAAGACTGACTCTTCTTACTGACTATGTTTTGAACCATTCCTGTGACACTAGTTATAGATTCCGATGCTTCACTTCAGGTTTACTGTATCCCTCTGACCTTCTTATTGACTATGAAACACAGAAATTGCATCGGAATTAAATACAAAAGGCAGAATGCCGACTTAAGTACAAGAAGACTGACCCTTCTTACTGTCTATGTTTTGAACCATTCCTGTGACACTAGTTATAGATTCCGATGCTTCACTTCAGGTTAACTGTATCCCTCAGACCTTCTTATTGACGATGAAACACTGAAATTGCATCGGAATTAAATACAAAAGGCACAATTCCGACTGAAGTACAAGAAGACTGACTCTTCTTACTGACTATGTTTTGAACCATTCCTGTGACACTAGTTATAGATTCCGATGCTTCACTTCAGGTTTACTGTATCCCTTGGACCTTCTTATTGACGATGAAACACAGAAATTGCATCGGAATTAAATAGAAAAGGCACAATGCCGACTTAAGTACAAGGAGACTGACTCTTCTTACTGTCTATGTTTTGAACCATTCCTGTGACACTAGTAATGGATTCCGATGCTTCACTCCAGGTTTACTGTATCCCTTGGACCTTAATATTGACGATGAAACACAGAAATTGAACCAGAATTAAATAGAAAAGGCACTATGCCGACTTAAGTACAAGAAGACTGACTCGTCCTACTGTCTATGTTTTGAACCATTCCAGTGACACTAGTTATAGATTACGATGCTTCACTTCAGGTTTACTGTATCCCTTGTATCTTCTTATTGATGATGAAATAGAAATTGCATCGGAATAAATACAAAAGGCACAATGCCAACTTAAGTACATGAAGACCAACCTATCTTATTGACAATGATTTGAACCATTCCTGTGACACTAGTTATAGATTCCAATGCTTTACTTCAGGTTTACTGTATCCCTTGGACATTCTTAATGACGATGAAACACAGAAATTGCATCGGAATTAAATACAAAAGGCACAATGCATACTTAAGTACAAGAAGACTGACTCTTCTTACTGTCTATGATTTGAACCATTCCTGTGACAATATTTATAGATTCTGATACATCACTCCAGGTTTATTATATCCCTTGGACCTTCTTATTGACGATGAAACACAGAAATTGCTTTTGAATTATATACAAAAGGCACAATGCCGACTTAAGGACAAGCAGACTGACTCTTCTTATTGACTATGCTTTGAACCATTCCTGTGACACTAGTTATAGATTCCGATACTTCACTTCAGGTTAATTGTATCCCTCTGACCTTCTTATTGATGATGCAACTCAGAAATTCCATTGGAATGAAATACAAAAGACAAAATTCCTACTTTAGTTCACGAAGACTGACTCTTCTTACTGTCTATGATTTGAACCATTCCTGTGACACTAGTTATAGATTCCGATGCTTCACTCCAGATTTACTGTATCCGTTGGACCTTCTTATTGACGATGAAACACAGAAATTAAATCGGAATTAAACACAAAAGGCACAATGCCGATTTAAGGACAAGAAGACTGACTCTTCTTACTGTCTATGATTTGAACCATGCCTGTGACAATAGTTATAGATTCTGATACTTCACTCCAGGTTTATTATATCCCTTGGACCTTCTTATTGACGATGAAACACAGAAATTGCTTCGGAATTATATACAAAAGGCACAATGCCGACTTAAGTACAAGAAGACTGACTCTTCCTACTGTCAATGCTTTGAACAATTCCTGTGACACTAGTTTTGGATTCCGATGCTTCACTTCAGGTTAACTGTATCCCTCAGACCTTCTTATTGACAATGAAACACAGATATTGCATCGGAATTAAACACAAAAGGCACAATGCCGACTTAAGTACAAGAAGACTGACTCTTCTTACCGTCTATGTATTGAACCATTCCTGTGACACTACTTATAGATTCCGATGCTTCACTTCAGGTATACTGTATCCCTCTGACCTTATTGCCGATGAAACACAGTAATTGCATCGGAATTAAATACAAAAGGCCCAATGCCGACTTAAGAACAAGAAGACTGACTCTTCTTACTGACTATGTTTGAACCATTCCTGTGACACTAGTTATTGATTCCGATGCTTCACTTCAGGTTTACTGTATCCCTCTGACATCCTTATTGACTATGAAACACAGAAATTGCATCGGAATTAAATACAAAAGCCACAATGCCGACTTCAGTACAAGAAGACTGACCCTTCTTACTGTCTATGTTTTGAACCATTCCTGTGACACTAGTTATAGATTCCGATGCTTCACTTCAGGTTTACTGTTTCCCTTGGACCTTCTTATTGACGATGAAACACAGATATTGCTCCGGAATTAAATACAAAAGGCACAATGCCGACTTAAGTACGAGATGACTGACTCTTCTTACTGTCTATGTTTTGAACCATTTCTGTGACACTAGTTATAATTTCCGATGCTTCACTGCAGGTTTACTATATCCCTTGGACCTTCTTATTGACGATGAAACAAAGAAATTGCATCGGAATTAAATACAAAAGGCACAATGCCGCCTTAAGTACAAGAAGACTGACTCTTCTTACTGACTATGCTTTGAACCATTCCTGTGACACTAGTTATAGATTCCGATGCTTCACTTCAGGTTTATTGTATCCCTCTCACTTTCTTATTGACGATGCAACTCAGAAATTCCATTGGAATGAAATACAAAAGACAAAATGCCTACTTTAGTACACGAAGACTGACTCTTCTTACTGTCTATGTTTTGAACCATTCCTGTGACACTAGTTATAGATTCCGATGCTTCACTCCAGGTTTACTGTATCCGTTGGACCTTCTTATTGACGATGAAACGCAGAAATTTAATCGGAATTAAACACAAAAGGCACAATGCCGACTTAAGGACAAGAAGACTGACTCTTCTTACTGACTTTGTTTTGAACCACTCCTGTGACACTAGTTATAGATCCGATACTTCACTTCAGGTTTATTGTATCCCTCTGACCTTCCTATTGACGATGAAACACAGAAATTCCATCGGAATTAAATAGAAAAGGCACAATGTCGACTTAAGTACATGAAGACTGACTCTTCTTACTGTCTATGGTTTGAACCTTTCCTGTGACACTAGTTTTAGATTCCGATGCTTCACTCCAGGTTTACTGTATCCCTTGGACTATCTCATTGACGATGAAACAGAGAAATTGCATCGGAATCAAATAGAAAAGGCACAATGCCGACTTAAGTACAAGAAGACTGACTCTTCATACTGAATATGTTTTGAACCATTCCTGTGTCACTAGTTATAGATTCCGATGCTTCACTTCAGGGTTACTGTATACATTGGACATCCTTATTGACTATGAAACACAGAAATTGCATCGGAATTAAATACAAAAGGCACAATGCCGACTTAAGTACAAGAAGACTGACTCTTCCTACTGTCAATGCTTTGAACCATTCCTGTGACACTAGTTTTGGAATTCGATGCTTCACTTCAGGTTAACTGTATCCCTCAGACCTTCTTATTGACAATGGAACACAGATATTGCATCGGAATTAAATACAAAAGGCACAATGCCGACTTAAGTACAAGAAGACTGACTCTTCTTACCGTCTATGTTTTGAACCATTCCTGTGACACTACTTATAGATTCCGATGCTTCACTTCAGGTATACTGTATCCCTCTGACCTTATTGCCGATGAAACACAGAAATTGCATCGGAATTAAATACAAGAGGCCCAATGCCGACTTAAGAACAAGAAGACTGACTCTTCTTACTGACTATGTTTGAACCATTCCTGTGACACTAGTTATTGATTCCGATGCTTCACTTCAGGTTTACTGTATCCCACTGACATTCTTATTGACTATGAAACACAGAAATTGCATCGGAATTAAATACAAAAGCCACAATGCCGACTTCAGTACAAGAAGACTGACCCTTCTTACTTTCTTTGTTTTGAACCATTCCTGTGACACTAGTTATAGATTCCGATGCTTCACTTCAGGTTTACTGTTTCCCTTGGACCTTCTTATTGACGATGAAACACAGAAATTGCAACGGAATTAAATACAAAATGCACAATGCCGACTTAATTACGAGATGACTGACTCTTCTTACTGTCTATGTTTTGAACCATTTCTGTGACACTAGTTATAGATTCCGATGCTTCACTGCAGGTTTACTATATCCCTTGGACCTTCTTATTGACGATGAAATAAAGAATTTGCATCGCAATTAAATACAAAAGGCACAATGCCGCCTTAAGTACAAGAAGACTGACTCTTCTTACTGACCCTGCTTTGAACCATTCCTGTGACACTAGTTATAGATTCCGATGCTTCACTTCAGGTTTATTGTATCCCTCTGACCTTCTTATTGACAATGAAACACTGATATTGCATCGGAATTAAATACAAAAGGCACAATGCCGACATAAGTACAAGAAGACTGACTCGTCCTACTGTCAATGTTTTGAACCATTCCAGTGACACTAGTTATAGATTCCGATGCTTCACTTCAGATTTACTGTATCCCTTGTACCTTCTTATTGATGATGAAACACAGAAATTGCATCGGAATAAATACAAATGGCACAATGCCAACTTAAGTACATGAAGACCGACTCTTCTTATTGACAATGATTTGAACCATTCCTGTGACACTAGTTAAGGATTGCGATGCTTTACTTCAGGTTTACTGTATCCTTTGGACATTCTTAATGACGATGAAACACAGAAATTGCATCGGAATTAAATAGAAAAGGCACAATGCCGACTTAAGTACAAGAAGGCCTGACTCTTCTTACTGTCTACGATTTGACCATTCCTGTGACAATAGTTATACATTCCGATACTTCACTCCAGGTTTACTATATCCCTTGGACCTTCTTATTGACGATGAAACACAGAAATTGCATCGGAATTATATACAAACCGCACAATGCCGACTTAAGGACAAGAAGACTGACTCTTCTTACTGACTATGCTTTGAACCATTCCTGTGACACTAGTTATAGATTCCGATGCTTCACTTCAGGTTTCTTGTATCCTGCTGACCTTCTCATTGACGATGCAACTCAGAAATTCCATTGGAATAAAATACAAAAGGCAGAATGCCAACTTTAGTACACGAAGACTGACTCTTCTTACTGTCTATGTTTTGAACCATTCCTGTGACACTAGTTATAGATTCCGATGCTTCACTCCAGGTTTACTGTATCCGTTGGACCTTCGTATTGACGATGAAACACAGAAATTACATCGGAATTAAATAGAAAAGGCACAATGCCGACTTAAGTACAAGAAGACTGACTCATCTTACTGAATATGTTTTGAACCATTCCTGTGACACTAGTTATAGATTCCGATGATTCACTTCAGGGTAACTGTGTACCTTGGACCTTCTTATTGACGATGAAACACAGAAATTGCATCGGAATTAAATACAAAAGGCACAATGCCGACTTAAGTACAAGAAGACTGACTCTTCCTACTGTCAATGCTTTGAACCATTCCTGTGACACTAGTTTTGGAATCCGATGCTTCACTTCAGGTTAACTGTATCCCTCAGACCTTCTTATTGACAATGAAACACAGATATTGCATCGGAATTAAATACAAAAGGCACAATGCCGACTTAAGTATAAGAAGACTGACTCTTCTTACCGTCTATGTTTTGAACCATTCCTGTGACACTAGTTATAGATTCCGATGCTTCACTTCGGGTATACTGTATCCCTCTGACCTTATTTCCGATGAAACACAGAAATTGCATCGGAATTAAATACAAAAGACACAATGCCGACTTAAGAACCAGAAGACTGACTCTTCTTACTGACTATGCTTTGAACCATTTCTGTGACACTAGTTATAGATTCCGATGCTTCACTCCAGGTTCACTATATCCCTTGGACCTTCTTATTGACGATGAAACAACGAAATTGCATCGGAATTAACATCAAAAGGCACAATGCCGCCTTAAGGACAAGGAGACAGACTCTTCTTACTGACTATGCTTTGAACCATTCCTGTGACACTAGTTATAGATTCCGATGTTTCACTCCAGGATTACTGTATCCTTTGGACCTTCTTATTGACGACGAAGCAAAGAAATTGCATCGTAATTAAATAGAAAAGGCACAATACCGAATGAAGTACAAGAAGACTGACTCTTCTTACTGTCTATGTTTTGAACCATTACTGTGACACTAGTTATGGATTCCGATGCTTCACTCCAGGTTTACTGTATCCCTTGGACCTTGTTATTGACGATGAAACACAGAAATTGAATCGGAATAAAATAGAAAAGGCACAATGCCGACTTAAGTACAAGAAGATTGACTCTTCTTACTGACTATGTTTTGAACCATTCCTGTGACACTAGTTATAGATTCCGATGCTTCACTTCAGGTTTACTGTATCCCTTGGACCTTCTTATTGACGATGAAACACAGATATTGTATCGGAATTAAATAGAAAAGCCACAATGCCTACTTAAGTACAAGAAGACTGACTCTTCTTACTGTCTATGTTTTGAACCATTCCTGTGACACTAGTTATGGATTCTTATGCATCTCTCCAGGTTTACTGTATCCCTTGGACCTTATTGTTGACGATGAAACACAGAAATTGCATCGTAATTAAATAGAAAAGGCACAATGCCGAATCAAGTACAAGAAGGCTGACTCTTCTTACTGACTATGTTTTGAACCATTCCTGTGACACTAGTCTTAGATTCCGATGCTTCACTTCAGGTTTACTGTATCCCTTGGACCTTCTTATTGACGATGAAACACAGAAATTGCATCGGAATTAAATAGAAAAGGCACAATGCCGACTTAAGTACAAGAAGACTGACTCTTCTTACTGTCTATGCTTTGAACCATTCCTGTGACACTAGTTATGGATTCCGATGCTTCACTCCAGGTTTACTGTATCCCTTGGACCTTGTTATTGACGATTAAACACAGAAATTGTATCGCAATAAAATAGAAAAGGCACAATGCCGACTTAAGTACAAGAAGACTGACTCTTCTTACTGACTATGTTTTGAACCATTCCTGTGACACTAGTTATAGATTCCGATGCTTCACTTCAGGTTTAATGTATCCCTTGGACCTTCTTATTGACGATGAAACACAGAAATTGCATCGGAATTAAATACAAAAGGCACAATGCCGACTTAAGTACAAGAAGACAGTCTCTTCATACTGTCTATGTTTTGAACCATTCCTGTGACACTAGTTATGGATTCCGATGCTTCACTCCAGGTTTACTGTATCCCTTGGACCTTATTATTGACGATGAAACACAGAAATTGAATCGGAATTAAATAGAAATGGCACTGTTGTGTCGGTAGCTGGGCCGACACCGTGAAGTTGAGATGGCTGAAAAGGCAAGCTACACTAACGCTGTAGCCGATAGGGCACGCAAGGTGGACGCAGACGGGCGTGAAGTCTGGAACATGAGAAGTTATAAATGAATAAGAAGAAAAGTATGTAGAGGCTTATTACTTATCTTTTTATTAGTCCTTGGAATACATCTCTCTTGAATACTCGTAAGCTATAGGCACTGATACAAATGGCGCCTTGCTAGTTCGTAGCCATTAACTTAGCTGATGGCTATTCTGTCTCTCGGCTATTGAGAGAGAAAGGCTTCGTACTTCTGGTCGGTAGCTAGGTTCTCGTACAACTGGGGTGAGTCCATTCTCGTATCACGAGACCTGCCTTGGTGGTAGCGCTAGGTCTGCGATCACAGTGGCGACACGCGGGTCCGACATGTACTACATGGACCGCGGCCGATTTAAGCTACCACCTAGCAAGTGTGGTGTCTGGCGGTGACACCACATTCCTCCCCCGCAAATCGGCGAACGGTCGTGTGATAAGGCTTCCGCCCGCCGTGGGGACGACCACATGTTGACGTATGCGATGAGGTGGGGAGCCTAACAACAGGCGAGGCTGTGCCACCCGCACCCGGCCATTCGGTCCGAGGGGAGCTAGGAAACGCCTGCAAAACTAGTCCAGGGTGCACGTCAACATGCGGTGTATGCGCCCGTAAAGAGACAGGAGGGACCGAAGGGTCAACCTCCATAGCGTCGGGGTAGCCGACGCGCGATGACGTCATGTGGTCCGGAGCGGGCGGGAGTTCCATGGCGGAGGACAGCTGGTCACGGGAAGCGATCGGCGGCTCGTGACCCTGGGAGGCGCTTGGCGGCTGCAACGAAGCGTCGAATGCGGGCGGCGCCGGCGGGAGAACAAGCGGCGGCGGCGGCGGCTGCTGCTGCTGCTGCTGCTGCTGCGGCGGCGGCGCGTCGCCATGGGGCAAAATGGAAGGCATCGTCGGTAACACCTGGGGATGAGGCGAGCCAGTAGATGGGTCCCCAGGGCGCTGACCGGACGGCACCGTCGCTGAAAGCAGACGGGGAGCGGCAGAACCCGAGCGACGACAGAGGCGCAGCTGATTGAGATGCCGACGCACCTCACCAGAGGCCCCCAAAACCAAATACATCGCGCGGCCGAGGCAGCGAAGAATGCGCCCTGCGAGCCAACGCCGTGAACCTCGATAGTTGCGATAAAATACAACGTCGCCTGGAGCAAAAGCAGGAGTCTGCCGCTGCACAGGAACCTGATGCGGCGGATGCAGCAAAGACATCAAGGTGCGATGAGGACGACCGTGGAGCAACTCAGCCGGCGAGCGACCATCTCGGGGCTGAGAGCGATACGAAGACAAAAAGAGCAACAATGCGTCCTCCCGAGAATGCGACTCTTTCAATTTCAACATCTGTGACTTGAAAGTCCGGACCAATAGTTCAGCGGCACCGTTGGACTGAGGCGAAAACGGCGCGGATGTCAGATGTTGAATACCATTGGCCTGGCAGAATGACTGAAATTCTGCGGACATGAATTGTGGGCCATTGTCGGAAACAATAGTCTGCGGAAGACCTTCAATGCAAAAGATAGCAGACAACGCTTGGATGGTGGCGGAGGACGTCGTGGAAGACATCCGGACAACAAAAGGAAAATTACTGAAGGCGTCGACCAGAACCAACCATCGAGCATTCCAGAATGGACCAGCAAAATCAATGTGCAAGCGTTGCCAAGGGGAAGTGGCCTTTGGCCACGCAAAGACTTTCCGCGGCGGTGCGGACTGTTGTTCGGCACACGCCGGGCACGAAGAACACATATTCGTAATCGCAGCATCGATTCCGAACCAAGTACAGTGCTGACGAGCAAGTTGTTTCGTTCGCACTATACCCCAATGTCCTTGGTGAAGAAGCCGTAAAACAGAGGACTGTAACGAACGTGGGACCACGACTCTGGACTGATCATTTTTCGAACGCAACAACAAAACACCACGTCGAACAAAAAGTCTCTCCTTGTGAGCAAAAAATCGGCGAACCAACGGATCCTCGATCCGAGACTTTGACAAAGGCCATTGCGTAGCAACAAAACGTAAAACAGTAGCAAGGACAGGGTCAGCAGCTGTGGCTGTAGCGACACGACGAAAATCAATCGGAAACGATTCGACCACTTCATCGGTTTCCGAAGCAATGAACATGCAAGCAAGTTCGGAAGAATCGAATGCTTTATCCTCAGCAACAGGCAAACGGGACAACGCATCGGCGTTTCCGTGCTTAGCAGTGGACCGATACAAGATATCGTAGCGGTACTGCGAGAGGAAAATAGACCAGCGAATGAATTTCGGCGCTGTACGTGGAGGTACAGGCTTGGTCGGATGAAAAAGCGATGTCAAAGGTTTGTGGTCTGTGATGATGGTAAAGTGACGACCATACAAGAAATCATGGAACTTAGTAACACCAAACACGAGAGCCAAAGCTTCTTTCTCTATCTGTGAATAAGTTCGTTGCGCAGACGAGAGCAATTTGGACGCAAAGGCAATAGGGCGATCATGGGATCCAACTTTGTGCGCAAGCACAGCACCGATCCCGAAATCCGATGCATCGACCATCAACAAAAGGGGTTTCTGGGGATCGAATGGCGTAAGGCAAGTATTAGAAAGCAACGCCGATCTCAACTGGCGAAAGGCGCGTTCGCATTCCGTCGTCCAGAGAAACGGAACACCTGTACGGCGTAAGCGAGGAAGCGGAGCTGAAATGAAAGAGGCATTGCGCACATTCACTCACACCTTGTGATACTACATTGTTCAATGTTCTTGCGACCTCCTGACGCAATGCGTGGGGAACATTGCGCGCTCTGAAAAATTTCGGTTGCGCGTTTCCTTCCAGTTCCAAATGTGCTTCATAGTTTTTAGCGCAACCTAAGCCCGGTGCAAAAATGTCTGCAAAGTCTTCACATACACTAGAAACACTGTCTGAAGGCACAGTCTGATTCACTGATAGGACCTGATTTACAATTGACATGTTAAACAACTGAAACAACTCTAGACCAAACAAGTTCACTGCAGAAGAAGAACGAAGAACGTAAAACGACACAAGTTTTGTTTGTCCCTTGTATGTTGCAAGAAGGCTGCACTGTCCTAACACAGGAATTTTCTGTCCGGAATATGTAGTTAGCTGAACATTTGCGGAACGCAACGGAGGTTTGCCCAGTTGTTTGTACGTGTCGTGATTGAGCAATGAAACTGCAGCTCCGGTATCGAGCTGGAATGGTATCACTTTGCCTTCAAAGTCTAAGTCCACAAAAAGTTTATTGTCCTGCTGACGACAAGAGCGACTGTTTTGTGCAATTGGAACAGACACTGGTACAGAATCACTTGCTAATTGACGTGATTTCCGGCGACGTCGACGCACAGTTTTTGTGGGACGAACACATTTACTGTTAGAGAAAGTGTCACTGGACGAAGTGGAATTAACAACATGAATGTCCATAGGCGAAGGTCCACGAGCCTGAGTGTCCTTGGTTCGATTCCGGCGCGAAGCAAAGGGCCTGGAATGATTGTGATTGTCTGATCTGAGCTTTTTCTGGCAAACACTTTGAACATGTCCTTTCTTATTGCAGAAAAAGCAAATAGCTTGGCGTGACGGGCAATGTTCACGCGAATGTCTAGTAGCACACCGCGGGCATGATTTCACTGCATTTGTGGGCTGGCGCGGCACACCTGGCTTAGCACGCGGCGGGCCGCCGTGTCGACGTGCGCAAGGCCCGGTTACCGGGCCGCGCAGCGCGTCCAGCGGGCCGGTTAATGTTACACACGGCTGGCGAAGTTTCAAAAGATTCCTGAGCACAGTCAAGTGTGTCCTGTCTATCCAATATGTCTATCACTTGTTGAAGGGAGGGATTAACTAGTTTCAAAATTTGCTCCCGTATGCGAACATCAGAAACGTTCTGTGCAATTGCATCACGCACCATTGTATCTGAATAAGAAAGACCACAGTCACATTCAAAGGCACAGTCCCTAGTAAGTCCTTGCAATGTTGCTACCCACTCCCTATTAGTTTGACCGGCCGTACGTTTTGTACGAAAGAACGTATACCGTTTTGCAACCACATTAACTGTTTCTTTGAAATAGGCATCTAAAGCAGACAAAATTTCCTCGTAGGACAGAGTTGCTACGTCGCGTCGGGGAAACAATTTCACTATCACACGGTATGTGGACACACCGACACAAGAAAGCAAAAACGGCTGCCGCTCATTACCTTGAATTCTGTAGGCAGCGAGGTGAAAGTTGAACTGGCGAGACCACTCGTGCCAGGTCTCATCGGCTGCCACGTAGTCGAAAGGGAGATGCAACAGCGTTTAGTGGCAGCGGTAGCGAAGAAGCGGCGGCGGCCGCATCGGTTTGAATGGTACGTTGACCCTGGACGAGCTGTCCAAGGGCATCCAGTAACGCCTGCGTCTGCTGATTCTGCAAGCGATAAAATTCGGACAGTACATCTGGAGAATGTGGCGAAGCCATGACACAATTAAATGTAAGCAATGAGAAAGAAAACGGGAATTCGTCGCCAATGTTGTGTCGGTAGCTGGGCCGACACCGTGAAGTTGAGATGGCTGAAAAGGCAAGCTACACTAACGATGTAGCCGATAGGGCACGCAAGGTGGACGCAGACGGGCGTGAAGTCTGGAACATGAGAACTTATAAATGAATAAGAAGAAAAGTATGTAGAGGCTTATTACTTATCTTTTTATTAGTCCTTGAACTACATCTCTCTTGAATACTCGTAAGCTATAGGCACTGATACAAATGGCGCCTTGCTAGTTCGTAGCCATTAACTTAGCTGATGGCTATTCTGTCTCTCGGCTATTGAGAGAGAAAGGCTTCGTACTTCTGGTCGGTAGCTAGGTTCTCGTACAACTGGGGTGAGTCCACTCTCGTATCACGAGACCTGCCTTGGTGGTGGCGCTAGGTCTGCGATCACAGTGGCGACACGCGGGTCCGACATGTACTACATGGACCGCGGCCGATTTAAGCTACCACCTAGCAAGTGTGGTGTCTGGCGGTGACACCACAGGCACAATGCCGACTTAAGTAAAAGAAGACTGACTCTTCCTACTGTCTATGTTTTGAACCATTCCAGTGACACTAGTTATAGATTCCGATGCTTCACTTCAGGTTTACTGTATCCCTTGTACCTTCTTATTCACTATGAAACACAGAAAATGCATCGGAATAAATACAAAAGGCACAATGCGAACTTAAGTACATGAAGACCGACTCTTCTTATTGACAATGATTTGAACCAATCCTGTGACACTAGTTATAGATTCCCATGCTTCACTTCAGGTTACTGTTTCCCTTGGACCTTCTTATTGACGATGAAA
This sequence comes from Schistocerca serialis cubense, assembly GCF_023864345.2. Lineage (NCBI taxonomy): Eukaryota > Metazoa > Arthropoda > Insecta > Orthoptera > Acrididae > Schistocerca > Schistocerca serialis. The sequence goes on from NC_064641.1 coordinate 983,610,011, forward strand.
CACAGAAATTGCATCGGAATTAAATACAAAAGGCACAATGCTGACTTAAGTACAAGAAGACTGACTCTTCTTACTGTCTATGCTTTGAACCGTTTCTGTGACACTAGTTATTGATTCCGATGCTTCACTCCAGGTTTACTATATCCCTTGGACATTCGTATTGACGATGAAACAAAGAAATTGCATCGGAATTAAATACAAAAGGCACAATGCAGACTTAAGTACAAGAAGACTGACACTTCTTACTGACTATGTTTTGAACCATTCCTGTGACACTAGTTATAGATTCCGATGCTTCACTTCAGGTTTATTGTATCCCTCTGACCTTCTTGCTGACAATGAAACTCAGAAATTCCATCGGAATTAAATACAAAAGGCAAAATGCCGACTTAAGTACAAGAAGACTGTTTCTTCTAACTGTCTATGTTTTGAACCATTCCTGTGACACTAGTTATAGATTCCGATGCTTCACTCCAGGTTTACTATATCCCTTGGACCTTCTTATTGACAATGAAACAAAGAAATTGCACGGAATTAAATAAAAAAGGCACAATGCCGACTTAAGGACAAGGAGACTGACTCTTCTTACTGACTATGCTTTGAGCCATTCCTGTGACACTAGTTATAGATTCCGATGCTTCACTTCAGGTTTATTGTATCCCACTGACCTTCTCACTGACGATGCAACTCAGAAATTCCATTGGAATAAAATACAAAAGGCAGAATGCCAACTTTAGTACACGAAGACTGACTCTACTTACTGTCTATGTTTTGAACCATTCCTGTGACACTAGTTATAGATTCCGATGCTTCACTCCAGGTTTACTGTATCCGTTGGACCTTCTTATTGACGATGAAACACAGAAATTTAATCGGAATTAAACACAAAAGGCACAATGCCGACTTAAGGACAAGAAGACTGACTCTTCTTACTGACTTTGCTTTGAACCACTCCTGTGACACTAGTTATAGATTCCGATACTTCACTTCTGGTTTATTGTATCACTCTGACCTTCCTATTGACGATGAAACACCGAAATTGCATCGGAATTAAATAGAAAAGGCACAATGTCGACTTAAGTACAAGAAGACTGACTCTTCTTACTGTCTATGGTTTGAACCTTTCCTGTGACACTAGGTATAGATTCCGATGCTTCACTCCAGGTTTACTGTATCCCTTGGACCTTCGTATTGACGATGAAACACAGAAATTACATCGGAATTAAATTGAAAAGGCACAATGCCGACTTAAGTACAAGAAGACTGACTCTTCTTACTGAATATGTTTTGAACCATTCCTGTGACACTAGTTATAGATTCCGATGATTCACTTCAGGGTTACTGTGTACCTTGGACCTTCTTATTGACGATGAAACACAGAAATTGCATCCGAATTAAATACAAAAGGCACAATGCCGACTTAAGTACAAGAAGACTGACTCTTCCTACTGTCAATGCTTTGAACCATTCCTGTGACACTAGTTTTGGAATCCGATGCTTCACTTCAGGTTAACTGTATCCCTCAGACCTTCTTATTGACAATGAAACACAGATATTGCATCGGAATAAAATACAAAAGGCACAATGCCGACTTAAGTACAAGAAGACTGACTCTTCTTACCATCTATGTTTTGAACCATTCCTGTGACACTAGTTATAGATTCCGATGCTTCACTTCGGGTATACTGTATCCCTCTGACCTTATTTCCGATGAAACACAGAAATTGCATCGGAATTAAATACAAAAGGCACAATGCTGACTTAAGATCCAGAAGACTGACTCTTCTTACTGACTATGTTTTGAACCATTTCTGTGACACTAGTTATAGATTCCGATGCTTCACTCCAGGTTCACTATATCCCTTGGACCTTCTTATTGACGATGAAACAACGAAATTGCATCGGAATTAACATCAAAAGGCACAATGCCGCCTTAAGGACAAGGAGACAGACTCTTCTTACTGACTATGCTTTGAACCATTCCTGTGACACTAGTTATAGATTCCGATGTTTCACTCCAGGATTACTGTATCCCTTGGACTTTCTTATTGACGACGAAGCACAGAAATTGCATCGTAATTAAATAGAAAAGGCACAATACCGAATGAAGTACAAGAAGACTGACTCTTTTTACTGTCTATGTTTTGAACCATTCCTGTGACACTAGTTATGGATTCCGATGCTTCACTCCAGGTTTACTGAATCCCTTGGACCTTGTTATTGACGATGAAGCACAGAAATTGCATCGGAATTAAATAGAAAAGCCACAATGCCTACTTAAGTACAAGAAGACTGACTCTTCTTACTGTCTATGTTTTGAACCATTCCTGTGACACTAGTTATGGATTCCGATGCATCTCTCCAAGTTTACTGTTTCCCTTGGACCTTATTGTTGACGATGAAACACAGAAATTGCATCGTAATTAAATAGAAAAGGCACAATGCCGAATCAAGTACAAGAAGACTGACTCTTCCTACTGACTATGTTTTGAACCATTCCTGTGACACTAGTCATAGATTCCGATGCTTCACATCAGGTTTACTGTATCCCTTGGACCTTCTTATTGACGATGAAACACAGAAATTGCATCGGAATTAAATAGAAAAGGCACAATGCTGACTTAAGTACAAGAAGACTGACTCTTCTTACTGTCTATGCTTTGAACCATTCCTGTGACACTAGTTACGGATTCCGATGCTTCACTCCAGGTTTACTGTATCCCTTGGACCTTGTTATTGACGATTAAACACAGAAATTGTATCGGAATAAAATAGAAAAGGCACAATGCCGACTTAAGTACAAGAAGACTGACTCTTCTTACTGACTATGTTTTGAACCATTCCTGTGACACTAGTTATAGATTCCGATGCTTCACATCAGGTTTAATGTATCCCTTGGACCTTCTTATTGACGATGAAACACAGAAATTGCATCGGAATTAAATACAAAAGGCACAATGCCGACTTAAGTACAAGAAGACTGTCTCTTCATACTGTCTATGTTTTAACCATTCCTGTGACACTAGTTATGGATTCCGATGCTTCACTCCAGGTTTACTGTATCCCTTGGACCTTATTATTGACGATGAGACACAGAAATTGAATCGGAATTAAATAGAAAAGGCACAATGCCGACTTAAGTACAAGAAGACTGACACTTCTTACTGACTATGTTTTGAACCATTCCTGTGACACTAGTTATAGATTCCGATGCTTCACTTCAGGTTTATTGTATCCCTCTGACCTTCTTACTGACGATGAAACTCAGAAATTCCATTGGAATTAAATACAAAAGGCACAATGCCGACTTAAGTACAAGAAGACTGTTTCTTCTAACTGTCTATGTTTGAACCATTCCCGTAACACTAGTTATAGATTCCGATGCTTCACTCCAGGTTTACTATATCCCTTGTACCTTCTTATTGACGATGAAACAAAGAAATTCCACGGAATTAAATACAAAAGGCACAATGCCGCCTTAAGGACAAGGAGACTGACTCTTCTTACTGACTATGCTTTGAACCATTCCTGTGAGACTAGTTATAGATTCCGATGCTTCACTTCAAGTTTATTGTATCCCTCTGACCTTCTTATTGACGATGAAACTCAGAAATTCCATCGTAATTAAATACAAAAGGCACAATGCCAACTTAAGTACAAGAAGACTGTTTCTTCTTACTGTCTATGTTTTGAACAATTCCATTGACACTACTTATAGATTCCGATGTTTCACTCCAGGTTTACTGTATCCCTTGGACCTTCTTATTGACGACGAAACACAGAAATTGCATCGTAATTAAATAGAAAAGGTGCAATACCGAATGAAGTACAAGAAGACTGACTCTTCTTACTGACTATGTTTTGAACCATTCCTGTGCCACTACTTATAGATTCCAATGCTTCACTTCAGGTTTACTGTATCCCTTGGACCATCTTATTGACGATGAAAATCAGATATTGCATCGGAATTAAATAGAAAAGGCACAATGCCGACTTAAGAACAAGAGGACTGACTCTTCGTTCTGACTATGTTTTGAACCATTCCGATGACACTAGTTATAGATTCCGATGCTTCACTTCAGGTTTACTGTATCCCTCTGACCTTCTTATTGACTATGAAACACAGAAATTGCACCGGAATTAAATACAAAAGCCACAATGCCGACTTTATTACAAGAAGACTGACCCTTCTTACTGTCTATGTTTTGAACCAATCCTGTGACACTAGTTATAGATTCCGATGCTTCACTTCAGGTTTACTGTTTCCCTTGGACCTTCTTATTGACGATGAAACACAGAAATTGCATCGGAATTAAATACAGAAGGCACAATGCCGACTTAAGTACAAGAAGGCTGACTCTTCTTACTGTCTATGTTTTGAACCATTTCAGTGACACTAGTTATAGATTCCGATGCTTCACTCCAGGTTTACTATATCCCTTGGACATTCTTATTGACGATGAGACAAAGAAATTGCATCGGAATTAAATACAAAAAGCACAATGCCGACTTAAGTACAAGAAGACTGACACTTCTTACTGACTATGCTTTGAACCATTCCTGTGACACTAGTTATAGATTCCAATGCTTCACTTCAGGTTTACTGTATCCGTTGGACCTTGTTATTGACGATGAAACACAGAAATTGCATCGGAATTAAACAGAAAAGGCACAATGCCGACTTAAGTACAAGAAGACTGACTCTTCTTACTGTCTATGTTATGAACCATTCCTGTGACACTAGCTATGGATTCCGATGCTTCACTCCAGGTTTACTGTATCCCTTGGACCTAGTTATTGACGATGAAACACAGAAATTGAATCGAAATTAAATAGAAAAAGCACAATGCCGACTTATGTGCAAGAAGACTGTCTCTTCATACTGATTATAGTTTGAACCATTCCTGTGGCACTAGTTATAGATTCCGATGCTTTACTTCAGGTTTACTCTATACCTTGGACCTTCTTATTGACGATGAAACACAGAAATCGCATCGGAATTAAATACAAAAGGCACAATGCCGACTTAAGTACAAGAAGACTGACTCTTCCTACTGTCTATGTTTTGAACCATTCCTGTGACACTAGTTGTGGATTCCGATGCTTTACTTCAAGTTTACTGTATCCCTCTGACCTTCTTATTGACGATGAAACACAGAAATTGCATCGGAATTAAATACAAAAGTCACAATGCCGACTTAAGGACAAGAAGACTGACTCTTCTTACTGACTATGTTTTGAACCATTCCAGTGACAGTAGCAATAGATTCCGATGCTTCACTTCGGGTTTACTGCATCCCTCTGACTGTCTTATTGACGATGAAACACAGATATTGCAATGGAATTAAATACAAAAGGCATAATGCCGACTTAAGTACAAGAAGACTGACTCTTCTTACTGTCTATGTTTTGAACCATTCCATTGACACTACTTGTAGATTCCGATACTTCATTTCAGGTTTATTGTATCCCTCCGACCTTCCTATTGACGATGAAACACAGAAATTGCATTGGAATTAAATAGAAAAGGCACAATGTCGACTTAAGTACAAGAAGACTGACTCTTCCTACTGACTATTTTTGAACCATTCCTGTGACACTAGTTATAGATTCCTATGCTTCACTTCAGGGTTAAGGTATATCTTGGACCTTCTTATTGACGATGAAACACAGAAATTGCATCGGAATTAAATACAAAAGGCACAATGCCGACTTAAGTACAAGAAGACTGACTCTTCCTAATGTCAATGTTTTGAACCATTCCTGTGACACTAGTTTTGGATTCCGATGCTTCACTTCAGGTTAACTATATCCCTCAGACCTTCTTATTGACAATGAAACACAGAAATTGCATCGGAATTAAATACAAAAGGCACAATGCCGACTTAAGTACAAGAAGACTGACTCGTCTTACTGTCTATGTTTTGAACCATTCCTGTGACACTAGTTATAGATTCCGATGCTTTACTTCAGGTTTACTGTATCCCTCTGACCTTATTGCCGATGAAACACAGATATTGCGTCGGAATTAAATACAAAAGGCACAATGACGACTTAAGGACAAGACGACTGACTCTTCTTACTGACTATGTTTTGAACCATTCCTGGGCAACTAGTTATAGATTCCGATGCTTCACTTCAGATTTACTGTATCCCTCTGACCTTCTTATCGACTATGAGACACAGAAAATGCATCGGAATTAAATACAAAAGGCACAATGCCGACTTAAGTACAAGAAGACTGTTTCTTCTAACTGTCTATGTTTTGAACCATTCCATTGACACTAGGTATAAATTCCGATGCTTCACTCCAGGTTTGCTGTATCCCTTGGACCTTCTCATTGACGATGAAGCACAGAAATTGCATCGTAATTAAATAGGAAAGGCACAATGCCGACTGAAGTACAAGAAGACAGACTCTTCTTACTGACTATATTTTGGACCATTCCTGTGACACTAGTTATAGATTCCTATGCTTCACTTCAGGTTTACTGTATCCCTTGGACCTTCTTATTGACGATGAAACACAGAAATTGCATCGGAATTAAATAGAAAAGGCACAATGCCGACTTAAGTACAAGAAGACTGACTCTTCTTAATGTCTATGTTTTGAACCATTCCTGTGACACTAGCTATGGATTCCGATGTTTCACTCCAGGTTTACTGTATCCCTTGAACCTTATTATTGACGATGAAACACAGAAATTGAATCGAAATTAAATAGAAAAGGCACAATGCCGACTTAAGTACAAGAAGACTGACTCTTCTTACTGTCTATGTTTTGAACCATTCCTGTGACACTAGTTGTGGATTCCGATGCTTCTTCTTCAGGTTTTCTGTATCCCTCTGACCTTCTTATTGACGATAAAACACAGATATTGCATTGCAATTAAATACAAAAGGCATAATGCCGACTTAAGTACATGAAGACTGACTCTTCTTACTGTCTATGTTTTGAACCATTCCATTGACACTACTTGTAGATTCCGATACTTCACTTCAGGTTTATTGTATCCCTCTGACCTTCGTATTGACGATGAAACACAGAAATTGCATCGGAATTTAATAGTAAAGGCACAATGTCGGCTTAGGTACAAGATGACTGACTCTTCTTACTGTCTATGTTTTGAACCTTTCCTGTGACACTAGTTATAGATTCCGATGCTTCACTTCAGGTTTACTGTTTCCCTTGGACCTTCTTATTGACGATGAAACACAGATATTGCATCGGAATTAAATACAAAAGGCACAATGCCGACTTAAGTAAAAGAAGACTGACTCTTCTTACTGTCTATGTTTTGAACCATTTCTGTGACACTAGTTATAGATTCCGATGCATCACTCCAGGTTTACTATATCCCTTGGACATTCTTATTGACGATGAAACAAAGAAATTGCATTGGAATTAAACACAAAGGGCACAATGCCGACTTAAGTACAAGAAGACTGACACTTCTTACTGACTATGCTTTGAACCATTCCGGTGACACTAGTTATAGATTCCGATGCTTCACTTCAGGTTTACTGTATCCCTTGGACCTTCTTATTTACGATGAAACACAGAAATTGCATCGGAATTAAATAGAAAAGGCACAATGCCGACTTAAGTACAAGAAGACTGACTCTTCTTACTGTCTATGTTTTGAACCATTCCTGTGACACTAGCTATGGATTCCGATGCTTCACTTCAGGTTTACTGTATCCCTCTGACCTTATTGCCGATGAAACACAGAAATTGCATCGGAATTAAATACAAAAGGCACAATGCCGACTTAAGGACAAGAAGACTGACTCTTCTTACTGACTATGTTTGAACCATTCCTGTGACACTATCAATAGATTCCGATGCTTCACTTCGGGTTTACTGTATCCCTCTGACCTTCTTATTGACGATGAAACACAGATATTGAATTGGAATTAAATACAAAAGGCATAATGCCGACTTAAGTACATGAAGACTGACTCTTCTTACTGTCTATGATTTGAACCATTCCATTGACACAACTTGTAGATTCCGATACTTCACTTCGGGTTTATTGTATCCCTCTGACCTTCCTATTGACGATGAAACACAGAAATTGCATTGGAATTAAATAGAAAAGGCACAATGTCGACTTAAGTACAAGAAGACTGACTCTTCCTACTGACTATGTTTTGAACCATTCCTGTGACACTAGTTATAGATTCCTATGCTTCACTTCAGGGTTACTGTATATCTTGGACCTTCTTATTACGATGAAACACAGAAAATGCATCGGAATTAAATACAAAAGGCACAATGCCGACTTAAGTACAAGAAGACTGACTCTTCCTACTGTCAATGTTTTGAACCATTCCTGTGACACTAGTTTTGGATTCCGATGCTTCACTTCAGGTTAACTGTATCCCTCAGACCTTCTTATTGACAATGAAACACAGAAATTGCATCGGAATTAAATACAAAAGGCACAATGCCGACTTAAGTACAAGAAGACTGACTCTTCTTACTGTCTATGTTTTGAACCATTCCTGTGACACTAGTTATAGATTCCGATGCTTCACTTCAGGTTTACTGTATACCTTGGACCTTCTTATTGACGATGAAACACAGAAATTGCATCGGAATTAAATACAAAAGGCACAATGCCGGCTTAAGGACAAGAAGACTGACTCTTCCTAGTTTTTATGTTTTGAACCATTCCTGTGACACTCGTTGTAGATTCCGATGCTTCACTTCAGGTGTACTGTATCCCTCTGACCTTATTTACGATGAAACACAGAAATTGCATCGGAATAAAATACAAAAGGCACAACGCCGACTTAAGGACAAGAAGACTGACTCTTCTTACTGACTATGTTTTGAACCATTCCTGTGACACTAGTTATAGATTCCGATGCTTCACTTCAGGTTTACTGTATCACTTGGACCTTCTTATTGACGATGAAACACAGAAATTGCATCGGAATTAAATACAAAAGGCACAATGCCGACTTAAGTACAAGAAGACTGACTCTTCTTACTGACTATGTTTTGAACCATTCCTGTGACACTAGTTATAGATTCCGATGCTTCACTTCAGGTTTACTGTCTCCCTTGGACCTTCTTATTGACGATGAAACACAGAAATTGCATCGGAAATAAATAGATAAGGCACAATGCCGACTTAAGTACAAGAAGACTGACTCTTCTTACTGATTATAGTTTGAACCATTCCTGTGACACTAGTTATAGATTCCGATACTTTTTCTTCAGTTTTACTGTGTACCTTGGACCTTCTTATTGACAATGAAACACAGAAATTGAATCGGAATTAAATACAAAAGGCACAATGCCGACTTAAGTACAAGCAGACTGACTCTTCTTACTATGTTTTGAACCATTCCTGTGACACTAGTTATAGTTTCCGATGCTTCACTCCAGGTTTACTGTATCCGATGGACCTTCTTATTAACGATGAAACACAGAAATTTCATCGGAATGAAACAAAAAAGGCACAATGCTGACTTAAGTACAAGAAGACTGACTCTTCTTACTGACTTTGTTTTGAACCACTCCTGTGACACTAGTTATAGATTCCGATGCTTCACTTCAGGTTTACTGTATCCGTTGGACCTTGTTATTGACGATGAAACACAGAAATTGCATCGGAATTAAACAGAAAAGGCAGAATGCCGACTTAAGTACAAGAAGACTGACTCTTCTTACTGTCTATGTTATGAACCATTCCTGTGACACTAGCTATGGATTCCGATGCTTCACTCCAGGTTTACTGTATCCCTTGGACCTTGTTATTGACGATGAAACACAGAAATTGAATCGAAATTAAATAGAAAAAGCACAATGCCGACTTATGTGCAAGAAGACTGACTCTTCATACTGATTATAGTTTGAACCATTCCTGTGGCACTAGTTATAGATTCCGATGCTTTACTTCAGGTTTACTCTATACCTTGGACCTTCTTATTGACGATGAAACACAGAAATCGCATCGGAATTAAATACAAAAGGCACAATGCCGACTTAAGTACAAGAAGACTGATTCTTCCTACTGTCTATGTTTTGAACCATTCCTGTGACACTAGTTGTGGATTCCGATGCTTTACTTCAAGTTTACTGTATCCCTCTGACCTTCTTATTGACGATGAAACACAGAAATTGCATCGGAATTAAATACAAAAGTCACAATGCCGACTTAAGGACAAGAAGACTGACTCTTCTTACTGACTATGTTTTGAACCATTCCAGTGACAGTAGCAATAGATTCCGATGCTTCACTTCGGGTTTACTGCATCCCTCTGACCTTCTTATTGACGATGAAACACAGATATTGCAATGGAATTAAATACAAAAGGCATAATGCCGACTTAAGTACAAGAAGACTGACTCTTCTTACTGTCTATGTTTTGAACCATTCCATTGACACTACTTGTAGATTCCGATACTTCATTTCAGGTTTATTGTATCCCTCCGACCTTCCTATTGACGATGAAACACAGAAATTGCATTGGAATTAAATAGAAAAGGCACAATGTCGACTTAAGTACAAGAAGACTGACTCTTCCTACTGACTATTATTGAACCATTCCTGTGACACTAGTTATAGATTCCTATGCTTCACTTCAGGGTTACTGTATATCTTGGACCTTCTTATTGACGATGAAACACAGAAATTTCATCGGAATTAAATACAAAAGGCACAATGCCAACTTAAGTACAAGAAGACTGACTCTTCTTACTGACTTTGTTTTGAACCACTCCTGTGACACTAGTTATAGATTCCGATGCTTCACTTCAGGTTTACTGTATCCGTTGGACCTTGTTATTGACGATGAAACACAGAAATTGCATCGGAATTAAACAGAAAAGGCACAATGCCGACTTAAGTACAAGAAGACTGACTCTTCTTACTGTCTATGTTATGAACCATTCCTGTGACACTAGCTATGGATTCCGATGCTTCACTCCAGGTTTACTGTATCCCTTGGACCTTGTTATTGACGATGAAACACAGAAATTGAATCGAAATTAAATAGAAAAAGCACAATGCCGACTTATGTGCAAGAAGACTGACTCTTCATACTGATTATAGTTTGAACCATTCCTGTGGCACTAGTTATAGATTCCGATGCTTTACTTCAGGTTTCCTCTATACCTTGGACCTTCTTATTGACGATGAAACACAGAAATCGCATCGGAATTAAATACAAAAGGCACAATGCCGACTTAAGTACAAGAAGACTGACACTTCCTAATGTCAATGTTTGAACCATTCCTGTGACACTAGTTTTGGATTCCGATGCTTCACTTCAGGTTAACTATATCCCTCAGACCTTCTTATTGACAATGAAACACAGAAATTGCATCGGAATTAAATACAAAAGGCACACTGCCGACTTAAGTACAAGAAGACTGACTCGTCTTACTGTCTATGTTTTGAACCATTCCTGTGACACTAGTTATAGATTCCGATGCTTCACTTCAGGTTTACTGTATCCCTCTGACCTTATTGCCGATGAAACACAGATATTGCATCGGAATTAAATACAAAAGGCACAATGCCGACTTAAGGACAAGAAGACTGACTCTTCTTACTGACTATGTTTTGAACCATTCCTGGGCAACTAGTTATAGATTCCGATGCTTCACTTCAGGTTTACTGTATCCCTCTGACCTTCTTATCGACTATGAAACACAGAAAATGCATCGGAATTAAATACAAAAGGCCCAATGCCGACTTAAGAACAAGAGGACTGACTCTTCGTACTGACTATGTTTTGAACCATTTCTGTGACACTAGTTATAGATTCCGATGCTTCACTTCAGGTTTACTGTATCCCTCTGACCTTCTTATCGACTATGAAACACAGAAAATGCATCGGAATTAAATACAAAAGGCCCAATGCCGACTTAAGAACAAGAGGACTGACTCTTCGTACTGACTATGTTTTGAACCATTCCTGTGACACTAGTTATAGATTCCGATGTTTCACTTCAGTTTTACTGTATCCCTCTGACCTTCTTATTGACTATGAAACACAGAAATTGAATCGCAATTAAATACAAAAGCCACAATGCCGACTTAAGTACAAGAAGACTGACTATTCTTACTATGTTTTGAACCATTTCTGTGACACTAGTTATAGATGCCGATGCTTCACTCCAGGTTTACTATATCCCTTCTACTTTCTTATTGACGATGAAACAAAGAAATTGCATCGGAATTAAATACAAAATGCACAATGCCGACTTAAGTACAAGAAGACTGACACTTCTTACTGATTATGTTTGAACCATTCCTGTGACACTAGTTATAGATTCCGATGCTTCACTTCAGGTTTATTGTATCCTTCTGACCTTCTTATTGACGATGAAACTCAGAAATTCCATCGGAATTAAATACAAAAGGCACAATGCCGACTTAAGTACAAGAAGACTGTTTCTTCTAACTGTCTATGTTTTGAACCATTCCATTGACACTAGTTATAAATTCCGATGCTTCACTCCAGGTTTTCTGTATCCCTTGGCCCTTCTCATTGACGATGAAGCACAGAAATTGCATCGTAATTAAATAGGAAAGGCACAATGCCGACTGAAGTACAAGAAGACAGACTCTTCTTACTGACTATATTTTGGACCATTCCTGTGACACTAGTTATAGATTCCTATGCTTCACTTCAGGTATACTGTATCCCTTGGACCTTCTTATTGACGATGAAACACAGAAATTGCATCGGAATTAAATAGAAAAGGCACAATGCCGACTTAAGTACAAGAAGACTGACTCTTCTTAATGTCTATGTTTTGAACCATTCCTGTGACACTAGCTATGGATTCCGATGTTTCACTCCAGGTTTACTGTATCCCTTGAACCTTATTATTGACGATGAAACACAGAAATTGAATCGAAATTAAATAGAAAAGGCACAATGCCGACTTAAGTACAAGAAGACTGACTCTTCATACTGATTATAGTTTGAACCATTCCTGTGGCACTAGTTATGGATTCCGATGCTTTACTTCAGGTTTACTGTATCCCTTGGACCTTCTTATTGACGATGAAACACAGATATCGCATCGGAATTAAATACAAAAGGCACAATGCCGACTTAAGTACAAGAAGACTGACTCTTCCTACTGTCTATGTTTAGAACCATTCCTGTGACACTAATTGTGGATTCCGATGCTTCTTCTTCAGGTTTTCTGTATCCCTCTGACCTTCTTATTGACGATGAAACACAGATATTGCATTGGAATTAAATACAAAAGGCATAATGCCGACTTAAGTACATGAAGACTGACTCTTCTTACTGTCAATGTTTTGAACCATTCTATTGACACTACTTGTAGATTCCGATACTTCACTTCAGGTTTATTGTATCCCTCTGACCTTCCTATTGACGATGCAACACAGAAATTGCATCGGAATTAAATAGAAAAGGCACAATGTCGACTTAAGTACAAGATGACTGACTCTTCTTACTGTCTATGATTTGAACCTTTCCTGTGACACAAGTTATAGATTCCTATGCTTCACTCCAGGTTTACTGTATCCCTTAGACCTTCTTATTGGCGATGAAACACAGATATTGCATCGGAATTTAATAGAAAAGGCACAATGCCGACTTAAGTACAAGAAGACTGACTCTTCCTACTGATTATGTTTTGAACCATTCCTGTGACACTAGTTATAGATTCCTATGCTTCACTTCAGGTTTACTGTATCTCTCTGACCTTGTTATTGACTATGAATCACAGAAATTGCATCGGAATTAAATACAAAAGCCACAATGCCGACTTAAGTACAAGAAGACTGACCCTTCTTACTGTCTATGTTTTGAAGCAATACTGTGACACTAGTTATAGATTCGATGCTTCACTTCAGGTTTACTGTTTCCATTGGACCTTCATATTGACGATGAAACACAGAAATTGCATCGGAATTAAATACAAAAAGCACAATGCCGACTTAAGTACAAGAAGACTGACTCTTCTTACTGTCTATGTTTTGAATCATTTCTGTGACACTAGTTATAGATTCCGATGCTTCACTCCAGGTTTACTATATCCCTTGGACATTCTTATTGACGATGAAACAAAGAAATTGCATCGGAATTAAATACAAAAGGCACAACCCCGACTTAAGTACAAGAAGGCTGACACTTCTTTCTGACTATGCTTTGAATCATTCCTGTGACACTAGTTATAGATTCCGATGCTTTACTTCAGGTTTACTGTATACCTTGGACGTTCTTATTGACGATGAAACACAGAAATCGCATCGGAATTAAATACAAAATGCACAATGCCGACTTAAGTACAAGAAGACTGACTCTTCCTACTGTCTATGCTTTGAACCATTCCTGTGACACTAGTTGTGGATTCCGATGCTTCACATCAGGTTTACTGTATCCCTCTGACCTTCTTATTGACGATGAAACACAGAAATTGCATCGGAATTAAATACAAATGGCACAATGCCGACTTAAGGACAAGAAGACTGACTCCTCTTACTGACTATGTTTTGAACCATTCCTGTGACACTAGCAATAGATTCCGATGCTTCACTTTGGGTTTACTGTATCCCTCTGACCTTCTTATTGACGATGAAACACAAATATTGGAACGCAATTAAATACAAAAGGCATAATGCCGACTTAAGTACATGAAGACTGACTCTTCTTACTGTCTATGTTTTGAACCATTCCATTGACACTACTTGTAGATTCCTATACTTCACTTCAGGTTTATTGTATCCCTCTGACCTTCGTATTGACGATGAACCACAGAAATTGCATCGGAATTAAATAGTAAAGGCACAATGTCGGCTTAGGTACAAGATGACTGACTCTTCTTACTGTCTATGTTTTGAACCTTTCCTGTGACACTAGTTATAGATTCCGATGCTTCACTCCAGGTTTACTGTATCCCTTGGACCTTCTTATTGACGATGAAACACAGATTTTGCATCGGAATTAAATAGAAAAGGCACAATGCCGACTTAAGTACAAGAAGACTGACTCTTCCTACTGATTATGTTTTGAACCATTCCTGTGACACTAGTTATAGATTCCTATGCTTCACTTCAGGGTTACTGTATACCTTGGACCCTCTTATTGACGATGAAACACAGAAATTTCATCGGAATTAAACACAAAAGGCACAATGCCGACTTAAGGACAAGAAGACTGACTCCTCTTATTGACTTTGTTTTGAACCATTCCTGTGACACTAGTTATAGATTCCGATGCTTCACTTCAGGGTCACTGTATACCTTGGACCTTCTTATTGACGATGAAACACAGAAATTGCATCGGAATTAAATACAAAAGGCACAATGCCGACTGAAGTACAAGAAGGCTGACTCTACCTACTGTCAATGTTTTCAACCATTCCTGTGATACTAGTTATAGATTCCGATGCTTCACTTCAGGTTTACTGTATCCCTCTGACCTTATTGCCGATGAAACACAGAAATTGCATCGGAATTAAATACAAAAGGACCAATGCCGACTTAAGAACAAAGGACTGACTCTTCGTACTGACTATGTTTTGAACCATTCCGATGACACTAGTTATAGATTCCGATGCTTCACTTCAGGTTTACTGTATCCCTCTGACCTTCTTGTTGACTATGAAACACAGAAATTGCATCGGAATGAAATACAAAAGCCACAATGCCGACTTAATTACAAGAAAACTGACCCTTCTTACTGTCTATGTTTTGAACCAATCCTGTGACACTAGTTATAGATTCCGATGCTTCACTTCAGGTTTACTGTTTCCCTTGGACCTTCTTATTGACGATGAAACACAGAAATTGCATCGGAATTAAATACAAAAGGCACAATGCCGACTTAAGTAAAAGAAGACTGACTCTTCTTACTGTCTATGTTTTGAACCATTTCTGTGACACTAGTTATAGATTCCGATGCATCACTCCAGGTTTACTATATCCCTTGGACATTCTTATTGACGATGAACCAAAGAAATTGCATCGGAATTAAACACAAAAGGCACAATGCCGACTTAAGTACAAGAAGACTGACACTTCTTACTGACTATGCTTTGAACCATTCCGGTGACACTAGTTATAGATTCCGATGCTTCACTTCAGGTTTACTGTATCCCTTGGACCTTCTTATTTACGATGAAACACAGAAATTGCATCGAAATTAAATAGAAAAGGCACAATGCCGACTTAAGTACAAGAAGACTGACTCTTCTTACTGTCTATGTTTTGAACCATTCCTGTGACACTAGCTATGGATTCCGATGCTTCACTTCAGGTTTGCTGTATCCCTCTGACCTTATTGCCGATGAAACACAGAAATTGCATCGGAATTAAATACAAAAGGCACAATGCCGACTTAAGGACAAGAAGACTGACTCTTCTTACTGACTATGTTTTGAACCATTCCTGTGACACTATCAATAGATTCCGATGCTTCACTTCGGGTTTACTGTATCCCTCTGACCTTCTTATTGACGATGAAACACAGATATTGAATTGGAATTAAATACAAAAGGCATAATGCCGACTTAAGTACATGAAGACTGACTCTTCTTACTGTCTATGATTTGAACCATTCCATTGACACAACTTGTGGATTCCGATACTTCACTTCGGGTTTATTGTATCCCTCTGACCTTCCTATTGACGATGAAACACAGAAATTGCATTGGAATTAAATAGAAAAGGCACAATGTCGACTTAAGTACAAGAAGACTGACTCTTCCTACTGACTATGTTTTGAACCATTCCTGTGACACTAGTTATAGATTCCTATGCTTCACTTCAGGGTTACTGTATATCTTGGACCTTCTTATTGACGATGAAACACAGAAAATGCATCGGAATTAAATACAAAAGGCACAATGCCGACTTAAGTACAAGAAGACTGACTCTTCCTACTGTCAATGTTTTGAACCATTCCTGTGACACTAGTTTTGGATTCCGATGCTTCACTTCAGGTTAACTGTATCCCTCAGACCTTCTTATTGACAATGAAACACAGAAATTGCATCGGAATTAAATACAAAAGGCACAATGCCGACTTAAGTACAAGAAGACTGACTCTTCTTACTGTCTATGTTTTGAACCATTCCTGTGACACTAGTTATAGATTCCGATGCTTCACTTCAGGTTTACTGTATACCTTGGACCTTCTTATTGACGATGAAACACAGAAATTGCATCGGAATTAAATACAAAAGGCACAATGCCGGCTTAAGGACAAGAAGACTGACTCTTCCTACTTTCTATGTTTTGAACCATTCCTGTGACACTAGTTTTGGATTCCGATGCTTCACTTCAGGTTTACTGTATCCCTATGACCTTCTAATTGACAATGAAACACAGAAATTGCATCGGAATTTAATACAAATGGCACAATGCGGACTTAAGTACAAGAAGACTGACTCTTCCTACTGTCTATGTTTTGAACCATTCCTGTGACACTCGTTGTAGATTCCGATGCTTCACTTCAGGTTTACTGTATCACTTGGACCTTCTTATTGACGATGAAACACAGAAATTGCATCGGAATTAAATACAAAAGGCACAATGCCGACTTAAGTACAAGAAGACTGACTCTTCTTACTGACTATGTTTTGAACCATTCCTGTGACACTAGTTATAGATTCCGATACTTCACTTCAGGTTTATTGTATCCCTCTGACCTTCCTATTGACGATGAAACACAGAAATTGCATCGGAATTAAATAGAAAAGGCACAATGTCGACTTAAGTACAAGAAGACTGACTCTTCTTACTGTCAATGGTTTGAACCTTTCCTGTGACACTAGTTATAGATTCCGATGCTTCACTCCAGGTTTACTGCATCCCTTGGACCTTCTTATTGACGATGAAACACAGAAATTGCATCGGAATTAAATAGAAAAGGCACAATGCCGACTTAAGTACAAGAAGACTGACTCTTCTTACTGACTATGCTTTGAACTATTCCTGTGACACTTGTTATAGATTCCGATGCTACACTTCATGGTTACTGTATACCTTGGACCATCTTATTGACGATGAAACACAGATATTGCATCGGAATTTAATAGAAAAGGCACAATGCCGACTTAAGTACAAGAAGACTGACTCTTCCTACTGATTATGTTTTGAACCATTCCTGTGACACTAGTTATAGATTCCTATGCTTCACTTCAGGGTGACTGTATACCATGGACCTTCTAATTGACGATGAAACACAGAAATTGCATCGGAATTAAATACAAAAGGCACAAAGCCGACTTAAGTACAAGAAGTCTGACTCTTCTTACTGTCTATGTTTTGAACCATTCCTGTGACACTAGTTATAGATTCCGATGCTTCACTTCAGGTTTACTGTATCCCTCTGACCTTATTGCCGATGAAACATAGAAATTGCATCGGAATTAAATACAAAAGGCCCAATGCCGACTTAAGAACAAGAGGACTGACTCTTCGTACTGACTCTGTTTTGAACCATTCCTGTGACACTAGTTATAGATTCCGATGTTTCACTTCAGGTTTACTGTATCCCTCTGACCTTCTTATTGACTATGAAACACAGAAATTGCATCGGAATTAAATACAAAAGCCACAATGCCGACTTAAGTACAAGAAGACTGACCCTTCTTACTGTCTATGTTTTGAACCAATCCTGTGACACTAGTTATAGGTTTCGATGCTTCACTTCAGGTTTATTGTTTCCCTTGGACCTTCTTATTGACGATGAAACACAGAAATTGCATCGGAATTAAATACAAAAGGCACAGTGCCGACTTAAGTACAAGAAGACTGACTCTTCTTACTGTCTATGTTTTGAATCATTTCTGTGACCATAGTTATAGATTCCGATGCTTCACTCCAGGTTTACTATATCCCTTGGACATTCTTATTGACGATGAAACAAAGAAATTGCATCGGAATTAAATACAAAACTCACAATCCCGACTTAAGTACAAGAAGACTGACACTTCTTACTGACTATTCTTTGAATCATTCCTGTGACACTAGTTATAGATTCCGATGCTTTACTTCAGGTTTACTGTATACCTTGGACGTTCTTATTGACGATTAAACACAGAAATCGCATCGGAATTAAATACAAAATGCACAATGCCGACTTAAGTACAAGAAGACTGACTCTTCCTACTGTCTATGTTTTGAACCATTCCTGTGACACTAGTTGTGGATTCCGATGCTTCACTTCAGGTTTACTGTATCCCTCTGACCTTCTTATTGACGATGAAACACAGAAATTGCATCGGAATTAAATACAAAAGGCACAATGCCGACTTAAGGACAAGAAGACTGACTCTTCTTACTGACTATGTTTTGAACCATTCCTGTGACACTATCAATAGATTCCGATGCTTCACTTCGGGTTTACTGTATCCCTCTGACCTTCTTATTGACGATGAAACACAGATATTGCGTTGGAATTAAATACAAAAGGCATAATGCCGACTTAAGTACATGAAGACTGACTCTTCTTACTGTCTATGATTTGAACCATTCCATTGACACAACTTGTAGATTCCGATACTTCACTTCAGGTTTATTGTATCCCTCTGACCTTCCTATTGACGATGAAACACAGAAATTGCATCGGAATTAAATAGAAAAGGCACAATGTCGACTTAAGTACAAGAAGACTGACTCTTCCTACTGATTATGTTTTGAACCATTCCTGTAACACTAGTTATAGATTCCGATGCTTCACTTCAGGTTTACTATATCCCTTGGACCTTCTTATTGACGATGAAACACAGAAATTGCATCGGAATTAAATACAAAAGGCAAAATGCCGACTTATGTACACGAAGACTGACCCTTCTTACTGCCTATGTTTTGAACAATTCCTGTGACACTAGTTATAGATTCCGATGCTTCACTCCAGGTTTACTGTATTCCTTGGACCTCCTTATTGACGATGAAATACAGAAATTGCATCGGAATTAAATAGAAAAGGCACAATGCCGACTTAAGTACAAGAAGACTGACTCTTCTTGCTAACTTTGCTTTGAACCATTCCTTTGACACTAGTTATAGATTGCGATGCTTCACTTCAGGTTTACTGTATACCTTGGACCTTCTTATTGACGATGAAACACAGAAATTGCATCGGAATTAAATACAAAAGGCACAATGCCGGCTTAAGGACAAGAAGACTGACTCTTCCTACTTTCTATGTTTTGAACCATTCCTGTGACACTAGTTTTGGATTCCGATGCTTCACTTCAGGTTTACTGTATCCCTATGACCTTCTAATTGACAATGAAACACAGAAATTGTATCGGAATTTAATACAAATGGCACAATGCGGACTTAAGTACAAGAAGACTGACTCCTCCTACTGTCTATGTTTTGAACCATTCCTGTGACACTCGTTGTAGATTCCGATGCTTCACTTCAGGTGTACTGTATCCCTCTGACCTTATTTACGATGAAACACAGAAATTGCATCGGAATAAAATACAAAAGGCACAACGCCGACTTAAGGACAAGAAGACTGACTCTTCTTACTGTCTATGTTTGAACCATTCCTGTGACTCTAGTTATAGATTCCGATGCTTCACTTCAGGTTTACTGTATCCCTTGGACCTTCTTATTGACGATGAAACACAGAAATTGCATCGGAATTAAATACAAAAGGCACAATGCCGACTTAAGTACAAGAAGACTGACTCTTCTTACTGACTATGTTTTGAACCATTCCTGTGACACTAGTTATAGATTCCGATGCTTCACTTCAGGTTTACTGTCTCCCTTGGACCTTCTTATTGACGATGAAACACAGAAATTGCATCGGAAATAAATAGATAAGGCACAATGCCGACTTAAGTACAAGAAGACTGACTCTTCTTACTGATTATAGTTTGAACCATTCCTGTGACACTAGTTATAGATTCCGATACTTTACTTCAGTTTTACTGTGTACCTTGGACCTTCTTATTGACAATGAAACACAGAAATTGAATCGGAATGAAATACAAAAGGCACAATGCCGACTTAAGTACAAGCAGACTGACTCTTCTTACTATGTTTTGAACCATTCCTGTGACACTAGTTATAGTTTCCGATGCTTCACTCCAGGTTTACTGTATCCGATGGACCTTCTTATTAACGATGAAACACAGAAATTTCATCGGAATGAAACAAAAAAGGCACAATGCTGACTTAAGTACAAGAAGACTGACTCTTCTTACTGACTTTGTTTTGAACAACTCCTGTGACACTAGTTATAGATTCCGATACTTCACTTCAGGTTTATTGTATCCCTCTGACCTTCCTATTGACGATGAAACACAGAAATTGCATCGGAATTAAATAGAAAACGCACAATGTCGACTTAAGTACAAGAAGACTGACTCTTCTTACTGTCAATGGTTTGAACCTTTCCTGTGACACTAGTTATAGATTCCGATGCTTCACTCCTGGTTTACTGCATCCCTTGGACCTTCTTATTGACGATGAAACACAGAAATTGCATCGGAATTAAATAGAAAAGGCACAATGCCGACTTAAGTACAAGAAGACTGACTCTTCTTACTGACTATGCTTTGAACTATTCCTGTGACACTTGTTATAGATTCCGATGCTACACTTCATGGTTACTGTATACCTTGGACCTTCTTATTGACGATGAAACACAGATATTGCATCGGAATTTAATAGAAAAGGCACAACGCCGACTTAAGTACAAGAAGACTGACTCTTCCTACTGATTATGTTTTGAACCATTCCTGTGACACTAGTTATAGATTCCTATGCTTCACTTCAGGTTTACTGTATCACTTGGACCTTCTTATTGACGATGAAACACAGAAATTGCATCGGAATTAAATACAAAAGGCACAATGCCGACTTAAGTACAAGAAGACTGACTCTTCTTACTGACTATGTTTTGAACCATTCCTGTGACCCTAGTTATAGATTCCGATACTTCACTTCAGGTTTATTGTATCCCTCTGACCTTCCTATTGACGATGAAACACAGAAATTGCATCGGAATTAAATAGAAAAGGCACAATGTCGACTTAAGTACAAGAAGACTGACTCTTCTTACTGTCAATGGTTTGAACCATTCCTGTGACACTAGTTATAGATTCCGATGCTTCACTCCAGGTTTACTGCATCCCTTGGACCTTCTTATTGACGATGAAACACAGAAATTGCATCGGAATTAAATAGAAAAGGCACAATGCCGACTTAAGTACAAGAAGACTGACTCTTCTTACTGACTATGCTTTGAACTATTCCTGTGACACTTGTTATAGATTCCGATGCTACACTTCATGGTTACTGTATACCTTGGACCTTCTTATTGACGATGAAACACAGATATTGCATCGGAATTTAATAGAAAAGGCACAATGCCGACTTAAGTACAAGAAGACTGACTCTTCCTACTGATTATGTTTTGAACCATTCCTGTGACACTAGTTATAGATTCCTATGCTTCACTTCAGGGTGACTGTATACCATGGACCTTCTAATTGACGATGAAACACAGAAATTGCATCGGAATTAAATACAAAAGGCACAAAGCCGACTTAAGTACATGAAGTCTGACTCTTCTTACTGTCTATGTTTTGAACCATTCCTGTGACACTAGTTATAGATTCCGATGCTTCACTTCAGGTTTACTGTATCCCTCTGACCTTATTGCCGATGAAACATAGAAATTGCATCGGAATTAAATACAAAAGGCCCAATGCCGACTTAAGAACAAGAGGACTGACTCTTCGTACTGACTCTGTTTTGAACCATTCCTGTGACACTAGTTATAGATTCCGATGTTTCACTTCAGGTTTACTGTATCCCTCTGACCTTCTTATTGACTATGAAACACAGAAATTGCATCGGAATTAAATACAAAAGCCACAATGCCGACTTAAGTACAAGAAGACTGACCCTTCTTACTGTCTATGTTTTGAACCAATCCTGTGACACTAGTTATAGGTTTCGATGCTTCACTTCAGGTTTACTGTTTCCCTTGGACCTTCTTATTGACGATGAAACACAGAAATTGCATCGGAATTAAATACAAAAGGCACAGTGCCGACTTAAGTACAAGAAGACTGACTCTTCTTACTGTCTATGTTTTGAATCATTTCTGTGACCATAGTTATAGATTCCGATGCTTCACTCCAGGTTTACTATATCCCTCTGACCTTCTTATTGACTATGAAACACAGAAATTGCATCGGAATTAAATACAAAAGCCACAATGCCGACTTAAGTACAAGAAGACTGACTCTTCTTACTGACTTTGTTTTGAACAACTCCTGTGACACTAGTTATAGATTCCGATACTTCACTTCAGGTTTATTGTATCCCTCTGACCTTCCTATTGACGATGAAACACAGAAATTGCATCGGAATTAAATAGAAAAGGCACAATGTCGACTTAAGTACAAGAAGACTGACTCTTCTTACTGTCAATGGTTTGAACCTTTCCTGTGACACTAGTTATAGATTCCGATGCTTCACTCCTGGTTTACTGCATCCCTTGGACCTTCTTATTGACGATGAAACACAGAAATTGCATCGGAATTAAATAGAAAAGGCACAATGCGGACTTAAGTACAAGAAGACTGACTCTTCTTACTGACTATGCTTTGAACTATTCCTGTGACACTTGTTATAGATTCCGATGCTACACTTCATGGTTACTGTATACCTTGGACCTTCTTATTGACGATGAAACACAGATATTGCATCGGAATTTAATAGAAAAGGCACAACGCCGACTTAAGTACAAGAAGACTGACTCTTCCTACTGATTATGTTTTGAACCATTCCTGTGACACTAGTTATAGATTCCTATGCTTCAGTTCAGGTTTACTGTATCACTTGGACCTTCTTATTGACGATGAAACACAGAAATTGCATCGGAATTAAATACAAAAGGCACAATGCCGATTTAAGTACAAGAAGACTGACTCTTCTTACTGACTATGTTTTGAACCATTCCTGTGACACTAGTTATAGATTCCGATACTTCACTTCAGGTTTATTGTATCCCAATGACCTTCCTAATGACGATGAAACACAGAAATTGCATCGGAATTAAATAGAAAAGGCACAATGTCGACTTAAGTACAAGAAGACTGACTCTTCTTACTGTCAATGGTTTGAACCTTTCCTGTGACACTAGTTATAGATTCCGATGCTTCACTCCAGGTTTACTGCATCCCTTGGACCTTCTTATTGACGATGAAACACAGAAATTGCATCGGAATTAAATAGAAAAGGCACAATGCCGACTTAAGTACAAGAAGACTGACTCTTCTTACTGACTATGCTTTGAACTATTCCTGTGACACTTGTTATAGATTCCGATGCTACACTTCATGGTTACTGTATACCTTGGACCTTCTTATTGACGATGAAACACAGATATTGCATCGGAATTTAATAGAAAAGGCACAATGCCGACTTAAGTACAAGAAGACTGACTCTTCCTACTGATTATGTTTTGAACCATTCCTGTGACACTAGTTATAGATTCCTATGCTTCACTTCAGGGTGACTGTATACCATGGACCTTCTAATTGACGATGAAACACAGAAATTGCATCGGAATTAAATACAAAAGGCACAAAGCCGACTTAAGTACCAGAAGTCTGACTCTTCTTACTGTCTATGTTTTGAACCATTCCTGTGACACTAGTTATAGATTCCGATGCTTCACTTCAGGTTTACTGTATCCCTCTGACCTTATTGCCGATGAAACATAGAAATTGCATCGGAATTAAATACAAAAGGCCCAATGCCGACTTAAGAACAAGAGGACTGACTCTTCGTACTGACTCTGTTTTGAACCATTCCTGTGACACTAGTTATAGATTCCGATGTTTCACTTCAGGTTTACTGTATCCCTCTGACCTTCTTATTGACTATGAAACACAGAAATTGCATCGGAATTAAATACAAAAGCCACAATGCCGACTTAAGTACAAGAAGACTGACCCTTCTTACTGTCTATGTTTTGAACCAATCCTGTGACACTAGTTATAGGTTTCGATGCTTCACTTCAGGTTTACTGTTTCCCTTGGACCTTCTTATTGACGATGAAACACAGAAATTGCATCGGAATTAAATACAAAAGGCAAAATGCCGACTTATGTACACGAAGACTGACCCTTCTTACTGCCTATGTTTTGAACAATTCCTGTGACACTAGTTATAGATTCCGATGCTTCACTCCAGGTTTACTGTATTCCTTGGACCTCCTTATTGACGATGAAATACAGAAATTGCATCGGAATTAAATAGAAAAGACACAATGCCGGCTTAAGGACAAGAAGACTGACTCTTCCTACTTTCTATGTTTTGAACCATTCCTGTGACACTAGTTTTGGATTCCGATGCTTCACTTCAGGTTTACTGTATCCCTATGACCTTCTAATTGACAATGAAACACAGAAATTGCATCGGAATTTAATACAAATGGCACAATGCGGACTTAAGTACAAGAAGACTGACTCGTCCTACTGTCTATGTTTTGAACCATTCCTGTGACACTCGTTGTAGATTCCGATGCTTCACTTCAGGTGTACTGTATCCCTCTGACCTTATTTACGATGAAACACAGAAATTGCATCGGAATAAAATTCAAAAGGCACAACGCCGACTTAAGGACAAGAAGACTGACTCTTCTTACTGTCTATGTTTGAACCATTCCTGTGACTCTAGTTATAGATTCCGATGCTTCACTTCAGGTTTACTGTATCCCTTGGACCTTCTTATTGACGATGAAACACAGAAATTGCATCGGAATTAAATACAAAAGGCACAATGCCGACTTAAGTACAAGAAGACTGACTCTTCTTACTGACTATGTTTTGAACCATTCCTGTGACACTAGTTATAGATTCCGATGCTTCACTTCAGGTTTACTGTCTCCCTTGGACCTTCTTATTGACGATGAAACACAGAAATTGCATCGGAAATAAATGGATAAGGCACAATGCCGACTTAAGTACAAGAAGACTGACTCTTCTTACTGATTATAGTTTGAACCATTCCTGTGACACTAGTTATAGATTCCGATACTTTACTTCAGTTTTACTGTGTACCTTGGACCTTCTTATTGACAATGAAACACAGAAATTGAATCGGAATGAAATACAAAAGGCACAATGCCGACTTAAGTACAAGCAGACTGACTCTTCTTACTATGTTTTGAACCATTCCTGTGACACTAGTTATAGTTTCCGATGCTTCACTCCAGGTTTACTGTATCCGATGGACCTTCTTATTAACGATGAAACACAGAAATTTCATCGGAATGAAACAAAAAAGGCACAATGCTGACTTAAGTACAAGAAGACTGACTCTTCTTACTGACTTTGTTTTGAACAACTCCTGTGACACTAGTTATAGATTCCGATACTTCACTTCAGGTTTATTGTATCCCTCTGACCTTCCTATTGACGATGAAACACAAAAATTGCATCGGAATTAAATAGAAAAGGCACAATGTCGACTTAAGTACAAGAAGACTGACTCTTCTTACTGTCAATGGTTTGAACCTTTCCTGTGACACTAGTTATAGATTCCGATGCTTCACTCCAGGTTTACTATATCCCTTGGACATTCTTATTGACGATGAAACAAAGAAATTGCATCGGAATTAAATACAAAACTCACAATCCCGACTTAAGTACAAGAAGACTGACACTTCTTACTGTCTATGCTTTGAATCATTCCTGTGACACTAGTTATAGATTCCGATGCTTTCCTTCAGGTTTACTGTATCCCTTGGACGTTCTTATTGACGATTAAACACAGAAATCGCATCGGAATTAAATACAAAATGCACAATGCCGACTTAAGTACAAGAAGACTGACTCTTCCTACTGTCTATGTTTTGAACCATTCCTGTGACACTAGTTGTGGATTCCGATGCTTCACTTCAGGTTTACTGTATCCCTCTGACCTTCTTATTGACGATGAAACACAGAAATTGCATCGGAATTAAATACAAAAGGCACAATGCCGACTTAAGGACAAGAAGACTGACTCTTCTTACTGACTATGTTTTGAACCATTCCTGTGACACTAGCAATAGATTCCGATGCGTCACTATGGGTTTACTGTATCCCTCTGACCTTCTTATTGACGATGAAACACAGATATTGCATTGGAATTAAATACAAAAGGCATAATGCCGACTTAAGTACATGAAGACTGACTCTTCTTACTGTCTATGTTTTGAACCATTCCATTGACACTACTTGTAGATTCCGATACTTCACTTCAGGTTTATTGTATCCCTCTGACCTTCGTATTGACGATGAAACACAGAAATTGCATCGGAATTAAATAGTAAAGGCACAATGTCGACTTAGGTACAAGATGACTGACTCTTCTTACTGTCTATGTTTTGAACCTTTCCTGTGACACTAGTTATAGATTCCGATGCTTCACTTCAGGGTTACTGTATACCTTGGACCTTCTTATTGACGATGAAACACAGAAATTGCATCGGAATTAAATGCAAAAGGCACAAAGCCGACTTAAGTACAAGAAGACTGACTCTTCCTACTGTCAATGTTTTGAACCATTCCTGTGCCACTAGTTTTGGATTCCGATGCTTCACTTCACGTTAACTGTATCCCTCAGAACTTCTTATTGACAATGAAACACAGAAATTGCATCGGAATTAAACACAAAAGGCACAATGCCGACTTAAGTACAAGAAGAATGACTCTTCTTACTGTCTATGTTTTGAACCATTCCTGTGACAATAGTTATAGATTCCGATGATTCACTTCAGGTTTACTGTTTCCCTTGGACCTTCTTATTGACGATGAAACACAGAAATTTCATCGGAATTAAACACAAAAGGCACAATGCCGACTTAAGGACAAGAAGACTGACTCCTCTTACTGACTTTGCTTTGAACCATTCCTGTGACACTAGTTATAGATTCCGATGCTTCACTTCAGGGTCACTGTATACCTTGGACCTTCTTATTGACGATGAAACACAGAAATTGCATCGGAATTAAATACAAAAGGCACAATGCCGACTGAAGTACAAGAAGACTGACTCTTCCTACTGTCAATGTTTTCAACCATTCCTGTGATACTAGTTATAGATTCCGATGCTTCACTTCAGGTTTACTGTATCCCTCTGACCTTATTGCCGATGAAACACAGAAGTTGCATCGGAATTAAATACAAAAGGACCAATGCCGACTTAAGAACAAGAGGACTGACTCTTCGTACTGACTATGTTTTGAACCATTCCGATGACACTAGTTATAGATTCCGATGCTTCACTTCAGGTTTACTGTATCCCTCTGACCTTCTTATTGACTATGAAACACAGAAATTGCATCGGAATTAAATACAAAAGCCACAATGCCGACTTAATTACAAGAAGACTGACCCTTCTTACTGTCTATGTTTTGAACTAATCCTGTGACACTAGTTATAGATTCCAATGCTTCACTTCAGGTTTACTGTTTCCCTTGGACCTTCTTATTGACGATGAAACACAGAAATTGCATCGGAATTAAATACAAAAGGCACAATGCCGACTTAAGTAAAAGAAGACTGACTCTTCTTACTGTCTATGTTTTAAACCATTTCTGTGACACTAGTTGTAGATTCCGATGCTTCACTCCAGGTTTACTATATCCCTTGGACGTTCTTATTGACGATGAAACAAAGAAATTGCATCGGAATTAAACACAAAAGGCACAATGCCGACTTAAGTACAAGAAGACTGACACTTCTTACTGACTATGCTTTGAACCATTCCGGTGACACTAGTTATAGATTCCGATGCTTCACTTCAGGTTTACTGTATCCCTTGGACCTTCTTATTTACGATGAAACACAGAAATTGCATCGGAATTAAATAGAAAAGGCACAATGCCGACTTAAGTACAAGAAGACTGACTCTTCTTACTGTCTATGTTTTGAACCATTCCTGTGACACTAGCTATGGATTCCGATGTTTCACTTCAGGGTTACTGTATATCTTGGACGTTCTTATTGACGATGAAACACAGAAAATGCATCGGAATTAAATACAAAAGGCACAATGCCGACTTAAGTACAAAAGACTGACTCTTCCTACTCTCAATGTTTTGAACCATTCCTGTGACACTAGTTTTGGATTCCGATGCTTCACTTCATGTTAACTGTATCCCTCAGACCTTCTTATTGACAATCAAACACAGAAATTGCATCGGAATTAAACACAAAAGGCACAATGCCGATTTAAGAACAAGAAGACTGACTCTTCTTACTGTCTATGTTTTGAACCATTCCTGTGACACTAGTTATAGATTCCGATGCTTCACTTCAGGTTTACTGTATCCCTCT
Organism: Schistocerca serialis cubense; assembly: GCF_023864345.2. Taxonomy (NCBI): domain Eukaryota; kingdom Metazoa; phylum Arthropoda; class Insecta; order Orthoptera; family Acrididae; genus Schistocerca; species Schistocerca serialis. Next base: position 983,639,334 of record NC_064641.1, read on the forward strand.
GACCTTATTGCCGATGAAACACAGATATTGCATCGGAATTAAATACAAAAGGCACAATGCCGACTTAAGGACAAGAAGACTGACTCTTCTTACTGACTATGTTTTGAACCATTCCTGTGACACAAGTTATAGATTCCGATGCTTCACTTCAGGTTTACTATATCCCTTGGACCTTCTTATTGACGATGAAACACAGAAATTGCATCGGAATTAAACACAAAAGGAAAAATGCAGACTTATGTACACGAAGACTGTCTCTTCTTACTGCCTATGTTTTGAACAATTCCTGTGACACTAGTTATAGATTCCGATGCTTCACTCCAGGTTTACTGTATCCCTTGGACCTCCTTATTGACGATGAAACACAGAAATTGCATCGGAATTAAATAGAAAAGGCACAATGCCGACTTAAGTACAAGAAGACTGACTCTTCTTACTAACTTTACTTTGAACCATTCCTTTGACACTAGTTATAGATTCCGATGCTTCACTTCAGGTTTACTGTATACCTTGGACCTTCTTATTGACGATGAAACACAGAAATTGCATCGGAATTAAATACAAAAGGCACAATGCCGGCTTAAGGACAAGAAGACTGACTCTTCCTACTTTCTATGTTTTGAACCATTCCTGTGACATTAGTTTTGGATTCCGATGCTTCACTTCAGGTTTACTGTATCCCTATGACTTTCTAATTGACAATGAATCACAGAAATTGCATCGGAATTAAATACAAATGGCACAATGCCGACTTAAGTACAGGAAGACTGACTCTTCCTACTGTCGATGTTTTGAACCATTCCTGTGACACTAGTTGTAGATTCCGATGCTTCACTTCAGGTGTACTGTATCCCTCTGACCTTATTTACGATGAAACACAGAAATTGCATCGGAATAAAATACAAAAGGCGCAACGCCGACTTAAGGACAAGAAGACTGACTCTTCTTACTGTCTATGTTTTGAACCATTCCTGTGACTCTAGTTATAGATTCCGATGCTTCACTTCAGGTTTACTATATCCCTTGGACCTTCTTATTGACGATGAAACACAGAAATTGCATCGGAATTAAACACAAAAGGCAAAATGCAGACTTATGTACACGAAGACTGTCTCTTCTTACTGCCTATGTTTTGAACAATTCCTGTGACACTAGTTATAGATTCCGATGCTTCACTCCAGGTTTACTGTATCCCTTGGACCTCCTTATTGACGATGAAACACAGAAATTGCATCGGAATTAAATAGAAAAGGCACAATGCCGACTTAAGTACAAGAAGACTGACTCTTCTTACTAACTTTACTTTGAACCATTCCTTTGACACTACTTATAGATTCCGATGCTTCACTTCAGGTTTACTATATACCTTGGACCTTCTTATTGACGATGAAACACAGAAATTGCATCGGAATTAAATACAAATGGCACAATGCCGACTTAAGTACAAGCAGACTGACTCTTCTTACTATTTTTGAACCATTCCTGTGACACTAGTTATAGTTTCCGATGCTTCACTCCAGGTTTACTGTATCCGATTGACCTTCTTATTGACGATGGAACACAGAAATTTCATCGGAATTAAACAAAAAAGGCACAATGCTGACTTAAGTACAAGAAGACTGACTCTTATAACTGACTTTGTTTTGAACCACTCCTGTGACACTAGTTATAGATTCCGATACTTCACTTCAGGTTTATTGTATCCCTCTGACCTTCCTATTGACGATGAAACACAGAAATTGCATCGGAATTAAATAGAAAAGGCACAATGTCGACTTAAGTACAAGAAGACTGACTCTTCTTACTGTCAATGGTTTGAACCTTTCCTGTGACACGAGTTATAGATTCCGATGCTTCACTCCAGGTTTACTGTATCCCTTGGACCTTCTTATTGACGATGAAACAAAGAAATTGCATCGGAATTAAATAAAAAAGGAACAATGCCGACTTACGGACAGGAAGACTGACTCTTCTTACTGACTAGGCTTTGAACCATTCCTGTGACACTACTTATAGATTCCGATGCTTCACTTCAGGTTTATTGTATCCCTCTGACCTTCTAATTGACGATGAAACTCAGAAATTCCATCGGAATTAAATACAAAAGGCACAATGCCGACTAAAGTACAAGAAGACTGACTCTTCCTACTGTCAATGCTTTGAACAATTTTTGTGACTCTAGTTTTGGATTCCGATGCTTCACTTCAGGTTATCTGGATCCCTCAGACCTTCTTATTGACAATGAAACACAGATATTAAATCGGAATTAATTACAAAATGCACAATGCCGACTTAAGTACAAGAAGACTGACTCTTCTTACCGTCTATGTTTTGAACCATTCCTGTGACTCTAGTTATAGATTCCGATGCTTCACGTCAGGTATACTATATCCCTCTGACCTTATTGCCGATGAAGCACAGAAATTGCATCGGAATTAAATACAAAAGGCCCAATGCCGACTTAAGAACAAGAAGACTGGCTCTTCTTACTGACTATGTTTTGAACCATTCCTGTGACACTAGTTATAGATTCCGATGCTTCACTTCAGGTTTACTGTTTCCCTTGGACCTTCTTATTGACGATGAAACACAGAAATTGCATCGGAATTAAATACAAAAGGCACAATGCCAACTTAAGTACGAGAAAACAGACTCTTCTTACTGTCTATGTTTTGAACCATTTCTTTGACACTCGTTATAGATTCCGATGCTACACTCCAGGTTTACAATATCCCTTGGACCTTCTTATTTACGATGAAACAAAGAAATTGCATCGGAATTAAATAAAAAAGGCACAATGCCGACTTACGGACAGGAAGACTGACTCTTCTTACTGACTAGGCTTTGAACCATTCCTGTGACACTAGTTATAGATTCCGATGCTTCACTTCAGGTTTATTGTATCCCTCTGACCTTCTAATTGACGATGAAACTCAGAAATTCCATCGGAATTAAATACAAAAGGCACAATGTCGACTTAAGTACAAGCAGACCGTTTCTTCTTACTGTCTATGTTTTGAACCATTCCATTGACACTAGTTATAGATTCCGATGCTTCACTCCAGGTTTACTGTATCCCTCTGACCTTCTTATTGACGATGAAACACAGATATTGCATCGGAATTAAATACAAAAGGCATAATGCCGACTTAAGTACATGAAGACTGACTCTTCTTACTGTCTATGATTTGAACCATTCCATTGACACTACTTGTAGATTCCGATACTTCACTTCAGGTTTATTGTATCCCTCTGACCTTCCTATTGACGATGAAACACAAAATTGCATCGGAATTAAATAGAAAAGGCACAATGTCGACTTAAGTACAAGACGACTCACTCTTCTTACTGTCTATGTTTTGAACCTTTCCTGTGACACTAGTTATAGATTCCGATGCATCACTCCAGGTTTACTGTTTCCCTTGGACCTTCTTATTGACGATGAAACACAGATATTGCATCGGAATTAAATAGAAAAGGCACAATGCCGACTTAAGTACAAGAAGACTGACACTTCTTACTGACTATGTTTTGAACCATTCCTGTGACACTAGTTATATATTCCGATGCTTCACTTCAGGTTTATTGTATCCCTCTGACCTTCTTATTGACGATGAAACTCAGAAATTCCATCGGAATTAAATACAAAAGGCACAATGCCGACTTAAGTACAAGAAGACCGTTTCTTCTTACTGTCTATGTTTTGAACCATTCCATTGACACTAGTTATAGATTCCGATGCTTCACTTCAGGTTTACGGTTTCCCTTGGACCTTCTTATTGACTATGTAACACAGAAATTGCATCGGATTAAATACAAAAGCCACAATGCCGACTTAAGTACAAGAAGACTGACTCTTCCTACTGTCTATGTTTTGAACCATTCCAGTGACACTAGTTATAGATTCCGATGGTTCACTTCAGGTTTACTGTATCCCTTGTACCTTCTTATTGACGATGGAACGCAGAAATTGCATCGGAATAAATACAAAAGGCACAATGCGAACTTAAGTACATGAAGACCGACTCTTCTTATTGACAATGATTTGAACCATTCCTGTGACACTAGTTATAGATTCCGATGCTTTACTTTAGGTTTACTGTATCCCTTGGACATTCTTAATGACGCTGAAACACAGAAATTGCATCGGAATTAAATACAAAAGGCACAATGCTGACTTAAGTGCAAGAAGACTGACTCTTCTTACTGTCTATGAATTGAACCATTCCTGAGACAATAGTTATAGATTCCGATGCTTCACTCCAGGTTTACTATATCCCTTGGACCTTCTTATTGACGATGAAACACAGAAATTTCATCGGAATTAAACACAAAAGGCACAATGCCGACTTAAGGACAAGAAGACTCACTCTTCTTACTGACTATGTTTTGAACCATTCCTGTGACACTAGTTATAGATTCCGATGCTTCACTTCTGGTTTACTGTATCCCTCTGACCTTATTGCCGATGACACACAGAAATGGCATCGTAATTAAATACAAAAGGCCCAATGCCGACTTAAGAACAAGAAGACTGACTCTTCTTACTGACTATGTTTTGAACCATTCCTGTGACACTAGTTATAGATTCCGATGCTTCACTTCAGGTTTACTGTATCCCTCTGACCTTCTTATTGACTATGAAACACAGAAATTGCATCGGATTTAAATAGAAAAGGCACAATGCCGGCTTAAGTACAAGAAGACTGACACTTCTTACTGTCTATGTTTTGAACCATTCCTGTGACACTAGTTATAGATTCCGATGCTTCACTTCAGGTTTACTGTATCCCTTGGACCTTCTTATTGACGATGAAACACAGAAATTGCATCGGAATTTAATACAAAAGGCACAATGCCGACTTAAGGTCTAGAAGACTGACTCTTCTTACTGACTATGTTTTGAACCACTCCTGTGACACTAGCAATAGATTCCGATGCTTCACTTCGGGTTTACTGTATCCCTCTGACCTTCTTATTGACGATGAAACACAGATATTGCATCGGAATTAAATACAAAAGGCATAATGCCGACTTAAGTACATGAAGACTGACTCTTCTTACTGTCTATGATTTGAACCATTCCATTGACACTACTTGTAGATTCCGATACTTCCCTTCAGGTTTATTGTATCCCTCTGACCTTCCTATTGACGATGAAACACAGAAATTGCATCGAAATTAAATAGAAAAGGCACAATGTCGACTTAAGTACAAGAAGACTGACTCTTCTTACTGTCAATGGTTTGAACCTTTCCTGTGACACTAGTTATAGATTCCGATGCTTCACTCCAGGTTTACTGTATCCCTTGGACCTTCTTATTGACTATGAAACACAGAAATTGCATCGGAATTAAATAGAAAAGGCACAATGCCGACTTAAGTACAAGAAGACTGAGTCTTCTTACTGACTATGCTTTGAACCATTCCTGTGACACTTCTTATAGATTCTGATGCTTCACTTCAGGGTTACTGCATACCTTGGACCTTCTTATTGACGATGAAACAAAGAAATTGCATCGGAATTAAATACAAAAGGCCCAATGCCGACTTAAGAACAAGAAGACCGACTCCTCTCACTGTCTATGTTTTGAACCATTCCATTGACACTAGTTATAGATTCCGATGCTTCACTCCAGGTTTACTGTATCCCTCTGACCTTCTTATTGACGATGAAACACAGATATTGCATCGCAATTAAATACAAAAGGCATAATGCCGACTTAAGTACATGAAGACTGACTCTTCTTACTGTCTATGATTTGAACAATTCCATTGACACTTCTTGTAGATTCCGATACTTCACTTCAGGTTTATTGTATCCCTCTGACCTTCCTATTGACGATGAAACACAAAATTGCATCGGAATTAAATAGAAAAGGCACAATGTCGACTTAAGTACCTTACTGTCTATGTTTTGAACCTTCCCTGTGACACTAGTTATAGATTCCGATGCATCACTCCAGGTTTACTGTATCCCTTGGACCTTCTTATTGACGATGAAACACAGATATTGCATCGGAATTAAATAGAAAAGGCACAATGCCGACTTAAGTACAAGAAGACTGACACTTCTTACTGACTATGTTTTGAACCATTCCTGTGACACTAGTTATAGATTCCGATGCTTCACTTCAGGTTTATTGTATCCCTCTGACCTTCTTATTGACGATGAAACTCAGAAATTCCATCGCAATTAAATACAAAAGGCACAATGCCGACTTAAGTACAAGAAGACCGTTTCTTCTTACTGTCTATGTTTTGAACCATTCCATTGACACTAGTTATAGATTCCGATGCTTCACTCCAGGTTTACTATATCCCTTGGACCTTCTTATTGACGATGAAACACAGAAATTGCATCGGAATAAAATAGAAAAGGCACAATGCCGACTTAAGTACAATAAGTACAGGTTAACTGTATCCCTCAGACCTTCTTATTGACAATGAAACACAGATTTTGCATCGGAATTAAATACAAAAGGCACAATGCCGACTTAAGTACAAGAAGACTGACTCTTCTTACCGTCTAGGTTTTGAACTATTCCTGTGACACTAGTTATAGATTCCGATGCTTCACTTCAGGTATACTGTATCCCTCTGACCTTATTGCCGATGAAACACAGAAATTGCAACGGAATTAAATACAAAAGGCCCAATGCCGACTTAAGAACAAGAAGACTGACTCTTCTTACTGACTATGTTTTGAACCATTCCTGTGACACTAGTTATAGATTCCGATGCTTCACTTCAGGTTTACTGTATCCCTCTGACCTTCTTATTGACTATGAAACACAGAAATTGCATCGGATTAAATACAAAAGCCACAATGCCGACTTAAGTACAAGAAGACTGACTCTTCCTACTGTCTATGCTTTTGAACCATTCCAGTGCCACTAGTTATAGATTCCGATGTTTCACTTCAGGTTTACTGTATCCCTTGTACCTTCTTATTGACGATGAAACACAGAAATTGCATCGGAATAAATACAAAAGGCACAATGCGAACTTAAGTACATGAAAACCGACTCTTCTTATTGACAATGATTTGAACCATTCCTGTGACACTAGTTATAGATTCCGATGCTTTACTTCAGGTTTACTGTATCCCTTGGACATTCTTAATGACGATGAAACACAGAAATTGCATCGGAATTAAATACAAAAGGCACAATACTGACTTAAGTACAAGAAGACCGACTCTTCTTACTGTCTATGATTTGAACCATTCCTGAGACAATAGTTATAGATTCCGATGCTTCACTCCAGGTTTACTATATCCCTTGGACCTTCTTATTGACGATGAAACACAGAAATTTCAACGGAATTAAACACAAAAGGCACAATGTCGACTTAAGGACAAGAAGACTCACTCTTCTTACTGACTATATTTTGAACCATTCCTGTGACACTAGTTATAGATTCCGATGCTTCACTTCTGGTTTACTGTATCCCTCTGACCTTATTGCCGATGAAACACAGAAATTGCATCGGAATTAAATACAAAAGGCCCAATGCCGACTTAAGAACAAGAAGACTGACTCTTCTTACTGACTATGTTTTGAACCATTCCTGTGACACTAGTTATAGATTCCGATGCTTCACATCAGGTTTACTGTATCCCTCTGACCTTCTTATTGACTATGAAACACAGAAATTGCATCGGAATTAAATACAAAAGGCACAATGCCGGCTTAAGTACAAGAAGACTGACCCTTCTTACTGTCTATGTTTTGAACCATTCCTGTGACACTAGTTATAGATTCCGATGCTTCACTTCAGGTTTACTGTATCCCTTGGACCTTCTTATTGACGATGAAACACAGAAATTGCATCGGAATTAAATACAAAAGGCACAATGCCGACTTAAGGTCTAGAAGACTGACTCCTCTTACTGACTATGTTTTGAACCACTCCTGTGACACTAGCAATAGATTCCGATGCTTCACTTCGGGTTTATTGTATCCCTCTGACCTTCGTATTGACGATGAAACACAGATATTGCATCGGAATTAAATACAAAAGGCATAATGCCGACTTAAGTACATGAAGACTGACTCTTCTTACTGTCTATGATTTGAACCATTCCATTGACACTACTTGTAGATTCCGATACTTCACTTCAGGTTTATTGTATCCCTCTGACCTTCCTATTGACGATGAAACACAAAATTGCATCGGAATTAAATAGAAAAGGCACAATGTCGACTTAAGTACAAGACGACTGACTCTTCTTACTGTCTATGTTTTGAACCTTTCCTGTGACACTAGTTATAGATTCCGATGCATCACTCCAGGTTTACTGTATTCCTTGGACCTTCATATTGACGATGAAACACAGATATTGCATCGGAATTAAATAGAAAAGGCACAATGCCGACTTAAGTACAAGAAGACTGACACTTCTTACTGACTATGTATTGAACCATTCCTGTGACACTAGTTATAGATTCCTATGCTTCACTTCAGGGTTACTGTATACCTTGGTACTTCTTCTTGACGATGAAACTCAGAAATTGCATCGGAATTAAATACTAAAGGCACAATGCCGACTTAAGTACAAGAAGACTGACTCTTCCTACTATCAATGTTTTGAACCACTCCTGTGACACTAGTTTTGGATTCCGATGCTTCACTTCAGGTTAACTGTATCCCTCAGACCTTCTTATTGACAATGAAACACAGAAATTACATCGGAAATAAATACAAAAGGCACAATGCCGACTTAAGTACAAAATCACTGACTCTTCTTACTGTCTATGTTTTGAACCATTCCTGTGACACTAGTTATAGATTCCGATGCTTCACTTCAGGTTTACTGTATCCCTTGGACCTTCTTATTGACGATGAAACACAGATATTGCATCGGAATTAAATAGAAATGGCACAATGCCGACTTAAGTACAATAAGTACAGGTTAACTGTATCCCTCAGACCTTCTTATTCACAATGAAACACAGATTTTGCATCGGAATTAAATACAAAAGGCACAATGCCGACTTAAGTACAAGAAGACTGACTCTTCTTACCGTCTATGTTTTGAACCATTCCTGTGACACTAGTTATAGATTCCGATGCTTCACTTCAGGTATACTGTGTCCCTCTGGCCTTATTGCCGATGAAACACAGAAATTGCAACGGAATTAAATACAAAAGGCCCAATGCCGACTTAAGAACAAGAAGACTGACTCTTCTAACTGACTATGTTTTGAACCATTCCTGTGACACTAGTTATAGATTCCGATGCTTCCCTTCGGGTTTACTGTATCCCTCTGACCTTCTTATTGACTATGAAACACAGAAATTGCATCGGATTAAATACAAAAGCCACAATGCCGACTTAAGTACAAGAAGACTGACTCTTCTTACTGTCTATGATTTGAACCATTCCTGTGACAATAGTTATAGATTCCGATGCTTCACTCCAGGTTTACTATATCCCTTGGACCTTCTTATTGACGATGAAACACAGAAATTTCATCGGAATTAAACACAAAAGGCACAATGCCGACTTAAGGACAAGAAGACTCACTCGTCTTACTGACTTTGTTTTGAACCATTCCTTTGACACTAGTTATAGATTCCGATGCTTCACTTCCGGTTTACTGTTCCCCCTGGGACCTTCTTATTGACGATGAAACACAGAAATTGCATCGGAATTAAATACAAAAGGCACAATGCCGACTTAAGTACAAGAAGACTGACTCTTCCTACTGTCTAATTTTTGAACCATTTCTGTGACACTAGTTACAGAGTTCGATGCTTCACTTCAGGTTTACTGTATCCCTTGGACCTTCTTATTAACAATGAATCACAGAAATTGCATCGGAATTATATACAAAAGGCAAAATGCCGGCTTAAGTACAAGAAGACTGACCCTTCCTACTGTCTATGTTTTGAACCATTCCTGTGACACTAGTTATAGATTCCGATGCTTCACTTCAGGTTTACTGTATCCCTTGGACCTTCTTATTGACGATGTAACACAGAAATTGCATCTGAATTAAATACAAAAGGCACAATGCCGACTTAAGGACAAGAAGACTGACTCTTCTTACTGACTATGTTTTGAACCATTCCTGTGACACTAGCAAAAGATTCCGATGCTTCACTTCGGGTTTACTGTATCCCTCTGACCTTCTTATTGACGATGAAACACAGATATTGCATCGGAATTAAATACAAAAGGCATAATGCCGACTTAAGTACATGAAGAATGACTCTTCTTACTGTCTATGATTTGAACCATTCCATTGACACTACTTGTAGATTCCGATACTTCACTTCAGGTTTATTGTATCCCTCTGACCTTCCTATTGACGGTGAAACACAGAAATTGCATGGGAATTAAATAGAAAAGGCACAATGTCGACTTAAGTACAAGACGACTGACTCTTCTTACTGTCTATGTTTTGAAACTTTCGTGTGACACTAGTTATAGATTCCGATGCATCACTCCAGGTTTACTGTATCCCTTGGACCTTCTTATTGACAATGAAACACAGATATTGCATCGGAATTAAATAGAAAAGGCACAATGCCGACTTAAGTACAAGAAGACTGACACTTCTTACTGACTATGTTTTGAACCATTCCTGTGACACTAGTTATAGATTCCGATGCTTCACTTCAGGTATACTGTGTCCCTCTGGCCTTATTGCCGATGAAACACAGAAATTGCAACGGAATTAAATAGAAAAGGCACAATGTCGACTTAAGTACAAGACGACTGACTCTTCTTACTGTCTATGTTTTGAAACTTTCGTGTGACACTAGTTATAGATTCCGATGCTTCACTTCAGGTTTACAGTATCCCTCTGACCTTCTTATTGACTATGAAACACAGAAAATGCATCGGAATTAAATACAAAAGCCACAATGCCGACATAAGTAGAAGAAGACTGCCCCTTCTTACTGTCTATGTTTTGAACCATCTCTGTGACACTAGTTGTAGATTCCGATGCTTCACTCCAGGTTTACTGTATCCCTTGGACCTTCTTATTGACGATGAAGCACAGAAATTCCATCGGAATTAAATGCAAAACGCACAATGCTGACTTAAGGACAAGAAGACTGACATTTCTTACGGACAATGCTTTGAACCATTCCTGTGACACTAGTTATAGATTCCGATTCTTCACTTCAGGTTAACTGTATCCCTCTGACCTTCTTATTGACGGTGAAACACAGAAATTGCATCGGAATTAAATACAAAAGGCGCAATGCCGACTTAGGTACATGAAGACGGACTCTTCTTACTGAGATTGATTGAACCATTCCTGTGACACTAATTATAGATTCCGATGCTGCACATCAGGTTTACTTTGTCCCTTGGACATTCTTATAAACAATAAAACCCAGAAATTGCATCGGAATTGAATACAAAAGGCACAATGCCGACTTAAGTGCAAGAAGACTAACTATTCTTACTGTCTATATTTTGAACCATTCCTGTGACACTAGTTATAGATTCCGATGCTTCACTCCAGGTATACTGTATCCCTTGGACCTTCTTATTGACGATGAAACACAGAAATTGCATCGGAATTAAATACAAAATGCACAATGCCGACTTAAGTACAAGCAGACTGACTCTTCTTACTATGTTTTGAACCATTCCTGTGACACTAGTTATTGATTCCGATGCTTCACTCCAAGTTTACTGTATCCGTTGGACCTTCTTATTGACGATGAAACACAGAAATTTCATCGGAATTAAACACAAAAGGCACAATGCCGACTTAAGGAGAAGGAGCCTGACTCTTCGTACTGACTATGTTTTGAACCACTCCTGTGACAATAGTTATAGATTCCGAGGCTTCACTTCAGGTTTACTGTATACCTTGGACCTTCTTATTGACGATGAAACACAGAAATTGCATAGGAATTAAATACAAAAGGCACAATGCCGACTTAAGTACAAGAAGAGTGACTCTTCCTACTGTCAATGCTTTGAACCATTCCTGTGACACTAGTTATAGATTCCGATGCTTCACTCCAGGTATACTGTATCCCTTGGACCTTCTTATTGACGATGAAACACAGAAATTGCATAGGAATTAAATACAAAAGCCACAATGCCGACTTAAGTACAAGAAGATTGACCCTTCTTGCTGTCTATTTTTTGAACCATTCCTGTGACACTAGTTATAGATTCCGATGCTTCACTTCAGGTTTACTGTTTCCCTTGGACCTTCTTATTGACGATGAAACACAGAAATTGCATCGGAATTAAATACAAAAGTCACAATGCCGACTTAAGTACGAGAAAACAGACTCTTCTTACTGTCTATGTTTAGAACCATTTCTGTGACACTAGTTATAGATTCCGATGCTTCACTCCAGGTTTACTATCACCCTTGGACTTTCTTATTGACGATGAAACAAAGAAATTGCATCGGAATTAAATACAAAAGGCACAATGCCGAGTTAAGGACAGTAAGACTGGCTCATCTTACTGACTATGCTTTGAACCATTCCTGTGACACTAGTTATAGATTCCGATGCTTCACTTCAGGTTTATTGTATCCCTCTGACCTTCTTATTGACGATGAAACTCAGAAATTCCATCGGAATTAAATACAAAAGGCACAATGCCGACTTAAGTACAAGAAGACTGACTCTTCTTACTGTCTATGATTTGAACCATTCCTGTGGCAATAGTTATAGATTCCGATGCTTCACTCCAGGTTTACTATATCCCTTGGACCTTCTTATTGACGATGAAACACAGAAATTTCATCGGAATTAAACACAAAAGGCACAATGCCGACTTAAGGACAAGAAGACTCACTCGTCTTACTGACTTTGTTTTGAACCATTCCTGTGACACTAGGTATAGATTCCGATGCTTCACTTCTGGTTTACTGTATCCCTCTGACCTTATTGCCGATGAAACACAGAAATTGCATCGGAATTAAATACAAAAGGCCCCCTCCGACTTAAGAACAAGAAGACTGACTCTTCTTACTGACTATGTTTTGAACCATTCCTGAGAAACTAGTTATAGATTCCGAAGCTTCACTTCAGGTTTACTGTATCCCTCTGACCTTCTTATTGACTATGAAACACAGAAATTGCATCGGAATTAAATAGAAAAGGCACAATGCCGGCTTAAGTACAAGAAGACGGACCCTTCTTACTGTCTATGTTTTGAACCATTCCTGTGACACTAGTTATAGATTCCGATGCTTCACTTCAGGTTTACTGTATCCCTTGGACCTTCTTATTGGCGATGAAACACAGAAATTGCATCTGAATTAAATACAAAAGGCACAATGCCGACTTAAGGACAAGAAGACTGACTCTTCTTACTGACTATGTTTTGAACCATTCCTGTGACACTAGCAAAAGTTTCCGATGCTTCACTTCGGGTTTACTGTATCCCTCTGACCTTCTTATTGACGATGACACACAGATATTGCATCGGAATTAAATACAAAAGGCATAATGCCGACTTAAGTACATGAAGAAAGACTCTTCTTACTGTCTATGATTTGAACCATTCCATTGACACTACTTGTAGATTCCGATACTTCACTTCAGGTTTATTGTATCCCTCTGACCTTCCTATTGACGGTGAAACACAGAAATTGCATCGGAATTAAATAGAAAAGGCACAATGTCGACTTAAGTACAAGACGACTGACTCTTCTTACTGTCTATGTTTTGAAACTTTCGTGTGACACTAGTTATAGATTCCGATGCATCACTCCAGGTTTACTGTATCCCTTGGACCTTCTTATTGACAATGAAACACAGATATTGCATCGGAATTAAATAGAAAAGGCACAATGCCGACTTAAGTACAAGAAGACTGACACTTCTTACTGACTATGTTTTGAACCATTCCTGTGACACTAGTTATAGATTCCTATGCTTCACTTCAGGGTTACTGTATACCCTGTTACTTCTTATTGACGATGAAACACAGAAATTGCATCGGAATTAAATACAAAAGGCACAATGCCGACTTAAGTACAAGAAGACTGATTCTTCCTACTGTCAATGTTTTGAACCATTCCTGTGACACTAGTTTTGGATTCCGATGCTTCACTTCATGTTAACTGTATCCCTCAGACCTTCTTATTGACAATGAAACACAGAAATTACATCGGAAATAAATACAAAAGGCACAATGCCGACTTAAGTACAAGAAGACTGACTCTTCTTACTGTCTATGTTTTGAACCAATCCTGTGACACTAGTTATAGATTCCGATGCTTCACTTCAGGTTTACTGTATCCCTCTGACCTTATTGCCGATGAAACACACATATTGCATCGGAATTAAATACAAAAGGCACAATGCAGACTTAAGGACAAGAAGATTGACTCTTCTTACTGACTATGTTTTGAACCATTCCTGTGACACTAGTTATAGATTCCGATGCTTCACTTCAGGTTTACTGTATCCCTCTGACCTTATTGCCGATGAAACACACATATTGCATCGGAATTAAATACAAAAGGCACAATGCAGACTTAAGGACAAGAAGATTGACTCTTCTTACTGACTATGTTTTGAACCATTCCTGTGACACTAGTTATAGATTCCGATGCTTCACTTCAGGTTTACTGTATCCCTCTGACCTTCTTATTGACTATGAAACACAGAAAATGCATCGGAATTAAATACAAAAGCCACAATGCCGACATAAGTAGAAGAAGACTGCCCCTTCTTACTGTCTATGTTTTGAACCATTCCAGTGACACTAGTTATAGATTCCGATGCTTCACTTCCGGTTTACTGTTCCCCCTGGGACCTTCTTATTGACTATGAAACAATGAAATTGCATCGGAATTAAATACAAAAGGCACAATGCCGACTTAAGTACAAGAAGACTGACTCTTCCTACTGTCTAATTTTTGAACCATTTCTGTGACACTAGTTACAGAGTTCGATGCTTCACTTCAGGTTTACTGTATCCCTTGGACCTTCTTATTGACAATGAATCACAGAAATTCCATCGGAATTATATACAAAAGGCAAAATGCCGACTTAAGTACAAGAAGACTGACTCTTCTTTCTGTCTATATTTTGAACCATTCCAGTGACACTAGTTATAGATTCCGATGCTTCACTTCAGGCTTACTGTATCCCTTGCACCCTCTTATTGACGATGATACACAGAAATTGCATCGGAATTGAATACAAAAGGCACAATGCCGACTTAAGTGCAAGAAGACTAACTATTCTTACTGTCTATATTTTGAACCATTCCTGTGACACTAGTTATAGATTCCGATGCTTCACTCCAGGTTTACTGTATCCCTGGGACCTCCTTATTGACGATGAAACACAGAAAATGCAACGGAAGTAAATAGAAAAGGCACAATGACGACTTAAGTACAAGAAGACTGACTCTTCTTACTAACTTTGTTTTGAACCATTCCTGTGACACTAGTTATAGATTCCGATGCTTCACTTCAGGTTTACTGTATACCTTGGACCTTCTAATTGACAATGAAACACAGAAATTGCATCGGAATTAAATACAAATGGCACAATGCCGACTTAAGTACAAGAAGACTGACTCTTCTTACTACGTTTTGAACCATTCCTGTGACACTAGTTATTGATTCCGATGCTTCACTCCAAGTTTACTGTATCCCTTGGACCTTCTTATTGACGATGAAGTACAGAAATTCCATCGGAATTAAATGCAAAAGGCACAATGCCGACTTAAGGACAAGAAGACTGACATTTCTTACTGACAATGCTTTGAACCATTCCTGTGACACTAGTTATAGATTCCGATGCTTCACTTCAGGTTAACTGTATCCCTTGGACCTTCTTATTGACGATGAAACACAGAAATTGCATCGGAATTAAATACAAAATGCACAATGCCGACTTAAGTACAAGCAGACTGACTCTTCTTACTACGTTTTGAACCATTCCTGTGACACTAGTTATTGATTCCGATGCTTCACTCCAAGTTTACTGTATCCGTTGGACCTTCTTATTGACGATGAAACACAGAAATTTCATCGGAATTAAACACAAAAGGCACAATGCCGACTTAACGAGAAGAAGCCTGACTCTTCGTACTGACTATGTTTTGAACCACTCCTGTGACACTAGTTATAGATTCCGATGCTTCACTTCAGGTTTACTGTATACCTTGGACCTTCTTATTGACGATGAAACATAGAAATTGCATAGGAATTAAATACAAAAGTCACAATGCCGACTTAAGTACAAGAAGAGTGACTCTTCCTACTGTCAATGCTTTGAACCATTCCTGTGACACTAGTTATAGATTCCGACGCTTCACTCCAGGTTTACTGTATCCCTGGGACCTCCTTATTGACGATGAAACACAGGAAATGCAACGGAATTAAATAGAAAAGGCACAATGCCGACTTAAGTACAAGAAGACTGACTCTTCTTACTAACTTTGTTTTGAACCATTCCTGTGACACTAGTTATAGATTCCGATGCTTCACTTCAGGTTTACTGTATACCTTGGACCTTCTAATTGACAATGAAACACAGAAATTGCATCGGAATTAAATACAAATGGCACAATGCCGACTTAAGTACAAGCAGACTGACTCTTCTTACTATTTTTTGAACCATTCCTGTGACACTAGTTATTGTTTCCGATGCTTCACTCCTGGTTTACTGTATCCGTTGTACCTTGTTATTGACGATGAAACACAGAAATTTCATCGGAATAAAACACAAAAGGCAAAATGCCGACTTAAGTACAAGAAGACTGACTCTTCTTACTGACTTTGTTTTGTACCACTCCTGTGACACTAGTTATAGATTCCGATACTTCACTTCAGGTTTATTGTATCCCTCTGAACTTCCTATTAACGACGAAACACAGAAATTGCATCGGAATTAAACAGAAAAAGCACAATGTCGACTTAAGTACAAGAAGACTGACTCTTCTTACTGTCAATGGTTTGAACCTTTCCTGTGACACTAGTTATAGATTCCGATGCTTCACTCCAGGTTTACTGTATCCCTTGGACCTTCTTATTGACGATGAAACACAGAAATTGCATCGGAATTAAATACAAAAGGCACAATGCCGACTTAAGTACAAGAAGACTGCCTCTTCCTACTGACTATGTTTTGAACCATTCCTGTGACACAAGTTATAGATTCCGATGCTTCACTTCAGGGTTACTGTATACCTTGGACCTTCTTATTGACGATGAAACAAAGAAATTGCATCGGAATTAAATACAAAAGGCACAATGCAGACTTAAGTACAAGAAGACTGACTCTTCCTATTGTCAATGCTTTGAACCATTCCTGTGACACTAGTTTCGGATTCAGATGCTTCACTTCAGTTTAACTGTATCCCTCAGACCTTCTTATTGACAATGAAACACAGATATTGCATCGGAATTAAATAGAAAAGGCACAATGCCGACTTAAGTACAAGAAGACTGACTCTTCTTACCGTGTATGTTTTGAACCATTCCTGTGACACTAGTTATAGATTCCGATGCTTCACGTCAGGTATACTGTATCCCTCTGACCTTATTGCCGATGAAACACAGAAATTGCATCGGTATTAAATACAAAAGGCCCAATGCCGACGTAAGAACAAGTAGACTGACTCTTCTTACTGACTATGTTTTGAACCATTCCTGTGACACTAGTTATAGTTTGCGATGCTTCACTTCAGGTTTACTGTATCCCTCTGACCTTCTTATTGACTATGAAGCACAGAAATTGCATAGGAATTAAATACAAAAGCCACAATGCCGACTTAAGTACAAGAAGACTGTCCCTTCTTACTGTCTATTTTTTGAACCATTCCTGTGACACTAGTTATAGATTCCGATGCTTCACTTCAGGTTTACTGTTTCCCTTGGACCTTCTTATTGACGATGAAACACAGAAATTGCATCGGAATTAAATACAAAAGGCACAATGCCGACTTAAGTACGAGAAAACAGACTCTTCTTACTGTCTATGTTTAGAACCATTTCTGTGACACTAGTTATAGATTCCTATGCTTCACTCCAGGTTTACTATATCCCTTGGACCTTCTTATTGACGATGAAACAAAGAAATTGCATCGGAATTAAATACAAAAGGCACAATGCCGACTTAAGGACAGGAAGACTGAGTCTTCTTACTGACTATGCTTTGAACCATTCCTGTGACACTAGTTATAGATTCCGATGCTTCACTTCAGGTTTATTGTATCCCTCTGACCTTCTTATTGACGATGAAACTCAGAACTTCCATCGGAATTAAATACAAAAGGCACAATGCCGACTTAAGTACAAGAAGACCGTTTCTTCTTGCTGTCTATGTTTTGAACCATTCCATTGACACTAGTTATAGATTTCGATGCTTCACTCCAGGTTTACTGTATCCCTTGGACCTTCTTATTGACGATGAAACACTGAAATTGCATCGGAATTGAATAGAAAAGGCACAATGCCGACTTAAGTACAAGAAGACTGACTTCTTACTGACTAGGTTTTGTACCATTCCCGTGACACTAGTTATGGATTCCGATGCTTAACTCCATGTTTACTGTATCCCTTGGACATTGTTATTGACGATGAAACACAGAAGTTGAATCGGAATAAAATAGAAAAGGCACAATGCCGACTTAAGTACAATAAGTACAGGTTAACTGTATCCCTCAGACCTTCTTATTCACAATGAAACACAGATTTTGCATCGGAATTAAATACAAAAGGCACAATGCCGACTTAAGTACAAGAAGACTGACTCTTCTTACCGTCTATGTCTTGAACCATTCCTGTGACACTAGTTATAGATTCCGATGCTTCACTTCAGGTATACTGTGTCCCTTTGACCTTATTGCCTATGAAACACAGAAATTGCAACGGAATTAAATACAAAAGGCCCAATGCCGACTTAAGAACAAGAAGACTGATTCTTCTTGCTGACTATGTTTTGAACTATTCCTGTGACACTAGTTATAGATTCCGATGCTTCACTTCGGGTTTACTGTATCCCTCTGACCTTCTTATAGACTATGAAACACAGAAATTGCATCGGATTAAATACAAAAGCCACAATGCCGACTTAAGTACAAGAAGAGTGACTCCTCCTACTGTCTATGTTTTGAACCATTCCAGTGACACTAGGTATAGATTCCGATGTTTCACTTCAGGTTTACTGTATCCCTTGTACCTTCTTATTGACGATGAAACACAGAAATTGCATCGGAATAAATACAAAAGGCACAATGCGAACTTAAGTACATGAAGACCGACTCTTCTTATTGACAATGATTTGAACCATTCCTGTGACACTAGTTATAGATTCCGATGCTTTACTTTAGGATTACTGTATCCCTTGGACATTCTTAAAGACGATGAAACACAGAAATTGCATCGGAATTAAATACAAAAGGCACAATGCCGAATTAAGTACAAGAAGACTGACTCTTCTTACTGTCTATGATTTGAACCATTCCTGTGACAATAGTTATAGATTCCGATGCTTCACTCTAGGTTTACTATATCCCTTGGACCTTCTTATTGACGATGAAACACAGAAATTTCATCGGAATTAAACACAAAAGGCACAATGCCGACTTAAGGACAAGAAGACTCACTCGTCTTACTGACTTTGTTTTGAACCATTCCTGTGACACTAGTTATAGATTCCGATGCTTCACTTCTGGTTTACTGTATCCCTCTGACCTTATTGCCGATGAAACACAGAAATTGCATCGGAATTAAATACAAAAGGCCCAATGCCGACTTAAGAACAAGAAGACTGACTCTTCTTACTGACTATGTTTTGAACCATTCCTGTGACACTAGTTATAGATTCCGATGCTTCACTTCACGTTTACTGTATCCCTCTGACCTTCTTATTGACTATGAAACACAGAAATTGCATCGGATTTAAATAGAAAAGGCACAATGCCGGCTTAAGTACAAGAAGACTGACCCTTCTTACTGTCTATGTTTTGAACCATTCCTGTGACACTAGTTATAGATTCCGATGCTTCACTTCAGGTTTACTGTATCCCTTGGACCTTCTTATTGACGATGAAACACAGAAATTGCATCGGAATTAAATACAAAAGGCACAATGCCGACTTAAGGACAAGAAGACTGACTCTTCTTACTGCCTATGTTTTGAACCATTCCTGTGACACTAGCAATAGATTCCGATGCTTCACTTCGGGTTTACTGTATCCCTCTGACCTTCTTATTGACGATGAAACACAGATATTGCATCGGAATTAAATACAAAAGGCATAATGCCGACTTAAGTACATGAAGACTGACTCTTCTTACTGTCTATGATTTGAACCATTCCATTGACACTACTTGTAGATTCCGATACTTCACTTCAGGTTTATTGTATCCCTCTGACCTTCCTATTGACGATGAAACACAGAAATTGCATCGGAATTAAATAGAAAAGGCACAATGTCGACTTAAGTACAAGACGACTGACTCTTCTTACTGTCTATGTTTTGAACCTTTCCTGTGACACTAGTTATAGATTCCGATGCATCACTCCAGGTTTACTGTATCCCTTGGACCTTCTTATTGACGATAAAACACAGATATTGCATCGGAATTAAATAGAAAAGGCACAATGCCGACTTCAGTACAAGAAGACTGACACTTCTTACTGACTATGTTTTGAACCATTCCTGTGACACTAGTTATAGATTCCTATGCTTCACTTCAGGGTTACTGTATACCTTGGAACTTCTTATTGACGATGAAACACAGAAATTGCATCGGAATTAAATACAAAAGGCACAATCCCGACTTAAGTACAAGAAGACTGACTCTTCCTAATGTCAATGTTTTGAACCATTCCTGTGACACTAGTTTTGGATTCCGATGCTTCACTTCAGGTTAACCGTATCCGTCAGACCTTCTTATTGACAATGAAACACAGAAATTGCATCGGAAATAAATACAAAAGGCACAATGCCGACTTATGTACAAGAAGACTGACTCTTCTTACTGTCTATGTTTTGAACCATTCCTGTGACACTAGTTATAGATTCCGATGCTTCACTTCAGGTTTACTGTATCCCTTGGACCTTCTTATTGACGATGATACACAGAAATTGCATCGGAATTAAATACAAAAAGCACAATGCAGACTTAAGTACAAGAAGACTGACTCTTCTTACTGACTATGCTTTGAACCATTCCTGTGACACTAGTTATAGATTCCGATGCTTCACTTCAGGTTTACTCTATCCCTCTGACCTATTTATTGACGGTGAAACACAGAAATTGCATCGGAATTAAATACAAAAGGCGCAATGCCGACTTAAGTACATGAAGACCGACTCTTCTTACTGAGAATGATTGAACCATTCCTGTGACACTAGTTATAGATTCCGATGCTTCACATCAGGTTTACTGTATCCCTTGGACATTCTTATAAACAATGAAACACAGAAATTGCATCGGAATTGAATACAAAAGGCACAATGCCGACTGAAGTGCAACAAGACTAACTATTCTTACTGTCTATATTTTGAACCATTCCTGTGACACTAGTAATAGATTCCGATGCTTCACTCCAGGTATACTGTATCCTTTGGACCTTCTTATTGACGATGAAACACAGAAATTGCATCGGAATTAAATACAAAAGGCACAATGCCGACATAAGTACAAGCAGACTGACTCTTCTTACTATGTTTTGAACCATTCCTGTGACACTAGTTATAGATTCCGATGCTTCACTCCAAGTTTACTGTATCTGTTGGACCTTCTTATTGACGATGAAACACAGAAATTGCATCTGAATTAAATACAAAAGGCACAATGCCGACTTAAGTACAAGGAGACTGACTCTTCCTACTGTCTATGTTTTGAAACATTTCTGTGACACTATTTACAGAGTTCGATGATTCACTTCAGGTTTACTGTATCCCTTGGACCTTCTTATTGACAATGAATCACAGAAATTGCAACGGAATTATATACAAAAGGCAAAATGCCGACTCTAGTACAAGAAGACTGACTCTTCTTTCTGTCTATATTTTGAACCATTCCAGTGACACTAGTTATAGATTCCGATGCTTCACTTCAGGTATACTGTATCCCTTGGACCTTCTTATTGACGATGAAACACAGAAATTGCATCGGAATAAATACAAAAGGCACAATGCGAACTTAAGTACATGAAGACCGACTCTTCTTATTGACAATGATTTGAACCATTCCTGTGACACTAGTTATAGATTCCGATGCTTTACGTCAGGTTTACTGTATCCCTTGGACGTTCTTAAAGACGATGAAACACAGAAATTGCATCGGAATTAAATAAAAAAGGCACAATGCCGACTTAAGTACAAGAAGACTGACACTTCTTACTGTCTATGATTTGAACCATTCCTGTGACAATAGTTATAGATTCCGATGCTTCACTCCAGGTTTACAATATCCCTTGGACCTTCTTATTGACGATGAAACACAGAAATTTCATCGGAATTAAACACAAAAGGCACAATGCCGCCTTAAGGACAAGAAGACTCACTCTTCTTACTGACTTTGTTTTGAACCATTCCTGTGACACTAGTTATAGATTCCGATGCTCCACTTCTGGTTTACTGTATCCCTCTGACCTTATTGCCGATGAAACACAGAAATTGCATCGGAATTAAATACAAAAGGCCCAATGCCGACTTAAGAACAAGAAGACTGACTCTTCTTACTGACTATGTTTTGAACCATTCCTGTGACACTAGTTATAGATTCCGATGCTTCACTTCAGGTTTACTGTATCCCTCTGACCTTCTTATTGACTATGAAAGACAGAAATAGCATCGGAATTAAATAGAAAAGGCACAATACCGGCTTAAGTACAAGAAGACTGACCCTTCTTACTGCCTACGTTTTGAACCATTCCTGTGACAC
Organism: Schistocerca serialis cubense; assembly: GCF_023864345.2. Taxonomy (NCBI): domain Eukaryota; kingdom Metazoa; phylum Arthropoda; class Insecta; order Orthoptera; family Acrididae; genus Schistocerca; species Schistocerca serialis. The sequence goes on from NC_064641.1 coordinate 983,662,202, forward strand.
TAGTTATAGATTCCGATGCTTCACTTCAGGTTTACTCTATCCCTCTGACCTTCTTATTGACGGTGAAACACAGAAATTGCTTCGGAATTAAATACAAATGGCGCAATGCCGACTTAAGTACATGAAGACCGACTCTTCTTACTGAGAATGATTGAACCATTCCTGTGACACTAGTTATAGATTCCGATGCTTCACATCAGGTTTACTGTATCCCTTGGACATTCTTATAAACAATGAAACACAGAAATTGCATCGGAATTGAATACAAAAGGCACAATGCCGACTGAAGTGCAACAAGACTAACTATTCTTACTGTCTATATTTTGAACCATTCCTGTGACACTAGTAATAGATTCCGATGCTTCACTCCAGGTATACTGTATCCTTTGGACCTTTTTATTGACGATGAAACACAGAAATTGCATCGGAATTAAATACAAAAGGCACAATGCCGACATAAGTACAAGCAGACTGACTCTTCTTACTATGTTTTGAACCATTCCTGTGACACTAGTTATAGATTCCGATGCTTCACTCCAAGTTTACTGTATCTGTTGGACCTTCTTATTGACGATGAAACACAGAAATTGCATCTGAATTAAATACAAAAGGCACAATGCCGACTTAAGTACAAGGAGACTGACTCTTCCTACTGTCTATGTTTTGAAACATTTCTGTGACACTATTTACATAGTTCGATGCTTCACTTCAGGTTTACTGTATCCCTTGGACCTTCTTATTGACAATGAATCACAGAAATTGCAACGGAATTATATACAAAAGGCAAAATGCAGACTTAAGTACAAGAAGACTGACTCTTCTTCCTGTCTATATTTTGAACCATTCCAGTGACACTAGTTATAGATTCCGATGCTTCACTTCAGGTTTACTGTATCCCTCTCACCTTCTTATTGACTATGAAAGACAGAAATTGCATCGGAATTAAATAGAAAAGGCACAATACCGGCTTAAGTACAAGAAGACTGACCCTCCTTACTGCCTACGTTTTGAACCATTCCTGTGACACTAGCAATAGGTTCCGATGCTTCACTTCGGGTTTATTGTATCCCTTGGACCTTCTTATTGACGATGATACACAGAAATTGCATCGGAATTAAATACAAAAGGCACAATGCCGACTTAAGGACAAGAAGACTGACTCTTCTTACTGACTATGTTTTGAACCATTCCTGTGACACTAGTTATAGATTCCGATGCTTCACTTCAGGTTTACTGTATCCCTCTGACCTTCTTATTGACGGTGAAACACAGAAATTGCTTCGGAATTAAATACAAAAGGCGCAATGCCGACTTAAGTACATGAAGACCGACTCTTCTTACTGAGAATGATTGAACCATTCCTGTGACACTAGTTATAGATTCCGATGCTGCACATCAGGTTTACTGTATCCCTTGGACATTCTTATAAACAATGAAACACAGAAATTGCATCGGAATTGAATACAAAAGGCACAATGCTGACTGAAGTGCAACAAGACTAACTATTCTTACTGTCTATATTTTGAACCATTCCTGTGACACTAGTAATAGATTCCGATGCTTCACTCCAGGTATACTGTATCCCTTGGACCTTCTTATTGACGATGAAACACAGAAATTGCATCGGAATTAAATACAAAAGGCACAATGCCGACTTAAGTACAAGCAGACTGACTCTTCTTACTATGTTTTGAACCATTCCTGTGACACTAGTTATAGATTCCGATGCTTCACTCCAAGTTTACTGTATCCAATCGACCTTCTTATTGACGATGAAACACAGAAATTGCATCGGAATTAAATACAAAAGGCACAATGCCGACTTAAGTACAAGCAGACTGACTCTTCTTACTATGTTTTGAACCATTTCTGTGAATCTAGTTACAGAGTTCGATGCTTCACTTCAGGTTTACTGTATCCCTTGGACCTTCTTGGACAATGAATCACAGAAATTGCATCGGAATTATATACAAAAGGCAAAATGCCGACTTAAGTACAAGAAGACTGACTCTTCTTTCTGTCTATATTTTGAACCATTCCAGTGACACTAGTTATAGATTCCGATGCTTCACTTCAGGTATACTGTATCCCTTGGACCTTCTAATTGACGATGAAACACAGAAATTGCATCGGAATTAAATACAAAAAGCACAATGCAGACTTAAGTACAAGAAGACTGACTCTTCTTACTGTCTATGTTTTGAACCATCACTGTGACACTATTTGTCGATTCCGATGCTTCTCTCCAGGTTTACTAGACCCCTTGGACCTTCTTATTGACGATGAAACACAGAAATTGCATCGGAATTAAATACAAAAGGCACAATGCCGACTTAAGGACAAGATGACTGACTCTTCTTACTGACTATGCTTTGAACCACTCCTGTGACACTAGTTATAGATACCGATGCTTCACTTCAGGATTACTGTATCCCTCTGACCTTCTTATTGACGGTGAAACACAGAAATTGCATCGGAATTAAATACAAAAGGCACAATGCGACTTAAGTACAAGCAGACTGACTCTTCTTACTATGTTTTGAACCTTTCCTGTGACACTAGTTATAGATTCCGATGCTTCACTCCAAGTTTACTGTATCCGTTGGACCTTCTTATTGACGATGAAACACAGAAGTTGCATCGGAATTAAATAGAAAAGGCACAATGTCGACTTAAGTGCAAGAAGACTGACTCTTTTTACTGTCTATGTTTTGAACGTTTCCTGTGACACTAGTTATAGATTCCTATGCCTCACTCCAGGTTTACTGTATCCCTTGGACCTTCTTATTGACGATGAAACACAGATATTGCACCCGAATTAAAGAGAAAAGGCACAATGCCGACTTAAGTACAAGAAGACTGACACTTCTTACTGACTATGTTTGAACCATTCCTGTGACACTAGTTATAGATTCCTATGCTTCACTTCAGGGTTACTGCATACCTTAGAACTTCTTATTGACGATGAAACACAGAAATTGCAACGGAATTAAATACAAAAAGCACAATGCCGACTTAAGTACAAGAAGACTGACTCTTCCTACTGTCAATGTTTTGAACCATTCCTGTGACACTAGTTTTGGATTCCGATGCTTCAGTTCAGGTTAACTGTATCCCTCAGACCTTCTTATTGACAATGAAACACAGAAATTGAGTCGGAATTAAATACAAAAGGCACAATGCCGACTTAAGTACAAGAAGACTGACTCATCTTACTGACTATGTTTTGAACCTTTCCTGTGACACTAGTTGTAGATTCCGATGCTTCACTTCAAGTTTACTGTATCCCTCTGACCTTCTTATTGACTATGAAACACAGAAAATGCATCGGTATTAAATACAAAAGCCACAATGCCGACATAAGTAGAAGAAGACTTAGCCTTCTTACTGTCTATGTTTTGAACCATTCCTGTGACACTAGTTATAGATTCCGATGCTTCACTTCAGGTTTACTGTTTCCCTTGGACCTACTTATTGACGAGGAAACACAGAAATTGCATCGGAATTAAATACAAAAGGCACAATGCCGACTAAGGTACAAGAAGGCTGACTATTCTTACTGTCTATATTTTGATCCATTCCAGTGACACTAGTTATAGATTCCGATGCTTCACTTCAGTTTTACTGTATTCCGTGGACTTTCTTATTGACGATTAAAACACATAAATTGCATCGGAATTAAATACAAAAGGCACAATGTCGACTTAAGTACAAGAAGACTGACTCTTCTTAATGTCTATGATTTGAACCATCACTGTGACACTAGTTGTAGGTTCCGATGCTTCACTCCAGGTTTACTGTATCCCTTGGACCTTCTTATTGACGATGAAACACAGAAATTGCATCGGAATTAAATACAAAAGGCACAATGCCGCCTTAAGGACAAGATGACAGACTCCTCCTACTGACTATGCTTTGAACCATACCTGTGACACTAGTTATAGATTCCGATGCTTCACTTCAGGTTTACTGTATCCCTCTGACCTTCTTAATGACGGTGAAACACAGAAATTGCATCGGAATTAAATACAAAACGCGCAATGCCGACTTAAGTACATGAAGACCGACTCTTCTTACTGACAATGATTTAACCATTCCTGTGACACTAGTTATAGATTCCGATGCTTCACGTCAGGTGTACTGTATCCCTCTGACCTTATTTACGATGAAACACAGAAATTGCATCGGAATTAAATACAAAAGGCACAATGCCGACTTAAGGACAAGAAGACTGACTCTTCTTACTGACTATGTTTTGAACCATTCCTGTGACTCTAGTTATAGATTCCTATGCTTCACTTCAGGTTTACTGTATCCCTCTGACCTTCTTATTGACGATGATACATAGAAATTGCATCGGAATTAAATAAAAAAGCCACAATGCCGACTTAAGTACAAGAAGACAGACTCTTCTTACTGTCTATATTTTGAAGCATTCCAGTGACACTAGTTATAGATTCCGATGCTTCACTTCAGGTTTACTGTATTCCTTGGACCTTCTTATTAACGATTATAACACATAAATTGCACCGGAATTAAATACAAAAGGCACAATGCCGACTTAAGTACAAGAAGACTGACTCTTCTTACTGTCTACGTTTGAACCATTACTGTGACACTAGTTATAGACTCCGATGCTTCACTCCAGGTTTACTGTATCCCTTGGACCTTCTTATTGACGATGAAACACAGAAATTGCATCGGAATTAAATAGATAAGGCACAATGCCGACTGAAGTACAAGAAGACTGACTCTTCTTACTGATTATAGTTTGAACCATTCCTGTTACACTAGTTATAGATTCCGATACTTTACTTCAGGTTTACTGTGTACCTTGGACCTTCTTATTGACAATGAAACACAGAAATTGCATCGGAATTAAATACAAAAGGCACAATGCCGACTTAAGTACAAGCAGACTGACTCTTCTTACTATGTTTTGAACCATTCCTGTGACACTAGTTATAGATTCGGATGCTTCACTTTAGGTTTACTGTATAACTTGGACTTTCTTATTGACGATGAAACACAGAAATTGCATTGGAATTAAATACAAAAGGCACAATGCCGGCTGAAGTACAAGAAGACTGACACTTCCTACTTTCTATGTTTTGAACCATTCCTGTGATACTAGTTATAGATTCCGATGCTTCACTTCAGGTGTACTGTATCCCTCTGACTTTATTTACGATGAAACACAGAAATTGCATCGGAATTAAATACAAAAGGCACAATGCCGACTTAAGGACAAGAAGACTGACTCTTCTTACTGACTATGTTTTGAACCATTCCTGTGACTCTAGTTATAGATTCCGATGCTTCACTTCAGGTTTACTGTATCCCTCTGACCTTCTTATTGACGATGAAACACAGAAATTGCATCGGAATTAAATTTAAAAAGCCACAAAGCTGACTTAAGTACAAGAAGACAGACTCTTCTTACCGTCTATGATTTGAACCATTCCTGTGACACTAGTTATAGATTCCGACGCTTCACTTCAGGTTTACTGTTTCCTTTGGACCTTCGAATTCACGATGAAACACAGAAATTGCATCGGAATTAAATAGAAAAGGCACAATGCCGACTTAAGTACAAGAAGACTGACTCTTCCTACTGTCTATGTCCTGAACCGTTTCTGTGACACTAGTTATAGAGTCCAATGCTTCACTTCAGGTTTACTGTATCCCTTGGACCTTCTTATTGACGAGGAAACACAGATATTGCATCGGAATTAAATACAAAAGGCACAATGCCGACTAAGGTACAAGAAGCTTGACTCTTCTTACTGTCTATATTTTGAACCATTCCAGTGACACTAGTTATAGATTCCGATGCTTCACTTCAGTTTTACTGTATTCCGTGGACCTTCTTATTGACGATTAAAACACATAAATTGCATCGGAATTAAATACAAAAGGCACAATGTCGACTTAAGTACAAGAAGTCTGACTCTTCTTACTGTCTATGATTTGAACCATCACTGTGACACTAGTTGTAGATTCCGATGCTTCACTCCAGGTTTACTGTATCCCTTGGACCTTCTTATTGACGATGAAACACAGAAATTGCATCGGAATTAAATACAAAAGGCACAATGCCGACTGAAGTACAAGAAGACTGACTCTTCCTACTGTCTATGTTTTGAACCATTCCTGCGACACTAGTTTTGGATTCCGATGCTTCACTTCAGGTTTACTGTATCCCTCTGACCTTCATATTGACGATGACACACGGAAATTGCATCGGAATTAAATACAAAAGGCACAATGCCGGCTGAAGTACAAGAAGACTGACTCTTCCTACTTTCTATGTTTTGAACCATACCTGTGACACTAGTTATAGATTCCGATGCTTCACTCCAAGTTTACTCTATCCGTTGGACCTTCTTATTGACGATGAAACACAGAAATTGCATCGGAATTAAATACAAAAGGCACAATGCCGACTTAAGTACAAGCAGACTGACTCATCTTACTATGTTTTGAACCATTTCTGTGAATCTAGTTACAGAGTTCGATGCTTCACTTCAGGTTTACTGTATCCCTTGGACCTTCTTGGACAATGAATCACAGAAATTGCATCGGAATTATATACAAAAGGCAAAATGCCGACTTAAGTACAAGAAGACTGACTCTTCTTTCTGTCTATATTTTGAACCATTCCAGTGACACTAGTTATAGATTCCGATGCTTCACTTCAGGTATACTGTATCCCTTGGACCTTCTTATTGACGATGAAACACAGAAATTGCATCGGAATTAAATACAAAAAGCACAATGCAGACTTAAGTACAAGAAGACTGACTCTTCTTACTGTCTATGATTTGAACCATCACTGTGACACTAGTTGTAGATTCCGATGCTTCTCTCCAGGTTTACTGTATACCTTGTACCTTCTTATTGACGATGAAACACAGAAATTGCATCGGAATTAAATACAAAAGGCACAATGCCGACTTAAGGACAAGAAGACTGACTCTTCTTACTGACTATGCTTTGAACCACTCCTGTGACACTAGTTATAGATACCGATGCTTCACTTCAGGTTTACTGTATCCCTCTGACCTTCTTATTGACGGTGAAACACAGAAATTGCATCGGAATTAAATACAAAAGGCACAATGCGACTTAAGTACAAGCAGACTGACTCTTCTTACTATGTTTTGAACCATTCCTGTGACACTAGTTATAGATTCCGATGCTTCACTCCAAGTTTACTGTATCCGTTCGACCTTCTTATTGACGATGAAACACAGAAGTTGCATCGGAATTAAATAGAAAAGGCACAATGTCGACTTAAGTACAAGAAGACTGTCTCTTTTTACTGTCTATGTTTTGAACGTTTCCTGTGACACTAGTTATAGATTCCTATGCCTCACCCCAGGTTTACTGTATCCCTTGGACCTTCTTATTGACGATGAAACACAGATATTGCACCCGAATTAAAGAGAAAAGGCACAATGCCGACTTAAGTACAAGAAGACTGACACTTCTTACTGACTATGTTTTGAACCATTCCTGTGACACTAGTCATAGATACCTATGCTTCACTTCAGGGTTACTGTATACCTTGGAACTTCTTATTGACAATGAAACACAGAAATTGCAACGGAATTAAATACAAAAGGCACAATGCCGACTTAAGTACAAGAAGACTGACTCTTCCTACTGTCAATGTTTTGAACCATTCCTGTGACACTAGTTTTGGATTCCGATGCTTCAGTTCAGGTTAACTGTATCCCTCAGACCTTCTTATTGACAATGAAACACAGAAATTGAGTCGGAATTAAATACAAAAGGCACAATGCCGACTTAAGTACAAGAAGACTGACTCATCTTACTGACTATGTTTTGAACCTTTCCTGTGACACTAGTTGTAGATTCCGATGCTTCACTTCAAGTTTACTGTATCCCTCTGACCTTCTTATTGACTATGAAACACAGAAAATGCATCGGTATTAAATACAAAAGCCACAATGCCGACATAAGTAGAAGAAGACTGAGCCTTCTTACTGTCTATGTTTTGAACCATTCCTGTGACACTAGTTATAGATTCCGATGCTTCACTTCAGTTTTACTGTATTCCGTGGACTTTCTTATTGACGATTAAAACACATAAATTGCATCGGAATTAAATACAAAAGGCACAATGTCGACTTAAGTACAAGAAGACTGACTCTTCTTAATGTCTATGATTTGAACCATCACTGTGACACTAGTTGTAGGTTCCGATGCTTCACTCCTGGTTTACTGTATCCCTTGGACCTTCTTATTGACGATGAAACACAGAAATTGCATCGGAATTAAATACAAAAGGCACAATGCCGACTTAAGGACAAGATGACAGACTCTTCCTACTAACTATGCTTTGAACCATACCTGTGACACTAGTTATAGATTCCGATGCTTCACTTCAGGTTTACTGTATACCTCTGACCTTCTTATTGACGGTGAAACACAGAAATTGCATCGGAATTAAATACAAAACGCGCAATGCCGACTTAAGTACATGAAGACCGACTCTTCTTACTGAGAATGATTGAACCATTCCTGTGACACTAGTTATAGATTCCGATGCTTCACGTCAGGTGTACTGTATCCCTCTGACCTTATTTACGATGAAACACAGAAATTGCATCGGAATTAAATACAAAAGGCACAATGCCGACTTAAGGACAAGAAGACTGACTCTTCTTACTGACTATGTTTTGAACCATTCCTGAGACTCTAGTTATAGATTCCTATGCTTCACTTCAGGTTTACTGTATCCCTCTGACCTTCTTATTGACGATGAAACATAGAAATTGCATCGGAATTAAATAAAAAAGCCACAATGCCGACTTAAGTACAAGAAGACAGACTCTTCTTACTGTCTATATTTTGAAGCATTCCAGTGACACTAGTTATAGATTCCGATGCTTCACTTCAGGTTTACTGTATTTCTTGGACCTTCTTATTGACGATTATAACACATAAATTGCACCGGAATTAAATACAAAAGGCACAATGCCGACTTAAGTACAAGAAGACTGACTCTTCTTACTGTCTACGTTTGAACCATTACTGTGACACTAGTTATAGACTCCGATGCTTCACTCCAGGTTTACTGTATCCCTTGGACCTTCTTATTGACGATGAAACACAGAAATTGCATCGGAATTAAATAGATAAGGCACAATGCCGACTGAAGTACAAGAAGACTGACTCTTCTTACTGATTATAGTTTGAACCATTCCTGTTACACTAGTTATAGATTCCGATACTTTACTTCAGGTTTACTGTGTACCTTGGACCTTCTTATTGACAATGAAACACAGAAATTGCATCGGAATTAAATACAACAGGCACAATGCCGACTTAAGTACAAGCAGACTGACTCTTCTTACTATGTTTTGAACCATTCCTGTGACACTAGTTATAGATTCCGATGCTTCACTTTAGGTTTACTGTATAACTTGGACCGTCTTATTGACGATGAAACACAGAAATTGCATCGGAATTAAATACAACAGGCACAATGCCGACTTAAGTACAAGCAGACTGACTCTTCTTACTATGTTTTGAACCATTCCTGTGACACTAGTTATAGATTCCGATGCTTCACTTTAGGTTTACTGTATAACTTGGACCTTCTTATTGACGATGAAACACAGAAATTGCATCGGATTTAAATACAAAAGGCACAATGCCGACTTTAGGACAAGAAGACTGACTCTTCTTACTGACTATGTTTTGAACCATTCCTGTGGCTCTAGTTATAGATTCCGATGCTTCACTTCAGGTTTACTGTATCCCTCTGACCTTCTTATTGACGATGAAACACAGAAATTGCATCGGAATTAAATAAAAAAGCCACAAAGCCGACTTAAGTACAAGAAGACAGACTCTTCTTACCGTCTATGATTTGAACCATTCCTGTGACACTAGTTATAGATTCCGACGCTTCACTTCAGGTTTACTGTTTCCTTTGGACCTTCGAATTCACGATGAAACACAGAAATTGCATCGGAATTAAATAGAAAAGGCACAATGCCGACTTAAGTACAAGAAGACTGACTCTTCCTACTGTCTATGTTCTGAACCGTTTCTGTGACACTAGTTATAGAGTCCAATGCTTCACTTCAGGTTTACTGTATCCCTTGGACCTTCTTATTGACGAGGAAACACAGAAATTGCATCGGAATTAAATACAAAAGGCACAATGCCGACTAAGGTACAAGAAGACTGACTCTTCTTACTGTCTATATTTTGAACCATTCCAGTGACACTAGTTATAGATTCCGATGCTTCACTTCAGTTTTACTGTATTCCGTGGACCTTCTTATTGACGATTAAAACACATAAATTGCATCGGAATTAAATACAAAAGGCACAATGTCGACTTAAGTACAAGAAGACTGACTCTTCTTACTGTCTATGATTTGAACCATCACTGTGACACTAGTTGTAGATTCCGATGCTTCACTCCAGGTTTACTGTATCCCTTGGACCTTCTTATTGACGATGAAACACAGAAATTGCATCGGAATTAAATACAAAAGGCACAATGCCGACTGAAGTACAAGAAGACTGACTCTTCCTACTGTCTATGTTTTGAACCATTCCTGCGACACTAGTTTTGGATTCCGATGCTTCACTTCAGGTTTACTGTATCCCTCTGACCTTCATATTGACGATGACACACGGAAATTGCATCGGAATTAAATACAAAAGGCACAATGCCGGCTGAAGTACAAGAAGACTGACTCTTCTTACTGACTATGTTTTGAACCATTCCTGTGGCTCTAGTTATAGATTCCGATGCTTCACTTCAGGTTTACTGTATCCCTCTGACCTTCTTATTGACGATGAAACACAGAAATTGCATCGGAATTAAATAAAAAAGCCACAAAGCCGACTTAAGTACAAGAAGACAGACTCTTCTTACCGTCTATGATTTGAACCATTCCTGTGACACTAGTTATAGATTCCGACGCTTCACTTCAGGTTTACTGTTTCCTTTGGACCTTCGAATTCACGATGAAACACAGAAATTGCATCGGAATTAAATAGAAAAGGCACAATGCCGACTTAAGTACAAGAAGACTGACTCTTCCTACTGTCTATGTTCTGAACCGTTTCTGTGACACTAGTTATAGAGTCCAATGCTTCACTTCAGGTTTACTGTATCCCTTGGACCTTCTTATTGACGATGAAACACAGAAATTGCGTCGGAATTAAATACAGAAGGCACAATGCCGACTTAAGTACAAGAAGACTGACTCTTCTTACTGACTATGTCTTGAACCATTCCTGTGACACTAGTTATAGATTCCGATGCTTCACTTCAGGTTTACTGTATCCCTCTGACCTTCTTATTGACGATGAAACACAGAAATTGCATCGGAATTAAATACAAAAGGGACAATGCCGACTTAAGTGTCCGAAGACTGACTCTTCTTACTGTCAATGTTTGAACCATTCCTGTGACGATAGTTATAGATTCCGATGCTTCACTTCAGGTTTACTGTATCCTTCTGACCTTCTACTTGACGGTGAAACACAGAGATTGCATCGGAATAAAATACGAAACGCACAATGCCGACTTAAGTACAAGAAGACCGACTCTTCTTACTGACTATGTTTGAACCATTCCTGTGACACTAGTTATAGATTCCGATGCTTTCTTCAGGTTTACTGTATACCTTGGACCTTCTTATTGACGATGGAACACAGAAAATGCATCGGAATTAAATACAAAAGGCACAATGCCGACTTAAGTACAAGAAGGCTGATTCTTCCTACTGTCTATGTTTTGAACCATTCCTGTGACACTAGTTGTGGATTCCGATGCTTCACTCCATGTTCACTGTATCCCTTGGACCTTGTTATTGACGATGAAAGACAGAAATTGAAACGGAATTAAGTAGAAAATGCACAATGCCGAGTTAAATACAAGAAGACTGACTCTTCTTACCGGCTATGCTTTGTACCATTCCAGTGACACTAGTTATAGATTCCGATGCTTCACTTCAGGTTTACAGTATCTCTTGGACCTTTTTCTTGACGATGAAAAACAGAAATTGCATCGGAATTAAATAGAAAAGGCACAATGTCGACTTAAGTACAAGAAAACTGACTCTTGTTACTGTCTATGTTTTGAACCATTCCTGTGACACTAGTTATTGATTCCGATGCTACACTCCAGGTTTACAGTATCCCTTGGACCTTCCTATTGACGATGAAACACAGAAATTGCATCGGAATCAAATAGAAAAGGCACAATGCCGACTTAAGTACAAGAAGACTGACTCTTCTTACTGCCTATGTTTTGAACCATTCCTGTGACACTAGTTATAGATTCCGGTGCTACACTTCAGGTTTACTATATACCTTGGAAGTTCTTATTGACGATGAAACACAGAAATTGCATCGGAATTAAATACAAAAGGCACAATTCCGACTTAAGTAAAAGAAGACTGACTCTACCTAATGTCTATGTTTTGAACCATTCCAGTGACACTAGTTATAGATTCCGATGCTTCACTTCAGGTTTACAGTATCTCTTGGACCTTCTTATTGACGATGAAACACAGAAATTGCATCGGAATTAAATAGAAAAGGCACAATGCCGACATAAGTACAAGAAGACTGACTCTACCTACTGTCTATGTTTTGAACCATTCCTGTGACACTAGCTATAGATTCCGATGCTTCACTTCAGGTTTACTGTATCCCTCTGACCTTATTGCCGATGAAACACAGAAATTGCATCGGAATTTAATACAAAAGGCACAATGGTGACTTAAGGACAAGAAGATTGTCTCTTCTTACTGACTATGTTTTGAACCATTCCTGTGAAACAGGTTATAGATTGCGATGCTTCACTTCAGGTTTACTGTTTCCCTTGGACCTTCTAATTGACGATGAAACACAGAAATTGCATCGGAATTAAATACAAAAGGCACAATTCCGACTTAAGTACAAGAAGACTAACTCTTCCTACTGTCTATGTTTTGAACCATTTCTGTGACACTAGTTATAGAGTCCGATGCTGCACTTCAGGTTTACTGTATCCCTTGGACCTTCTTATTGTCGGTGAAACACAGATATTGCATCGGAATTAAATAGAAAAGGCACAATGCCGACTTAAGTACAAGAAGACTGACTCTTCTTACTGCCTATGCTTTGAACCATTCCTGTGGCACTAGTTGTAGATTCCGATGCTTCACTTCAGGTTTTTCTGTATCCCTTGGACCTTCTTACTGACGATGAAACACAGAAATTGCATCGGAATTAAATACAAAAGGCACAATGCCGACTTAAGTACAAGAAAACTGACTCTTCTTAGTATGATTGAACCATTCCTGTGACACTAGTTATAGATTCCGATGCTTCATTTCAGGTTTACTGTATCCCACTGTCCTTCTTATTGACGGTGAAACACAGAAATTGCATCGGAATTAAATACGAAAGGCACAATGCCGACTTAAGTGCTAGAAGACTGACTCTTCTTACTGACTATGTTATGAACCATTTCTGTGATACTAGTTATAGATTCCGATGCTTCACTTCAGGTTTACTGTATCCCTGTGACCTTCTTGTTGACGATGAAACACAGAGATTGCATCGGAATTAAATAGAAAAGGCACAATGCCGACTTAAGTACAAGAAGACTGACTCTTCTTACTGTCTATGTTTTGAACCATTCCTGTGGCACTAGTATTAGATTCCGATGCTTCACTTCAGGTTTACTGTTTCCCTTGGACCTTCTTATTGACGACGAAACACAGAAATTGCATCGGAATTAAATAGAAAAGGCACAATGCCGACTAAAGTACAAGAAGACTGACTCTTCTGACTGTCTATATTTCGAAGCATTCCAGCGACACTACTTATAGATTCCGATGCTTTACTTAAGGTTTACTGTATTCCTTGGACCTTCTTATTGTCGATTAAAACACATAAATTGCATCGGAATTAAATAGAAAAGGCACAATGCCGACTTAAGTACAAGAAGACTGACTCTTCTTACTGTCTATGTTTTGAACCATTACTGTGACACTAGCTATAGATTCCGATGCTTCACTCCAGGTTTGCTGTACCCCTTGGACCTTCTTATTGACGATGAAACACAGAAATTGCATCGGAACTAAATACAAAAGGCACAATGCCGACTTAAGTACAAGAAGACTGCCTCTTCTTACTGACTATGATTTGAACCATTCCTCTGACACTAGTTATAGATTCCGATGCTTCACTTCAGGTTTACTGTATCCCTTGGACCTTCTTATTGACGATGAAACACAGAAATTGCAACGGGATTAAATAGATAAGGCACAATGACGACGTAAGTACAAGAAGACTGACTCTTCTTACTGTCTATGTATTGTACCATTCTTGTGACACTAGTTATAAATTCCGATGCTTCACTCCAGGTTTACTGTATCCCTTGGACCTTCGTATTGACGATGAAACACAGAAATTGCATCGGAATTAAATAGAAAAGGCACAATGCCGACTTAAGTACAAGAAGACTGACTCTTCTTACTGATTATAGTTTGAACCATTCCTGTGACACTAGTTGTAGATTCCGATACTTTACTTCAGGTTTACTGTGTACCTTGGACCTTCTTATTGACGATGAAACACAGAAATTGCATAGGAATTAAATACAAAAGGCACAATGCCGACTTAAGTACCAGCAGACTGACTCTTCTTACTATGTTTTGAACCATTCCTGTTACACTAGTTATAGATTCCGATGCTTCACTTTAGGTTTACTGTATACCTTGGACCTTCTTAGTGACGATGAAACACAGAAATTGCATCAGATTTAAATACAAAAGGCACAATGCCGACTAAAGTACATGAAGACTGATTCATCCTACTGTCTATATTTTGAACCATTCCTGCGACACTAGTTTTGGATTCCGATGCTTCACTTCAGGTTTACTGTATCACTCATACCTTCTAATTGACAATGAAACACAGAAATTGCATCGGAAATAAGTACTAAAAGCACAATGCCGACTTAAGTACAAGAAGACTGACTCTTCCTACTGTCTATTTTTTGAACCATTCCTGTGACACTTGCTATAGATTCCGATTCTTCACTTCAAGTTTATTGTATCCCTCTGACCTTATTGCATATGAAACACAGAAATTGCATCGGAATTAAATACAAAAGGCACAATGCCGACTTAAGGACAAGAGGACTGACTCTTCTTACTGACTATATTTTGAACCATTCCTGTAACTCTATTTATAGATTCCGATGCTTCACTTCAGGTTTACTGTATCCCTCTGACCTTCTTATTGATGATGAAACACAGAAATTGCATCGCAATTAAATACAAAAGGCACAATGTCGACTTAAGTACAAGAAGAGTGTCTCCTCTTACTGACTATGTTTTGAACCATTCCTGTGACACTAGTTATAGATTGCGATGCTTCACTTCAGGTTTACTGTTTCCCTTGGACCTTCTAATTGACGATGAAACACAGAAATTGCATCGGAATTAAATACAAAATGCACAATTCCGACTTAAGTACAAGAAGACTAACTCTTCCTACTGTCTATGTTTTGAACCATTTCTGTGACACTTGTTATAGAGTCCGATGCTGCACTTCAGGTTTACTGTATCCCTTGGACCTTCTTATTGTCGATGAAACACAGATATTGCATGGGAATTAAATAGAAAAGGCACAATGCCGACTTAAGTACAAGAAGACTGACTCTTCTTACTGCCTATGTTTTGAACCATTCCTGTGGCACTAGTTGTAGATTCCGATGCTTCACTTCAGGTTTTTCTGTATCCCTTCGACCTTCTTACTGACGATGAAACACAGAAATTGCATCGGAATTAAATACAAAAGGCACAATGCCGACTTAAGTACAAGAAAACTGACTCTTCTTACTATGATTGAACCATTCCTGTGACACTAGTTATAGATTCCGATGCTTCATTTCAGGTTTACTTTATCCCACTCTCCTTCTTATTGACGGTGAAACACAGAAATTGCATCGGAATTAAATACGAAAGGCACAATGCCGACTTAAGTGCTAGAAGACTGACTCTTCTTACTGACTATGTTATGAACCATTCCTGTGACACTAGTTATAGATTCCGATGCTTCACTTCAGGTTTACTGTATCCCTGTGACCTTCTTGTTGACGATGAAACAAAGAGATTGCATCGGAATTAAATAGAAAAGGCACAATGCCGACTTAAGTACAAGAAGACTGACTCTTCTTACTGTCTATGTTTTGAACCATTCCTGTGGCACTAGTATTAGATTCCGATGCTTTACTTCAGGTTTACTGTTTCCCTTGGACCTTCTTATTGACGACGAAACACAGAAATTGCATCGGAATTAAATAGAAAAGGCACAATGCCGACTAAAGTACAAGAAGACTGACTCTTCTGACTGTCTATATTTTGAAGCATTCCAGCGACACTACTTATAGATTCCGATGCTTTACTTAAGGTTTACTGTATTTCTTGGACCTTCTTATTGTCGATTAAAACACATAAATTGCATCGGAATTAAATAGAAAAGGCACAATGCCGACTTAAGTACAAGAAGACTGACTCTTCTTACTGTCTATGTTTTGAACCATTACTGTGACACTAGCTATAGATTCCGATGCTTCACTCCAGGTTTGCTGTACCCCTTGGACCTTCTTGTTGACGATGAAACACAGAAATTGCATCGGAACTAAATACAAAAGGCACAATGCCGACTTAAGTACAAGAAGACTGACTCTTCTTACTGACTATGATTTGAACCATTCCTGTGACACTAGTTATAGATTCCGATGCTTCACTTCAGGTTTACTGTATCCCTTGGACCTTCTTATTGACGATGAAACACAGAAATTGCATCGGGATTAAATAGAAAAGGCACAATGACGACTTAAGTACAAGAAGACTGACTCTTCTTACTGTCTATGTATTGTACCATTCTTGTGACACTAGTTATAAATTCCGATGCTTCACTCCAGGTTTACTGTATCCCTTGGACCTTCTTATTGACGATGAAACACAGAAATTGCATCGGAATTAAATAGAAAAGGCACAATGCCGACTTAAGTACAAGAGGACTGACTCTTCTTACTGATTATAGTTTGAACCATTCCTGTGAAACTAGTTGTAGATTCCGATACTTTACTTCAGGTTTACTGTGTACCTTGGACCTTCTTATTGACGATGAAACACAGAAATTGCATAGGAATTAAATACAAAAGGCACAATGCCGACTTAAGTACAAGCAGACTGACTCTTCTTACTATGTTTTGAACCATTCCTGTTACACTAGTTATAGATTCCGATGCTTCACTTTAGGTTTACTGTATACCTTGGACCTTCTTAGTGACGATGAAACACAGAAATTGCATCAGAATTAAATACAAAAGGCACAATGCCGACTAAAGTACAAGAAGACTGATTCATCCTACTGTCTATATTTTGAACCATTCCTGCGACACTAGTTTTGGATTCCGATGCTTCACTTCAGGTTTACTGTATCACTCATACCTTCTAATTGACAATGAAACACAGAAATTGCATCGGAAATATGTTCAAAAAGCACAATGCCGACTTAAG
Organism: Schistocerca serialis cubense; assembly: GCF_023864345.2. Lineage (NCBI taxonomy): Eukaryota > Metazoa > Arthropoda > Insecta > Orthoptera > Acrididae > Schistocerca > Schistocerca serialis. The sequence continues at coordinate 983,679,790 of NC_064641.1, forward strand.
TACAAGAAGACTGACTCTTCCTACTGTCTATTTTTTGAACCATTCCTGTGACACTAGCTATAGATTCCGATTCTTCACTTATAGTTTACTGTATCCCTCTGACCTTATTGCCGATGAAACACAGAAATTACATCGGAATTAAATACAAAAGGCACAATGCCGACTTAAGGACAAGAAGACTGACTCTTCTTACTGACTATGGTTTGAACCATTCCTGTTACTCTATTTATAGATTCCGATGTTTCACTTCAGGTTTACTGTATCCCTCTGACCTTCTTATTGACGATGAAACACAGAAATTGCATCGGAATTAAATACAAAAGCCACAATGCCGACTTAAATACAAGAAGACTGACTCTTCTTACTGTCTATGTTTTGAACCATTCCTGTGACACCAGTTATTGATTCCGATGCTTCACTCCAGGTTTACTGTATCCCTTGGACCTTCTTATTGACGATGAAACACAGAAATTGCATCGGAATTAAATACAAAAGGCACAATGCCGACTTAAGTACAAGAAGACTGACTCTTCTTACTGACTATGTCTTGAACCATTCCTGAGACACTAGTTATAGATTCCGATGCTTCACTTCAGGTTTACTGTATCCCTCTGACCGTCTTATTGACGACGAAACACAGAAATTGCATCGGAATTAAATACAAAAGGGACAATGTCGACTTAAGTACCCGAAGACTGACTCTTCTTACTGTCTATGTTTGAACGATTCCAGTGACACTAGTTATTGATTCCGATGCTTCACTTCAGGTTAACTGTATACCTTGGACCTTCTTATTGGCGATGAAACACAAAAAATGCATCGAAATTAAATACAAAAGGCTCAAAGCCGACTTAAGTACAAGAAGGCTGATTCTTCCTACTGTCTATGTTTTGAACCATTCCTGTGACACTAGTTGTGGATTCCGATGCTTCACTTCAGGATTACTGTATCCCTCTGACCTTCTTATTGACGATGAAACACAGAAATTGCATCGGAATTAAATACAAAAGGCACAATGTCGACTTAAGTACAAGAAGAGTGTCTCTTCTTACTGACTATGTTTTGAACCATTCCTGTGACACTAGTGTTAGATTGCGATGCTTCACTTCTGGTTTACTGTTTCCCTTGGACCTTCTTATTGACGATGAACACAGAAATTGCATCGGAATTAAAAGCAAAAGTCACAATGCCGACTTAAGTACAAGAAGACTGACTCTTCCTACTGTCTATGTTTTCAACCATTTCTGTGACACTAGTTATAGAGTATGATGCTGCACTTCAGGTTTACTGTATCCCTTGGACCTTCTTATTGACGATGAAACACAGAAATTGCATCGGAATTAAATACAAAAGGCACAATGCCGACTTAAGTACAAGATGACTGACTCTTCTTACTGACTATGTCTTGAACCATTCCTGTGACACTAGTTATTGATTCCGATGCTTCACTTCAGGTTGACTGTATCCCTCTGACCTTCTTATTGACGATGAAACACAGAAATTGCATCGGAATTAAATACAAAAGGGACAATGCCGACTTAAGTACCCGAAGACTGACTCTTCTTACTGTCAATGTTTGAACCATTCCTGTGACACTATTTATAGATTCCGATGCTTCACTTCAGGTTTACTGTATCCCTTGGACCTTCTTATTGACGATGAAACACAGAAATTGCATCGGGATTAAATAGAAAAGGCACAATGGCGACTTAAGTACAAGAAGACTGACTCTTCTTACTGTCTATGTATTGTACCATTCTTGTGACACTAGTTATAAATTCCGATGCTTCACTCCAGGTTTACTGTATCCCTTGGACCTTCTTATTGACGATGAAACACAGAAATTGCATCGGAATTAAATAGAAAAGGCACAATGCCGACTTAAGTACAAGAAGACTGACTCTTCTTACTGATTATAGTTTGAACCATTCCTGTGACACTAGTTGTAGATTCCGATACTTTACTTCAGGTTTACTGTGTACCTTGGACCTTCTTATTGACGATGAAACACAGAAATTGCATAGGAATTAAATACAAAAGGCACAATGCCGACTTAAGTACAAGCAGACTGACTCTTCTTACTATGTTTTGAACCATTCCTGTTACACTAGTTATAGATTCCGATGCTTCACTTTAGGTTTACTGTATACCTTGGACCTTCTTAGTGGCGATGAAACACAGAAATTGCATCAGAATTAAATACAAAAGGCACAATGCCGACTAAAGTACAAGAAGACTGATTCATCCTACTGTCTATATTTTGAACCATTCCTGCGACACTAGTTTTGGATTCCGATGCTTCACTTCAGGTTTACTGTATCACTCATACCTTCTAATTGACAATGAAACACAGAAATTGCATCGGAAATATGTTCAAAAAGCACAATGCCGACTTAAGTACAAGAAGACTGACTCTTCCTACTGTCTATTTTTTGAACCATTCCTGTGACACTAGCTATAGATTCCGATTCTTCACTTAGAGTTTACTGTATCCCTCTGACCTTATTGCCGATGAAACACAGAAATTGCATCGGAATTAAATACAAAAGGCACAATGCCGACTTAAGGACAAGAAGACTGACTCTTCTTACTGACTATGGTTTGAACCATTCCTGTAACTCTATTTATAGATTCCGATGCTTCACTTCAGGTTTACTGTATCCCTCTGACCTTCTTATTGACGATGAAACACAGAAATTGCATCGGAATTAAATACAAATGCCACAATGCCGACTTAAATACAAGAAGACTGACTCTTCTTACTGTCTATGTTTTGAACCATTCCTGTGACACCAGTTATTGATTCCGATGCTTCACTCCAGGTTTACTGTATCCCTTGGACCTTCTTATTGACGATGAAACACAGAAATTGCATCGGAATTAAATACAAAAGGCACAATGCCGACTTAAGTACAAGAAGACTGACTCTTCTTACTGACTATGTCTTGAACCATTCCTGAGACACTAGTTATAGATTCCGATGCTTCACTTCAGGTTTACTGTATCCCTCTGACCGTCTTATTGACGACGAAACACAGAAATTGCATCGGAATTAAATACAAATGGGACAATGTCGACTTAAGTACCCGAAGACTGACTCTTCTTACTGTCTATGTTTGAACCATTCCAGTGACACTAGTTATAGATTCCGATGCTTCACTGCAGGTTAACTGTTTACCTTGGACCTTCTTATTGGCGATGAAACACAAAAAATGCATCGGAACTAAATACAAAAGGCTCAAAGCCGACTTAAGTACAAGAAGGCTGATTCTTCCTACTGTCTATGTTTTGAACCATTCCTGTGACACTAGTTGTGGATTCCGATGCTTCACTTCAGGTTTACTGTATCCCTCTGACCTTCTTATTGACGATGAAACACAGAAATTGCATCGGAATTAAATACAAAAGGCACAATGTCGACTTAAGTACAAGAAGAGTGTCTCTTCTTACTGACTATGTTTTGAACCATTCCTGTGACACTAGTGTTAGATTGCGATGCTTCACTTCTGGTTTACTGTTTCCCTTGGACCTTCTTATTGACGATGAACACAGAAATTGCATCGGAATTAAAAACAAAAGTCACAATGCCGACTTAAGTACAAGAAGACTGACGCTTCCTACTGTCTATGTTTTGAACCATTTCTGTGACACTAGTTATAGAGTATGATGCTGCACTTCAGGTTTACTGTACCCCTTGGACCTTCTTATTGACGATGAAACACAGAAATTGCATCGGAATTAAATACAAAAGGCACAATGCCGACTTAAGTACAAGATGACTGACTCTTCTTACTGACTATGTCTTGAACCATTCCTGTGACACTAGTTATAGATTCCGATGCTTCACTTCAGGTTGACTGTATCCCTCTGACTTTCTTATTGACGATGAAACACAGAAATTGCATCGGAATTAAATACAAAAGGGACAATGCCGACTTAAGTACCCGAAGACTGACTCTTCTTACTGTCAATGTTTGAACCATTCCTGTGACACTAGTTATAGATTCCGATGCTTCACTTCAGGTTTACTGTATCCCTTGGACCTTCTTATTGACGATGAAACAAAGAAATTGCATCGGGATTAAATAGAAAATGCACAATGACGACTTAAGTACAAGAAGACTGACTCTTCTTACTGTCTATGTATTGTACCATTCTTGTGACACTAGTTATAAATTCCGATGCTTCACTCCAGGTTTACTGTATCCCTTTGACCTTCTTATTGACGATGAAACACAGAAATTGCATCGGAATTAAATAGAAAAGGCACAATGCCGACTTAAGTACAAGAAGACTGACTCTTCTTACTGATTATAGTTTGAACCATTCCTGTGACACTAGTTGTAGATTCCGATACTTTACTTCAGGTTTACTGTGTACCTTGGACCTTCTTATTGACGATGAAACACAGAAATTGCATACGAATTAAATACAAAAGGCACAATGCCGACTTAAGTACAAGCAGACTGACTCTTCTTACTATGTTTTGAACCATTCCTGTTACACTAGTTATAGATTCCGATGCTTCACTTTAGGTTTACTGTATACCTTGGACCTTCTTAGTGGCGATGAAACACAGAAATTGCATCAGAATTAAATACAAAAGGCACAATGCCGACTAAAGTACAAGAAGACTGATTCATCCTACTGTCTATATTTTGAACCATTCCTGCGACACTAGTTTTGGATTCCGATGCTTCACTTCAGGTTTACTGTATCACTCATACCTTCTAATTGACAATGAAACACAGAAATTTCATCGGAAATATGTTCAAAAAGCACAATGCCGACTTAAGTACAAGAAGACTGACTCTTCCTACTGTCTATTTTTTGAACCATTCCTGTGACACTAGCTATAGATTCCGATTCTTCACTTAGAGTTTACTGTATCCCTCTGACCTTATTGCCGATGAAACACAGAAATTGCATCGGAATTAAATACAAAAGGCACAATGCCCACTTAAGGACAAGAAGACTGACTCTTCTTACTGACTATGGTTTGAACCATTCCTGTAACTCTATTTATAGATTCCGATGCTTCACTTCAGGTTTACTGTATCCCTCTGACCTTCTTATTGACGATGAAACACAGAAATTGCATCGGAATTAAATACAAAAGCCACAATGCCGACTTAAATACAAGAAGACTGACTCTTCTTACTGTCTATGTTTTGAACCATTCCTGTGACACCAGTTATTGATTCCGATGCTTCACTCCAGGTTTACTGTATCCCTTGGACCTTCTTATTGACGGATAAACACAGAAATTGCATCGGAATTAAATACAAAAGGCACAATGCCGACTTAACTACAAGAAGACTGACTCTTCTTACTGACTATGTCTTGAACCATTCCTGAGACACTAGTTATAGATTCCGATGCTTCACTTCAGGTTTACTGTATCCCTCTGACCGTCTTATGGACGACGAAACACAGAAATTGCATCGGAATTAAATACAAAAGGGACAATGTCGACTTAAGTACCCGAAGACTGACTCTTCTTACTGTCTATGTTTGAACCATTCCAGTGACACTAGTTATAGATTCCGATGCTTCACTTCAGGTTAACTGTATACATTGGACCTTCTTATTGGCGATGAAACACAAAAAATGCATCGGAATTAAATACAAAAGGCACAAAGCCGACTTAAGTACAAGAAGGCTGATTCTTCCTACTGTCTATGTTTTGAACCATTCCTGTGACACTAGTTGTGGATTCCGATGCTTCACTTCAGGTTTACTGTATCCCTCTGACCTTCTTATTGACGATGAAACACAGAAATTGTATCGGAATTAAATACAAAAGGCACAATGTCGACTTAAGTACAAGAAGAGTGTCTCTTCTTACTGACTATGTTTTGAACCATTCCTGTGACACTAGTTATAGATTGCGATGCTTCACTTCAGGTTTACTGTTTCCCTTGGACCTTCTTATTGACGATGAACACAGAAATTGCATCGGAATTAAAAACAAAAGTCACAATGCCGACTTAAGTACAAGAAGACTGACTCTTCCTACTGTCTATGTTTTGAACCATTTCTGTGACACTAGTTATAGAGTACGATGCTGCACTTCAGGTTTACTGTATCCCTTGGCCCTTCTTATTGACGATGAAACACAGAAATTGCATCGGAATTAAATACAAAAGGCACAATGCCGACTTAAGTACAAGAAGACTGACTCTTCTCACTGACTATGTCTTGAACCATTCCTGTGACACTAGTTATAGATTCCGATGCTTCACTTCAGGTTGACTGTATCCCTCTGACCTTCTTATTGACGATGAAACACAGAAATTGCATCGGAATTAAATACAAAAGGGACAATGCCGACTTAAGTACCCAAAGACTGACTCTTCTTACTGTCAATGTTTGAACCATTCCTGTGACGATAGTTATAGATTCCCATGCTTCACTTCAGGTTTACTGTATCCCTCTGACCTTCTTATTGACGGTGAAACACAGAAATTGCATCGGAATTAAATACGAAAGGCACAATGCCGACTTAAGTACAAGAAGACCGACTCTTCTTACTGTCTATGTTTTGAACCATTCCTGTGACACTAGTTATAGATTCCGATGCTGCACTTCAGGTTTACTGTATCCGTTGGACATTCTTATTGACGATGAAACACAGAAATTGCATCGGAATTAAATAGAAAAGGCACAATGCCGATTTAAGTACAAGAAGACTGACTCTTTTTACTGCCTATGTTTTGAACCATTCCTGTGACACTAGTTATAGATTCCGGTGCTACACTTCAGGTTTACTGTATACCTTGGAAGTTCTTATTGACGATGAAACATAGAAATTGCATCGGAATTAAATACAAAAGGCACAATGCCGACTTAAGTACAACAAGACTGACTCTTCCTACTGTCTATGTTTTGAACCATTCCTGTGACACTAGTTTTGGATTCCGATGCTTCACTTTAGGTTTACTGTATCCCTCTGACCTTCATATTGACAATGAAACACAGAAATTGCATGGGAATTAAATACAAAAGGCACAATGCCGACATAAGTACAAGAAGACTGACTCTACCTACTGTCTATGTTTTGAACCATTCCTGTGACACTAGTTATAGATTCCGATGCTTCACTTCAGGTTTACTGTATTCCTCTGACCATATTGTAGATGAAACACAGAAATTGCATCGGAATTAAATAGAAAAGGCACAATGCCGACTTAAGTACAAGAAGACTGACTCTTCTTACTGCCTATGTTTTGAACCATTCCTGTGGCACTAGTTGTAGATTCCGATGCTTCACTTCAGGTTTACTGTATCCCTTGGACCTTCTTATTGACGATGAAACACAGAAATTGCATCGGAATTAAATACAAAAGGCACAATGCCGACTTAAGTACAAGAAAACTGACTCTTCTTACTATGATTGAACCATTCCTGTGACACTAGTTATAGATTCCGATGCTTCACTTCAGGTTTACTGTATTCCACTGTCCTTCTTATTGACGGTGAAACACAGAAATTGCATCGGAATTAAATACGAAAGGCACAATGTCGACTTAAGTGCTAGAAGACTGACTCTTCTTACTGTCTATATTTTGAACCATTCCAGTGACACTACTTATAGATTCCGATGCTTCACTTCAGGTTTACTGTATTCCTTGGATCTTCTTATTGTCGATTAAAACACATAAATTGCATCGAAATTAAATAGAAAAGGCACAATGCCGACTTAAGTACAAGAAGACTGACTCTTCTTACTGTCTACGTTTTGAACCATTACTGTGACACTAGCTATAGATTCCGATGCTTCACTCCAGGTTTACTGTACCCCTTGGAAATTCTTATTGACGATGAAACACAGAAATTGCATCAGAATTAAATAGAAAAGGCACAATGCCGACTAAAGTACAAGAAGACTGACTCTTCTTACTGTCTATATTTTGAACCATTCCAGTGACACTACTTATAGATTCCGATGCTTCACTTTAGGTTTACTGTATACCTTGGACCTTCGTAGTGACGATGAAACACAGAAATTGCATCGGAATTAAATACAAAAGGCACAATGCCGACTGAAGTACAAGAAGACTGACTCTTCTTACTGTCTATGTTTGAACCATTCCTGCGACACTAGTTTTGGATTCCGATGCTTCACTTCAGGTTTACTGTATCACTCATACCTTCTAATTGACAATGAAACACAGAAATTGCATCGGAAATAAGTACAAAAGGCACAATGCCGACTTAAGTACAAGAAGACTGACTCTTCCTACTGTCTATGTTTTGAACCATTCCTGTGACACTAGCTATAGATTCCGATGCTTCACTTCAAGTTTACTGTATCCCTCTGACCTTATTGCCGATGAAACACAGAAATTGCATCGGAATTAAATACAAAAGGCACAATGCCGACTTAAGGACAAGAAGACTGACTCTTCTTACTGACTATGGTTTGAACCATTCCTGTAACTCTATTTATAGATTCCGATGCTTCACTTCTGGTTTACTGTATCCCTCTGACCTTCTTATTGACGATGAAACACAGAAATTGCATCGGAATTAAATACAAAAGCCACAATGCCGACTTAAATACAAGAAGACTGACTCTTCTTACTGTCTATGTTTTGAACCATTCCTGTGACACCAGTTATTGATTCCGATGCTTCACTCCAGGTTTACTGTATCTCTTGGACCTTCTTATTGACGATGAAACACAGAAATTGCATTGGAATTAAATACAAAAGGCACAATGCCGACTTAAGTACAAGAAGAGTGACTCTTCTTACTGACTATGTCTTGAACCATTCCTGGGACACTAGTTATAGATTCCGATGCTTCACTTCAGGTGTACTGTATCCCTCTGACCGTCTTATTGTCGATGAAACACAGAAATTTCATCGCAATTAAATACAAAACGGACAATGCCGACTTAAGTACCCGAAGACTGACTCTTCTTACTGTCTATGTTTGAACCATTCCTGTGACACTAGTTATAGATTCCGATGCTACACTTCCGGTTTACTGTATCCCTCTGACCTTCTTATTGACGGTGAAACACAGAAATTGCATAGGAATTAAATACGAAAGGCACAATGCCGACTTAAGTATAAGAAGACTCACTCTTCTTACTGACTATGTTTTGAACCATTCCTGTGACACTAGTTATAGTTTCCGATGCTTCACTTCAGGTTTACTGTATCCCTTGGACCTTCTTATTGACGATGAAACACAGAAAATGCATCGGAATTAAATACAAAAGGCACAATGCCGACTTAAGTACAAGAAGGCTGATTCTTCCTACTGGCTATGTTTTGAACCATTCCTGTGACACTAGTTGCGGATTCCGATGCTTCACTTCAGGTTTACTGTATCCCTCTGACCTTCTTATTGACGATGAAACACAGAAATTGCATCGGAATTAAATACAAAAGGCACATAGCCGACTTAAGTACAAGAACACTGACTCCCCCTACTGTCTATGTTTAGAACCATTCCTGTGACACTAGTTATAGATTCCTATGCTTCACTTCAGATTTACTGTATCCCTCTGACCTTATTGCCGATGAAACACAGAAATTGCATCGGAATTGAATACAAAAGGAACAATGGCGACCTAAGGAAAAGAAGACTGTCTCTTCTAACTGACTATGTATTGAACCATTCCTGTGACACTAGATATAGATTGCGATGCTTCACTTCAGGTTTACTGTTTCCCTAGGACCTTCTTATTGACGATGAAACACAGAAATTGCATCGGAATTAAAAACAAAAGGCACAATGCCGACTTAAGTACAAGAAGACTGACTCTTCCTCCTGTCTATGTTTTGAACCATGTCTGTGACACTAGTTATAGAGTCCGATGCTGCACTTCAGGTTTACTGTATCCCTTGGACCTTCTTATTGACGATGAAACACAGAAATTGCATCGGAATTAAATACAAAATGCACAATGCCGACTTAAAGACAAGAAGACTGAGTCTTCTTACTGTCAATGCTTTGAACCATTACTGTGACACTAGTTATGGATTCAGATGCTTCACTCCAGGTTTACTGTATCCCATGGACCTTCGTATTGACGATGAAACACAGTAATTGCATCGGAATTAAATACAAAAGGCACAATGCCGACTTAAGTACATGAAGACTGACTCTTCTTACTGTCTATGTTTGAACCATTCCTGTGACACTAGTTATAGATTCCGATGCTTCACTTCAGGTTTACTGTATCCCTCTGACCTTATTGCCGATGAAACACAGAAATTGCATCGGAATTAAATACAAAAGGCACAATGGCGACTTAAGGAAAAGAAGACTGACTCTTCTAACTGACTATGTTTTGAACCATTCCTGTGACACTAGTTATAGATTGCGATGCTTCACTTCAGGTTTACTGTTTCCCTTGGACCTTCTTATTGACGATGAAACACAGAAATTGCATCGGAATTAAAAACAAAAGGCACAATGCCGGCTTAAGTACAAGAAGACTGACTCTTCCTACTGTCTATGTTTTGAACCATTTCTGTGACACTAGTTATAGAGTCCGATGCTGCACTTCAGGTTTACTGTATCCCTTGGACCTTCTTATTGACGATGAAACACAGAAATTGCATCGGAATTAAAAACAAAAGGCACAATGCCGACTTAAGTGCAAGAAGACTGACTCTTCCTACTGTCTATGATTTGAACCATTTCTGTGACACTAGTTATAGAATCCGATGCTGCACTTCAGGTTTACTGTATCCCTTGGACCTTCTTATTGACGATGAAACACAGATATTGCATCGGAATTAAATACAAAAGGCACAATGCCGACTTAAAGACAAGAAGACTGACTCTTCTTACTGTATATGCTTTGTACCATTACTGTGACACTAGTTATAGATTCCGATGCTTCACTCCAGGTTTACTGTATCCCTTGGACCTTCTTATTGACGATGAAACACAGAAATTGCATCGGAATTAAATTAAAAGGCACAATGCCGACTTAAGTACAAGAAGACTGACTCTTATTACTGTCTATGTTTGAACCATTCCTGTGACACTAGTTATAGATTCCGATGCTACACTTCCGGTTTACTGTATCCCTCTGACCTTCTTATTGACGGTGAAACACAGAAATTGCATCAGAATTAAATACGAAAGGCACAATGCCGACTTAAGTACAAGAAGACTGACTCTTCTTACTGACTATGTTTTGAACCATTCCTGTGACACTAGTTATAGTTTCCGATGCTTCACTTCAGGTTTACTGTATCCCTTTTACCTTCTTATTGACGATAAAACACAGCAATTGCATCGGGATTAAATAGAAAAGGCACAATGACGTCTTAAGTACAAGAAGACCTACTCTGCTTACTGTCTATGTATTTTACCATTCTTGTGACACTAGTTATAGATTCCGATGCTTCACTCCAGGTTTACTGTATCCCTTGGACCTTCTAATTGACGATGAAACACAGAAATTGCATCGGAATTAAATAGAAAAGGCACAATGCCGACTTAAGTACAAGAAGACTGACTCTTCTTACTGATTATAGTTTGAACCACTCCTGTGACACTAGTTATAGATTCCGATACTTTACTTCAGGTTTACTGTGTACCTTGGACCTTCTTATTGACGATGAAACACAGAAATTGCATCGGAATTAAATACAAAAGGCACAATGGCGACTTAAGTACAAGCAGACTGACTCTTTTTACTATGTCTTGAACCATTCCTGTGATACTAGTTATAGATTCCGATGCTTCACTTCAGGTATACTGTATCTCTTGGACCTTCTTATTGACGATGAAACACAGAAATTGCATCGGGATTGAATAGAAAAAGCACAATGACGACTTAAGTACAAGAAGACTGACTCTTCTTTCTGTCTATGTATTGTACCATTCTTGTGACACTAGTTATAGATTCCGATGCTTCACTCCAGGTTTACTGTAACCCTTGGACCTTCTTATTGACGATGAAACACAGAAATTGCATCGGAATTAAATAGAAAAAGCACAATGCCGACTTAAGTACAAGAAGACTGACTCTTCTTACTGACTATGTTTGAACCATTCCTGTGACACTAGTTTTAGATTCCGATGCTTCACTTCAGGTTTACTGTATCCCCCTGACCTTCTTATTGACGATGAAACACAGAAATTGCATCGGAATTAAATAGAAAAAGCACAATGCCGACTTAAGTACAAGAAGACTGACTCTTCTTACTGACTATGTTTGAACCATTCCTGTGACACTAGTTATAGATTCCGATACTTTACTTCAGGTTTACTGTGTACCTTGGACCTTCTTTTGACGATGAGACACAGAAATTGCATCGGAATTAAATACAAAAGGCACAATGGCGACTAAAGTACAAGCAGACTGACTCTTCCTACTATGTTTTGAACCATTCCTGTGACACTAGTTGTAGATTCCGATGCTTCACTTTAGGTTTACCGTATACCTTGGACCTTCTTAGTGACGAAGAAACACAGAAATTGCATCGGAATTAAATACAAAAGGCACAATGCCGACTTAAGTACAAGAAGTCTGACTCTTCTTACTGACTATGTTTGAACCATTCCTGTGACACTAGTTTTAGATTCCGATGCTTCACTTCAGGTTTACTTTATCCCCCTGACCTTCTTATTGACGATGAAACACAGAAATTGCATCGGAATTAAATACAAAAGGGACAATGCCGACTTAAATACAAGAAGACTGACTCTTCTTACTGACTATGTTTTGAACCATTCCTGTGGCACTAGTTTTAGATTCCGATGCTTCACTTCAGGTTTACTGTTTCCCTTGGACCTTCTTATTGACGATGAAACACGGAGATTGCATCGGAATTAAATAGAAAAGGCACAATTTCGACTTAAGTACATGCAGACTGACTCTTCTTACTATGTTTTGAACCATTCCTGCGACACTAGTTTTAAATTCCGATGCTTCACTTTAGATTTACTGTATAACTCTGACCTTCTAATTGACAATGAACCATAGAAATTGCATCGGAAATAAGTACAAAAGGCACAATGCTGACTTAAGTACAAGAAGACTGACTCTTCCTACTACCTATGTTTTGAACCATTCCTGCGACACTAGTTATAGATTCCGATGCTTCACTCCAGGTTTACTGTATCCTTCCGACCTTATTGCCGATGAAACACGGAAATTGCATCGGAATTAAATACAAAAGGCACAATGTCGACTTAAGGACAAGAAGACTGACTCTTCTTACTGACTATGTTTTGAAGCATTCCTGTGACTCTAGTTATAGATTCCGATGCTTCACTTCAGGTTTACAGTATCCCTCTGACCTTCTTATTGACGATGAAACACAGAAATTGCATCGCAATTAAATACAAAAGCCACAATGCCGACTTAAATACAAGAATACTGACTCTTCTTACTGTCTATGTTTTTAACCATTCCTGTGACACTAGTTATTGATTCCAATGCTTCACTCCAGGTTTACTGTATTCCTTGGACCTTCTTATTGACGATGAAACACAGAAATTGCATCGGAATTAAATACAAAAGGCACAATGCCGACTTAAGTACAAGAAGACTGACTCTTCTTACTGACTATGTTTGAACCATTCCTGTGACACTAGTTTTAGATTCTGATGCTTCACTTCAGGTTTACTGTATCCCCCTGACCTTCTTATTGACGATGAAACACAGAAATTGCATCGGAATTAAATACAAAAGGGACAATGCCGACTTAAGTACAAGAAGACTGACTCTTCTTACTGACTATGTTTTGAACCATTCCTGTGGCACTAGTTTTAGATTCCGATGCTTCACTTCAGGTTTACTGTTTCCCTTGGACCTTCTTATTGACGATGAAACACAGAGATTGCATCGGAATTAAATAGAAAAGGCACAATGCCGACTTCAGTACAAGAAGACTGACTCTTCTTACTGTCTATGTTTTGAACCATTCCTGTGGCACTAGTTTTAGATTCCGATGCTTCACTTCAGGTTTACTGTTTCCCTTGGACCTTCTTATTGACGATGAAACACAGAAATTGCATCGGATTTAAATAGAAAAGGCACAATGCCAACATAAGTACAAGAAGACTGACTCTTCCTACTGTCTATGTTTGAACCATTTCTGTGACACTAGTTATAGAGTCCGATGCTTCACTTCAGGTTTACTGTATCCCTTGGACCTTCTTATTGACGATGAATCACAGAAATGGCATCGGAATTAAATACAAATGGCACAATCCCGACTAAAGTACAAGAAGACTGATTCTTCTGACTGTCTATATTTTGAACCATTCCAGTGACACTAGTTATAGATTCCGATGCTTTACTTGAGGTTTACTGTATTCCTTGGACCTTCTTATTGACGATTAAAACACGTAAATTGCATCGGAATTAAATACAAAAGGCACAATGCCGACTTAAGTACGAGAAGACTGACTCTTCTTTCTGTCTATGCTTTGAACCATTACTGTGACACTAGTTATAGATTCCGATGCTTCACTCCAGGTTTACTGTATCCCTTGAACATTCTTATTGACGATGAAACACAGAAATTGCATCGGAATTAAATACAAAAGGCACAATGCCGACTTAAGTACAAGAAGACTGACTCTTCCTACTGTCTATGTTTTGAACCATTTCTGTGACACTAGTTATACAGTCCGATGCTGCACTTCAGGTTTACTGTATCCCTTGGACCTTCTTATTGACGATGAAACACAGAAATTGCATCGGAATTAAATACAAAATGCACAATTCCGACTTAAGTACAAGAAGACTGCCTCTTCTTACTGTCTATGTTTCAACCATTCCTGTGATATTAGTTATAGATTCCGATGCTACACTTCCGGTTTACTGTGTCCCTCTGACCTTCTTATTGACGGTGAAACACAGAAATTGCATCGGAATTAAATACGAAAGGCACAATGCCGACTTAAGTACAAGAAGACTGACTCTTCTTACTGACTATGTTTTGAACCATTCCTGTGACACTAGTTTTAGTATCCGATGCTTCACTTCAGGTTTACTGTATCTCTTGGACCTTCTTATTGACGATGAAACACAGAAATTGCATGGGGATTGAATAGAAAAGGCACAATGACGACTTAAGTACAAGAAGACTGACTCTTCTTTCTGTCTATGTATTGTACCATTCTTGTGACACTAGTTATAGATTCCGATGCTTCACTCCAGGTTTACTGTAACCCTTGGACCTTCTTATTGACGATGAAACATAGAAATTGCATCGGAATTAAATAGAAAAAGCACAATGCCGACTTAAGTACAAGAAGATTGACTCTTCTTACTGATTATAGTTTGAACCATTCCTGTGACACTAGTTATAGATTCCGATACTTTACTTCAGGTTTACTGTGTACCTTGGACCTTCTTTTGACGATGAGACACAGAAATTGCATCGGAATTAAATGCAAAAGCCACAATGGCGACTTAAGTACAAGCAGACTGACTCTTCCTACTATGTTTTGAACCATTCCTGTGACACTAGTTGTAGATTCCGATGCTTCACATTAGGTTTACCGTATACCTTGGACCTTCTTAGTGACGAAGAAACACAGAAATTGCATCGGAATTAAATACAAAAGGCACAATGCCGACTTAAGTACAAGAAGACTGACTCTTCTTACTGACTATGTTTGAACCATTCCTGTGACACTAGTTTTAGATTCCGATGCTTCACTTCAGGTTTACTGTATCCCCCTGACCTTCTTATTGACGATGAAACACAGAAATTGCATCGGAATTAAATACAAAAGGGACAATGTCGACTTAAATACAAGAAGACTGACTCTTCTTACTGACTATGTTTTGAACCATTCCTGTGGCACTAGTTTTAGATTCCGATGCTTCACTTCAGGTTTACTGTTTCCCTTGGACCTTCTTATTGACGATGAAACACAGAGATTGCATCGGAATTAAATAGAAAAGGCACAATTTCGACTTAAGTACAAGCAGACTGACTCTTCTTACTATGTTTTGAACCATTCCTGCGACACTAGTTTTAAATTCCGATGCTTCACATTAGATTTACTGTATAACTCTGACCTTCTAATTGACAATGAACCATAGAAATTGCATCGGAAATAAGTACAAAAGGCACAATGCTGACTTAAGTACAAGAAGACTGACTCTTCCTACAATCTATGTTTTGAACCATTCCTGTGACACTAGTTATAGATTCCGATGCTTCACTCCAGGTTTACTGTATCCTTCCGACCTTATTGCCGATGCAACACGGAAATTGTATCGGAATTAAATCCAAAAGCACAATGTCGACTTAAGGACAAGAAGACTGACTCTTCTTACTGACTATGTTTTGAAGCATTCCTGTGACTCTAGTTATAGATTCCGATGCTTCACTTCAGGTTAACTGTATCCCTCTGACCTTCTTATTGACGATGAAACACAGAAATTGCATCGCAATTCAATACTAAACCACAATGCCGACTTAAATACAAGAATACTGACTCTTCTTACTGTCTATGTTTTTAACCATTCCTGTGACACTAGTTATTGATTCCGATGCTTAACTTCTGGTTTACTATATCCCTTGGACCTTCTTATTGACGATGAAACACAGAAATTGCATCGGAATTAAATACAAAAGGCACAATGCCGACTTAAGTACAAGAAGACTGACTCTTCTTACTGACTATGTTTGAACCATTCCTGTGACACTAGTTTTAGATTCTGATGCTTCACTTCAGGTTTACTGTATCCCCCTGACCTTCTTATTGACGATGAAGCACAGAAATTGCATCGGAATTAAATACAAAAGGGACAATGCCGACTTAAGTACAAGAAGACTGACTCTTCTTACCGACTATGCTTTGAACCATTCCTGTGGCACTAGTTTTAGATTCCGATGCTTCACTTCAGGTTTACTGTTTCTCTTGGACCTTCTAATTGACGATGAAACACAGAGATTGCATCGGAATTAAATAGAAAAGGCACATTGCCGACTTAAGTACAAGAAGGCTGACTCTTCTTACTGTCTATGTTTTGAACCATTCCTGTGGCACTAGTTTTAGATTCCGATGCTTCACTTCAGGTTTACTGTTTCCCTTGGACCTTCTTATTGACGATGAAACACAGAAATAGCATCGGAATTAAATAGAAAAGGCACAATGCCGACTTAAGTACAAGAAGACTGACTCTTCCTACTGTCTATGTTTGAACCATTTCTGTGACACTAGTTATAGAGTCCGATGCTTCACTTCAGGTTTACTGTATCCCTTGGACCTTCTTATTGACGATGAATCACAGAAATGGCATCGGAATTAAATACAAATGGCACAATCCCGACTAAAGTACAAGAAGACTGATTCTTCTGACTGTCTATATTTTGAACCATTCCAGTGACACTAGTTATAGATTCCGATGCTTTACTTGAGGTTTACTGTATTCCTTGGACCTTCTTATTGACGATTAAAACACGTAAATTGCATCGGAATTAAATACAAATGGCACAATGCCGACTTAAGTACGAGAAGACTGACTCTTCTTTCTGTCTATGCTTTGAACCATTACTGTGACACTAGTTATAGATTCCGATGCTTCACTCCAGGTTTACTGTATCCCTTGAACATTCTTATTGACGATGAAACACAGAAATTGCATCGGAATTAAATACAAAAGGCACAATGCCGACTTAAGTACAAGAAGACTGACTCTTCCTACTGTCTATGTTTTGAACCATTTCTGTGACACTAGTTATACAGTCCGATGCTGCACTTCAGGTTTACTGTATCCCTTGGACCTTCTTATTGACGATGAAACACAGAAATTGCATCGGAATTAAATACAAAATGCACAATTCCGACTTAAGTACAAGAAGACTGCCTCTTCTTACTGTCTATGTTTCAACCATTCCTGTGATATTAGTTATAGATTCCGATGCTACACTTCCGGTTTACTGTGTCCCTCTGACCTTCTTATTGACGGTGAAACACAGAAATTGCATCGGAATTAAATACGAAAGGCACAATGCCGACTTAAGTACAAGAAGACTGACTCTTCTTACTGACTATGTTTTGAACCATTCCTGTGACACTAGTTTTAGTATCCGATGCTTCACTTCAGGTTTACTGTATCTCTTGGACCTTCTTATTGACGATGAAACACAGAAATTGCATGGGGATTGAATAGAAAAGGCACAATGACGACTTAAGTACAAGAAGACTGACTCTTCTTTCTGTCTATGTATTGTACCATTCTTGTGACACTAGTTATAGATTCCGATGCTTCACTCCAGGTTTACTGTAACCCTTGGACCTTCTTATTGACGATGAAACATAGAAATTGCATCGGAATTAAATAGAAAAAGCACAATGCCGACTTAAGTACAAGAAGACTGACTCTTCTTACTGATTATAGTTTGAACCATTCCTGTGACACTAGTTATAGATTCCGATACTTTACTTCAGGTTTACTGTGTACCTTGGACCTTCTTTTGACGATGAGACACAGAAATTGCATCGGAATTAAATGCAAAAGGCACAATGGCGACTTAAGTACAAGCAGACTGACTCTTCCTACTATGTTTTGAACCATTCCTGTGACACTAGTTGTAGATTCCGATGCTTCACATTAGGTTTACCGTATACCTTGGACCTTCTTAGTGACGAAGAAACACAGAAATTGCATCGGAATTAAATACAAAAGGCACAATGCCGACTTAAGTACAAGAAGACTGACTCTTCTTACTGACTATGTTTGAACCATTCCTGTGACACTAGTTTTAGATTCCGATGCTTCACTTCAGGTTTACTGTATCCCCCTGACCTTCTTATTGACGATGAAACACAGAAATTGCATCGGAATTAAATACAAAAGGGACAATGTCGACTTAAATACAAGAAGACTGACTCTTCTTACTGACTATGTTTTGAACCATTCCTGTGGCACTAGTTTTAGATTCCGATGCTTCACTTCAGGTTTACTGTTTCCCTTGGACCTTCTTATTGACGATGAAACACAGAGATTGCATCGGAATTAAATAGAAAAGGCACAATTTCGACTTAAGTACAAGCAGACTGACTCTTCTTACTATGTTTTGAACCATTCCTGCGACACTAGTTTTAAATTCCGATGCTTCACATTAGATTTACTGTATAACTCTGACCTTCTAATTGACAATGAACCATAGAAATTGCATCGGAAATAAGTACAAAAGGCACAATGCTGACTTAAGTACAAGAAGACTGACTCTTCCTACAATCTATGTTTTGAACCATTCCTGTGACACTAGTTATAGATTCCGATGCTTCACTCCAGGTTTACTGTATCCTTCCGACCTTATTGCCGATGAAACACGGAAATTGTATCGGAATTAAATCCAAAAGCACAATGTCGACTTAAGGACAAGAAGACTGACTCTTCTTACTGACTATGTTTTGAAGCATTCCTGTGACTCTAGTTATAGATTCCGATGCTTCACTTCAGGTTAACTGTATCCCTCTGACCTTCTTATTGACGATGAAACACAGAAATTGCATCGCAATTCAATACTAAACCACAATGCCGACTTAAATACAAGAATACTGACTCTTCTTACTGTCTATGTTTTTAACCATTCCTGTGACACTAGTTATTGATTCCGATGCTTCACTCCAGGTTTACTGTATCCCTTGGACCTTCTTATTGACGATGAAACACAGAAATTGCATCGGAATTAAATACAAAAGGCACAATGCCGACTTAAGTACAAGAAGACTGACTCTTCTTACTGACTATGTTTGAACCATTCCTGTGACACTAGTTTTAGATTCTGATGCTTCACTTCAGGTTTACTGTATCCCCCTGACCTTCTTATTGACGATGAAGCACAGAAATTGCATCGGAATTAAATACAAAAGGGACAATGCCGACTTAAGTACAAGAAGACTGACTCTTCTTACCGACTATGTTTTGAACCATTCCTGTGGCACTAGTTTTAGATTCCGATGCTTCACTTCAGGTTTACTGTTTCTCTTGGACCTTCTAATTGACGATGAAACACAGAGATTGCATCGGAATTAAATAGAAAAGGCACAATGCCGACTTAAGTACAAGAAGGCTGACTCTTCTTACTGTCTATGTTTTGAACCATTCCTGTGGCACTAGTTTTAGATTCCGATGCTTCACTTCAGGTTTACTGTTTCCCTTGGACCTTCTTATTGACGATGAAACACAGAAATAGCATCGGAATTAAATAGAAAAGGCAGAATGCCGACTTAAGTACAAGAAGACTGACTCTTCCTACTGTCTATGTTTGAACCATTTCTGTGACACTAGTTATAGAGTCCGATGCTTCACTTCAGGTTTACTGTATCCCTTGGACCTTCTTATTGACGATGAATCACAGAAATGGCATCGGAATTAAATACAAATGGCACAATGGCGACTAAAGTACAAGAAGACTGACTCTTCTGACTGTCTATATTTTGAACCATTCCAGTGACTCTAGTTATAGATTCCGATGCTTCACTTGAGGTTTACTGTATTCCTTGGACCTTCTTATTGACGATTAAAACACGTAAATTGCATCGGAATTAAATACAAAAGGCACAATGCCGACTTAAGTACGAGAAGACTGACTCTTCTTTCTGTCTATGCTTTGAACCATTACTGTGACACTAGTTATAGATTCCGATGCTTCACTCCAGGTTTACTGTATCCCTTGAACATTCTTATTGACGATGAAACACAGAAATTGCATCGGAATTAAATACAAAAGGCACAATGCCGACTTAAGTACAAGAAGACTGACTCTTCCTACTGTCTATGTTTTGAACCATTTCTGTGACACTAGTTATAGAGTCCGGTGCTGCACTTCAGGTTTACTGTATCCCTCGGACCTTCTTATTGACGATGAAACACAGAAATTGCATCGGAATTAAATACAAAAGGCACAATGCCGACTTAAGTACAAGAAGACTGACTCTTCTTACTGTCTATGTTTCAACCATTCCTGTGATATTAGTTATAGATTCCGATGCTACACTTCCGGTTTACTGTGTCCCTCTGACCTTCTTATTGACGGTGAAACACAGAAATTGCATCGGAATTAAATACGAAAGGCACAATGCCGACTTAAGTACAAGAAGACTGACACTTCTTACTGACTATGTTTTGAACCATTCCTGTGACACTAGTTTTAGTTTCCGATGCTTCACTTCAGGTTTACTGTATCCCTTGGACCTTCTTATTGACGATGAAACACAGAAATTGCATCGGGATTAAATAGAAAGGCACAATGACGACTTAAGTACAAGAAGACTGACTCTTCTAACTGTCTATGTATTCTACCATTCCTGTGACACTAGTTATAGATTCCGATGCTTCACTTCAGGTTTTCTGTATCCCTCTGACCTTATTCCCGAAGAAACACAGAAATTGCATCGGAATTAAATACAAAAGGCACAATGGCGACTTAAGGAAAAGAAGACTGTCTCTTCTAACTGACTATGTTTTGAACCATTCCTGTGACACTAGTTATAGATTGCGATGCTTCACTTCAGGTTTACTGTTTCCCTTGGACCTTCTTATTGACGATGAAACACAGAAATTGCATCGGAATTAAAAACAAAAGGCACAATGCCGACTTAAGTACGAGAAGACTGACTCTTCCTACTGTCTATGTTTTGAACCATTTCTGTGACACTAGCTATAGAGTCCGATGCTGCACTTCAGGTTTACTGTATCCCTTGGACCTTCTTATTGACGATGAAACACAGAAATTGCATCGGAATTAAAAACAAAAGGCACAATGCCGACTTCAGTACAATAAGACTGACTCTTCCTACTGTCTATGTTTTGATCCATTTCTGTGACACTAGTTATAGAGTCCGATGCTGCACTTCAGGTTTACTGTATCCCTTGGACCTTCTTATTGACGATGAAACACAGATATTGCATCGGAATTAAATACAAATGGTACAATGCCGACCTAAAGACAAGAAGACTGACTCTTCTTACTGTCTATGCTTTGAACCATTACTGTGACACTAGTTATAGATTCCGATGCTTCACTCCAGGTTTACTGTA
The DNA here is from genome assembly GCF_023864345.2 of Schistocerca serialis cubense. Lineage (NCBI taxonomy): Eukaryota > Metazoa > Arthropoda > Insecta > Orthoptera > Acrididae > Schistocerca > Schistocerca serialis. Next base: position 983,701,793 of record NC_064641.1, read on the forward strand.
TCCCTTGGACCTTCTTATTGACGATGAAACACAGAAATTGCATCCGAATTAAATATAAAAGGCACAACGCCAACTTAAGTACAAGAAGACTTACTCTTCTTACTGTCTATGTTTGAACCATTCCTGTGACACTAGTTATAGATTCCGATGCTACACTTCCGGTTTACTGTATCCCTATGACCTTCTTATTGACGGTGAAACACAGAAATTGCATCGGGATTAAATAGAAAAGGCACAATGCCGACTTAAGTACAAGAAGACTGACTCTTCTTACTGATTATATTTTGAACCATTCCTGTGACACTAGTTATAGATTCCGATACTTTACTTCAAGTTTACTGTGTACCTTGGACCTTCTTATTGACGATGAAACACAGAAATTGCATCGGAATTAAATACAAAAGGCACAATGGCGACTTAAGTACAAGCAGACTGATTCTTCTTACTATGTTTTGAACCATTCCTGTGACACTAGTTATAGATTCCGATGCTTCCCTTCAGGTTTACTGTATCCTTTGGACCTTCTTATTGACGATGAAACACAGAAATTGCATCGGGATTAAATAGAAAAGGCACAATGACGACTTAAGTACAAGAAGACTGACTCTTCTTACTGTCTATGTATTCTACCATTCTTGTGACACTAGTTATAGATTCCGATGCTTCACTCCAGGTTTACTGTATCCCTAGGACCTTCTTATTGACGATGAAACACAGAAATTGCATCGCAATTAAATACAAAAGCCACAATGCCGACTTAAATACCAGAAGACTGACTCTTCTTACTGTCTATGTTTTTAACCATTCCTGTGGCACTAGTTTTAGATTCCGATGCTTCACTTCAGGTTTACTGTTTCCCTTGGACCTTCTTATTGACGATGAAACACGGAGATTGCATCGGAATTAAATAGAAAAGGCACAATTTCGACTTAAGTACATGCAGACTGACTCTTCTTACTTTGTTTTGAACCATTCCTGCGACACTAGTTTTAAATTCCGATGCTTCACTTTAGATTTACTGTATAACTCTGACCTTCTAATTGACAATGAACCATAGAAATTGCATCGGAAATAAGTACAAAAGGCACAATGCTGACTTAAGTACAAGAAGACTGACTCTTCCTACTATCTATGTTTTGAACCATTCCTGCGACACTAGTTATAGATTCCGATGCTTCACTCCAGGTTTACTGTATCCTTCCGACCTTATTGCCGATGAAACACGGAAATTGCATCGGAATTAAATACAAAAGGCACAATGTCGACTTAAGGACAAGAAGACTGACTCTTCTTACTGACTATGTTTTGAAGCATTCCTGTGACTCCAGTTATAGATTCCGATGCTTCACTTCAGGTTTACTGTATCCCTCTGACCTTCTTATTGACGATGAAACACAGAAATTGCATCGCAATTAAATACAAAAGCCACAATGCCGACTTAAATACAAGAATACTGACTCTTCTTACTGTCTATGTTTTTAACCATTCCTGTGACACTAGTTATTGATTCCAATGCTTCACTCCCGGTTTACTGTATCCCTTGGACCTTCTTATTGACGATGAAACACAGAAATTGCATCGGAATTAAATACAAAAGGCACAATGCCGACTTAAGTACAAGAAGACTGACTCTTCTTACTGACTATGTTTGAACCATTCCTGTGACACTAGTTTTAGATTCTGATGCTTCACTTCAGGTTTACTGTATCCCCCTGACCTTCTTATTGACGATGAAACACAGAAATTGCATCGGAATTAAATACAAAAGGGACAATGCCGACTTAAGTACAAGAAGACTGACTCTTCTTACTGACTATGTTTTGAACCATTCCTGTGGCACTAGTTTTAGATTCCGATGCTTCACTTCAGGTTTACTGTTTCCCTTGGACCTTCTTATTGACGATGAAACACAGAGATTGCATCGGAATTAAATAGAAAAGGCACAATGCCGACTTCAGTACAAGAAGACTGACTCTTCTTACTGTCTATGTTTTGAACCATTCCTGTGGCACTAGTTTTAGATTCCGATGCTTCACTTTAGATTTACTGTATAACTCTGACCTTCTAATTGACAATGAACCATAGAAATTGCATCGGAAATAAGTACAAAAGGCACAATGCTGACTTAAGTACAAGAAGACTGACTCTTCCTACTATCTATGTTTTGAACCATTCCTGCGACACTAGTTATAGATTCCGATGCTTCACTCCAGGTTTACTGTATCCTTCCGACCTTATTGCCGATGAAACACGGAAATTGCATCGGAATTAAATACAAAAGGCACAATGTCGACTTAAGGACAAGAAGACTGACTCTTCTTACTGACTATGTTTTGAAGCATTCCTGTGACTCTAGTTATAGATTCCGATGCTTCACTTCAGGTTTACTGTATCCCTCTGACCTTCTTATTGACGATGAAACACAGAAATTGCATCGCAATTAAATACAAAAGCCACAATGCCGACTTAAATACAAGAATACTGACTCTTCTTACTGTCTATGTTTTTAACCATTCCTGTGACACTAGTTATTGATTCCAATGCTTCACTCCCGGTTTACTGTATCCCTTGGACCTTCTTATTGACGATGAAACACAGAAATTGCATCGGAATTAAATACAAAAGGCACAATGCCGACTTAAGTACAAGAAGACTGACTCTTCTTACTGACTATGTTTTGAACCATTCCTGTGGCACTAGTTTTAGATTCCGATGCTTCACTTCAGGTTTACTGTTTCCCTTGGACCTTCTTATTGACGATGAAACACAGAGATTGCATCGGAATTAAATAGAAAAGGCACAATGCCGACTTAAGTACAAGATGACTGACTCTTCTTACTGTCTATGTTTTGAACCATTCCTGTGGCACTAGTTTTAGATTCCGATGCTTCACTTCAGGTTTACTGTTTCCCTTGGACCTTCTTATTGACGATGAAACACAGAAATTGCATCGGATTTAAATAGAAAAGGCACAATGCCAACATAAGTACAAGAAGACTGACTCTTCGTACTGTCTATGTTTGAACCATTTCTGTGACACTAGTTATAGAGTCCGATGCTTCACTTCAGGTTTACTGTATCCCTTGGACCTTCTTATTGACGATGAATCACAGAAATGGCATCGGAATTAAATACAAATGGCACAATCCCGACTAAAGTACAAGAAGACTGATTCTTCTGACTGTCTATATTTTGAACCATTCCAGTGACACTAGTTATAGATTCCGATGCTTTACTTGAGGTTTACTGTATTCCTTGGACCTTCTTATTGACGATTAAAACACGTAAATTGCATCGGAATTAAATACAAAAGGCACAATGCCGACTTTAGTACGAGAAGACTGACTCTTCTTTCTGTCTATGCTTTGAACCATTACTGTGACACTAGTTATAGATTCCGATGCTTCACTCCAGGTTTACTGTATCCCTTGAACATTCTTATTGACGATGAAACACAGAAATTGCATCGGAATTAAATACAAAAGGCACAATGCCGACTTAAGTACAAGAAGACTGACTCTTCCTACTGTCTATGTTTTGAACCATTTCTGTGACACTAGTTATAGAGTCCGATGCTGCACTTCAGGTTTACTGTATCCCTTGGACCTTCTTATTGACGATGAAACACAGAAATTGCATCGGAATTAAATACAAAATGCACAATGCCGACTTAAGTACAAGAAGACTGCCTCTTCTTACTGTCTATGTTTCAACCATTCCTGTGATATTAGTTATAGATTCCGATGCTACACTTCCGGTTAGCTGTGTCCCTCTGACCTTCTTATTGACGGTGAAACACAGAAATTGCATCGGAATTAAATACGAAAGGCACAATGCCGACTTAAGTACAAGAAGACTGACTCTTCTTACTGACTATGTTTTGAACCATTCCTGTGACACTAGTTTTAGTATCCGATGCTTCACTTCAAGTTTACTGTATCTCTTGGACCTTCTTATTGACGATGAAACACAGAAATTGCATGGGGTTGAATAGAAAAGGCACAATGACGACTTAAGTACAAGAAGACTGACTCTTCTTTCTGTCTATGTATTGTACCATTCTTGTGACACTAGTTATAGATTCCGATGCTTCACTCCAGGTTTACTGTAACCCTTGGACCTTCTTATTGACGATGAAACACAGAAATTGCATCGGAATTAAATAGAAAAAGCACAATGCCGACTTAAGTACAAGAAGACTGACTCTTCTTACTGATTATAGTTTGAACCATTCCTGTGACACTAGTTATAGATTCCGATACTTTACTTCAGGTTTACTGTGTACCTTGGACCTTCTTTTGACGATGAGACACAGAAATTGCATCGGAATTAATTGCAAAAGGCACAATGGCGACTTAAGTACAAGCAGACTGACTCTTCCTACTATGTTTTGAACCATTCCTGTGACACTAGTTGTAGATTCCGATGCTTCACTTTAGGTTTACCGTATACCTTGGACCTTCTTAGTGACGAAGAAACACAGAAATTGCATCGGAATTAAATACAAAAGGCACAATGCCGACTTAAGTACAAGAAGACTGACTCTTCTTACTGACTATGTTTGAACCATTCCTGTGACACTAGTTTTAGATTCCGATGCTTCACTTCAGGTTTACTGTATCCCCCTGACCTTCTTATTGACGATGAAACACAGAAATTGCATCGGAATTAAATACAAAAGGGACAATGCCGACTTAAATACAAGAAGACTGACTCTTCTTACTGACTATGTTTTGAACCATTCCTGTGGCACTAGTTTTAGATTCAGATGCTTCACTTCAGGTTTACTGTTTCCCTTGGACCTTCTTCTTGACGATGAAACACAGAGATTGCATCGGAATTAAATAGAAAAGGCACAATTTCGACTTAAGTACAAGCAGACTGACTCTTCTTACTATGTTTTGAAACATTCCTGCGACACTAGTTTTAAATTCCGATGCTTCACTTTAGATTTACTGTATAACTCTGACCTTCTAATTGACAATGAAACATAGAAATTGCATCGGAAATAAGTACAAAAGGCACAATGCTGACTTAAGTACAAGAAGACTGACTCTTCCTACTATCTATGTTTTGAACCATTCCTGTGACACTAGTTATAGATTCCGATGCTTCACTCCAGGTTTACTGTATCCTTCCGACCTTATTGCCGATGAAACACGGAAATTGCATCGGAATTAAATCCAAAAGCACAATGTCGACTTAAGGACAAGAAGACTGACTCTTCTTACTGACTATGTTTTGAAGCATTCCTGTGACTCTAGTTATAGATTCCGATGCTTCACTTCAGGTTTACTGTATCCCTCTGACCTTCTTATTGACGATGAAACACAGAAATTGCATCGCAATTCAATACAAAACCACAATGCCGACTTAAATACAAGAATACTGACTCTTCTTACTGTCAATGTTTTTAACCATTCCTGTGACACTAGTTATTGATTCCGATGCTTCACTCCAGGTTTACTGTATCCCTTGGACCTTCTTATTGACGATGAAACACAGAAATTGCATCGGAATTAAATACAAAAGGCACAATGCCGACTTAAGTACAAGAAGACTGACTCTTTTTACTGACTATGTTTGAACCATTCCTGTGACACTAGTTTTAGATTCTGATGCTTCACTTCAGGTTTACTGTATCCCCCTGACCTTCTTATTGACGATGAAACACAGAAATTGCATCGGAATTAAATACAAAAGGGACATTGCCGACTTAAGTACAAGAAGACTGACTCTTCTTACTGACTATGTTTTGAACCATTCCTGTGGCACTAGTTTTAGATTCCGATGCTTCACTTCAGGTTTACTGTTTCTCTTGGACCTTCTTATTGACGATGAAACACAGAGATTGCATCGGAATTAAATAGAAAAGGCACAATGCCGACTTAAGTACAAGAAGGCTGACTCTTCTTACTGTCTATGATTTGAACCATTCCTGTGGCACTAGTTTTAGATTCCGATGCTTCACTTCAGGTTTACTGTTTCCCTTGGACCATCTTATTGACGATGAAACACAGAAATAGCATCGGAATTAAATAGAAAAGGCACAATGCCGACTTAAGTACAAGAAGACTGACTCTTCCTACTGTCTATGTTTGAACCATTTCTGTGACACTAGTTATAGAGTCCGATGCTTCACTTCAGGTTTACTGTATCCCTTGGACCTTCTTATTGACGATGAATCACAGAAATGGCATCGGAATTAAATACAAATGGCACAATGGCGACTAAAGTACAAGAAGACTGACTCTTCTGACTGTCTATATTTTGAACCATTCCAGTGACTCTAGTTATAGATTCCGATGCTTCACTTGAGGTTTACTGTATTCCTTGGACCTTCTTATTGACGATTAAAACACGTAAATTGCATCGGAATTAAATACAAAAGGCACAATGCCGACTTAAGTACGAGAAGACTGACTCTTCTTTCTGTCTATGCTTTGAACCATTACTGTGACACTAGTTATAGATTCCGATGCTTCACTCCAAGTTTACTGTATCCCTTGAACATTCTTATTGACGATGAAACACAGAAATTGCATCGGAATTAAATACAAAAGGCACAATGCCGACTTAAGTACAAGAAGACTGACTCTTCCTACTGTCTATGTTTTGAACCATTTCTGTGACACTAGTTATAGAGTCCGATGCTGCACTTCAGGTTTACTGTATCCCTCGGACCTTCTTATTGACGATGAAACACAGAAATTGCATCGGAATTAAATACAAAAGGCACAATGCCGACTTAAGTACAAGAAGACTGACTCTTCTTACTGTCTATGTTTCAACCATTCCTGTGATATTAGTTATAGATTCCGATGCTACACTTCCGGTTTACTGTGTCCCTCTGACCTTCTTATTGACGGTGAAACACAGAAATTGCATCGGAATTAAATACGAAAGGCACAATGCCGACTTAAGTACAAGAAGACTGACTCTTCTTACTGACTATGTTTTGAACCATTCCTGTGACACTAGTTTTAGTTTCCGATGCTTCACTTCAGGTTTACTGTATCCCTTGGACCTTCTTATTGACGATGAAACACAGAAATTGCATCGGGATTAAATAGAAAGGCACCATGACGACTTAAGTACAAGAAGACTGACTCTTCTAACTGTCTATGTATTCTACCATTCCTGTGACACTAGTTATAGATTCCGATGCTTCACTTCAGGTTTTCTGTATCCCTCTGACCTTATTGCCGAAGAAACACAGATATTGCATCGGAATTAAATACAAAAGGCACAATGGCGACTTAAGGAAAAGAAGACTGTCTCTTCTAACTGACTATGTTTTGAACCATTCCTGTGACACTAGTTATAGATTGCGATGCTTCACTTCAGGTTTACTGTTTCCCTTGGACCTTCTTATTGACGATGAAACACAGAAATTGCATCGGAATTAAAAACAAAAGGCACAATGCCGACTTAAGTACGAGAAGACTGACTCTTCCTACTGTCTATGTTTTGAACCATTTCTGTGACACTAGCTATAGAGTCCGATGCTGCACTTCAGGTTTACTGTATCCCTTGGACCTTCTTATTGACGATGAAACACAGAAATTGCATCGGAATTAAAAACAAAAGGCACAATGCCGACTTCAGTACAATAAGACTGACTCTTCCTACTGTCTATGTTTTGAACCATTTCTGTGACACTAGTTATAGAGTCCGATTCTGCACTTCAGGTTTACTGTATCCCTTGGACCTTCTTATTGACGATGAAACACAGATATTGCATCGGAATTAAATACAAATGGTACAATGCCGACCTAAAGACAAGAAGACTCACTCTTCTTACTGTCTGTGCTTTGAACCATTACTGTGACACTAGTTATAGATTCCGATGCTTCACTCCAGGTTTACTGTATCCCTTGGACCTTCTTATTGACGATGAAACACAGAAATTGCATCCGAATTAAATATAAAAGGCACAACGCCGACTTAAGTACAAGAAGACTGACTCTTCTTACTGTCTATGTTTGAACCATTCCTGTGACACTAGTTATAGATTCCGATGCTACACTTCCGGTTTACTGTATCCCTATGACCTTCTTATTGACGGTGAAACACAGAAATTGCATCGGAATTAAATAGAAAAGGCACAATGCCGACTTAAGTACAAGAAGACTGACTCTTCTTACTGATTATATTTTGAACCATTCCTGTGACACTAGTTATAGATTCCGATACTTTACTTCAAGTTTACTGTGTACCTTGGACCTTCTTATTGACGATGAAACACAGAAATTGCATCGGAATTAAATACAAAAGGCACAATGGCGACTTAAGTACAAGCAGACTGACTCTTCTTACTATGTTTTGAACCATTCCTGTGACACTAGTTATAGATTCCGATGCTTCCCTTCAGGTTTACTGTATCCTTTGGACCTTCTTATTGACGATGAAACACAGAAATTGCATCGGGATTAAATAGAAAAGGCACAATGACGACTTCAGTACAAGAAGACTGACTCTTCTTACTGTCTATGTATTCTACCATTCTTGTGACACTAGTTATAGATTCCGATGCTTCACTCCAGGTTTACTGTATCCCTAGGACCTTGTTATTGACGATGAAACACAGAAATTGCATCGGAATTAAATAGAAAAGGCACAATGCTGACTTAAGTACAAGAAGACTAACTCTTCTTACTGATTATAGTTTGAACCATTCCTGTGACACTAGTTATAGATTCCGATACTTTACTTCAGGTTTACTGTGTACCTTGGACCTTCTTATTGACGACGAAACACAGAAATTGCATCGGAATTAAATACAAAAGGCACAATGGCGACTTAAGTACAAGCAGACTGACTCTTCTTACTATGTTTTGAACCAATCCTGTGACACTAGTTATAGATTCCGATGCTTCACTTTAGGTTTACTGTATACCTTGGACCTTCTTAGTGACGAAGATACATAGAAATTGCATCGGAATTAAATACAAAAGGCACAATGCCGACTGAAGTACAAGAAGACTGACTCTTCCTACTGTCTATGTTTTGAACGATTCCTGCGACACTAGTTTTGGATTCCGATGCTTCACTTTAGGTTTACTGTATCACTCTGACCTTCTAATTGTTAATGAACCATAGAAATTGCATCGGAAATAAGTACAAAACGCACAATGCCGACTTAAGTACAAGAAGACTGCCTCTTCCTACTGTCTATGTTTTGAACCATTCCTGTGACACTAGTTATAGATTCCGATGCTTCACTTCAGGTTTACTGTATCCTTCTGACCTTATTGCCGATGAAACACAGAAATTGCATCGGAATTAAATACAAAAGGCACAATGTCGACTTAAGGACAAGAAGACTGACTCTTCTTACTGACTATGTTTTGAAGCATTCCTGTGACTCTAGTTATAGAATCCGATGCTTCACTTCCGGTTTACTGTATCCCTCGGACCTTCTTATTGACGATGAAACACAGAAATTGCATCGCAATTAAATACAAAAGCCACAATGCCGACTTAAGTACAAGAAGACTGACTCTTCTTACTGTCTATGTTTTTAACCATTCCTGTGACACTAGTTATTGATTCCGATGCTTCACTCCAGGTTTACTGTATCCCGTGGACCTTCTTATTGACGATGAAACACAGAAATTGCATCGGAATTAAATACAAAAGGCACAATGCCGACTTATGTACAAGAAGACTGACTCTTCTTACTGACTATGTTTGAACCATTCCTGTGACACTAGTTTTAGATTCCGACGCTTCACTTCAGGTTTATTGTATCCCCCTGACCTTATTGACGATGAAACACAGAAATTGCATCGGTATTAAATACAAAATAGACAATGCCGACTTAAGTACAAGAAGACTGACTCTTCTTACTGTCTATGTAATCTACCATTCTTGTGACACTAGTTATAGATTCCGATGCTTCACTCCAGGTTTACTGTATCCCTTGGACCTTCTTATTGACGATGAAACACAGAAATTGCATCGGAAGTAAATAGAAAAGGCACAATGCCGACTTAAGTACAAGAAGACTGACTCTTCTTACTGATTATAGTTTGAACCACTCCTGTGACACTAGTTATAGATTCCGATACTTTACTTCAGGTATACTGTGTACCTTGGACCTTCTTATTGACGATCAATCACAGAAATTGCATCGGAATTAAATACAAAAGGCACAATGGCGACTTAAGTACAAGAAGACTGACTCTTCTTACTATGTTTTGAACCATTCCTGTGACACTAGGTATAGATTCCGAAGCTTCACTTCAGGTTTACTGTATCCCTTGGACCTTCTTATTGACGATGAAACACAGAAATTGCATCGGGATTAAATAGAAAAGGCACAATGACGACTTAAGTACAAGAAGACTGACTCTTCTTTCTGTCTATGTATTCTACCATTCTTGTGACACTAGTTATAGATTCCGATGCTTCACTCCAGGTTTACTGTATCCCTTGGACCTTCTTATTGGCGATGAAACACTGAAATTGCATCGGAATTAAATAGAAAAAGCACAATGCCGACTTAAGTACAAGAAGACTGACTCTTCTTACTGATATAGTTTGAACCATTCCTGTGACACTAGTTATAGATTCCGATATTTTACTTCAGATTTACTGTGTACCTTGGACCTTTTTATTGACGATGAAACACTGAAATTGCATCGGAATTAAATACAAAAGGCACAATGGCGACTTAAGTACAAGCAGACTGACTCTTCTTACTATGTTTTGAACCATTCCTGTGACACTAGGTATAGATTCCGATGCTTCACTTCAGGTTCACTGTATCCCTTGGACCTTCTTATTGACGATGAAACACAGAAATTGCATCGGGATTAAATAGAAAAGGCACAATGACGACTTAAGTACAAGAAGACTGACTCTTCTTTCAGTCTATGTATTCTACCAATCTTGTGACACTAGTAATAGATTCCGATGCTTCACTCCAGGTTTACTGTATCCCTTGGACTTTCTTATTGACGATGAAACACAGAAATTGCATCGGAATTAAATATAAAAGGCACAATACCGACTTAAGTACAAGAAGACTGACTCTTCTTACTGTCTATGTTTGAACCATTCCTGTGACACTAGTTATAGATTCCGATGCTACACTTCCGGTTTACTGTATCCCTTGGACCTTCTTATTGACGATGAAACACAGAAAATGCATCGGAATTAAATACAAAAGGCACAATGCCGACTTAAGTACAAGAAGGCTGATTCTTCCTACTGTCTATGTTTTGAACCATTCCTGTGACACTAGTTGTGGATTCCGATGCTTCACTTCACGTATACTGTATCCCTCTGACCTTGTTATTGACGATGAAACACAGAAATTGCATCGGAATTAAATACAAAAGGCACAATGTCGACTTAAGTACAAGAAGAGTGTCTTTTCTTACTGACTATGTTTTGAACCATTCCTGTGACACTAGTTATAGATTGCGATGCTTCACTTCAGGTTTACTGTTTCCCTTGGACTTTCTTATTGACGATGAACACAGAAATTGCATCGGAATTAAAAACAAAAGTCACAATGCCGACTTAAGTACAAGAAGACTGACTCTTCCTACTGTCTATGTTTTGAACCATTTCTGTGACACTAGTTATAGAGGCCGATGCTGCACTTCAGGTTTACTGTATCCCTTGGACCTTCTTATTGACTATGAAACACAGAAATTGCATTGGAATTAAATACAAAAGGCACAATGCCGACTTAAGTACAAGAAGACTGACTCCTCCTACTGTCTGTGTTTAGAACCATTCCTGTGACACTAGTTATAGATTCCGATGCTTCACTTCAGATTTACTGTATCCCTCTGACCTTATTGCCGATGAAACACAGAAATTGCATCGGAATTAAATACAAACGGAACAATGGCGACTTAAGGAAAAGAAGACTGTCTCTTCTAACTGACTATGTTTTGAACCATTCCTGTGACACTAGTTATAGATTGCGATGCTCCACTTCAGGTATACTGTTTCCCTTGGACCTTCTTATTGACGATGAAACACAGAAATTGCATCGGAATTAAAAACAAAAGGCACAATGCCGACTAAAGTACAAGAAGACTGACTCTTCCTCCTGTCTATGTTTTGAACCTTTTCTGTGACACTAGTTATAGAGTCCGATGCTGCACTCCAGGTTTACTGTATCCCTCTGACCTTCTTATTGACGATGAAACACAGAAATAGCATCGGAATTAAATACAAAATGCACAATGCCGACTTAAAGACAATAAGACTGAGTCTTCTTACTGTCAATGCTTTGAACCATTACTGTGACACTAGTTATAGATTCGGATGCTTCACTCCAGGTTTACTGTATCCCTTGGACCTTCGTATTTACGATGAAACACAGAAATTGCATCGGAATTAAATACAAAAGGCACAATGCCGACTTAAGTACAAGCAGACTGACTCTTCTTACTATGTTTTGAACCATTCCTGTGACACTAGTTGTAGATTCCGATGCTTCACTTTAGGTTTACCGTATACCTTGGACCTTCTTAGTGACGAAGAAACACAGAAATTGCATCGGAATTAAATACAAAAGGCACAATGCCGACTTAAATACAAGAAGACTGACTCTTCTTACTGTCTATGTTTTTAACCATTCCTGTGACACTAGTTATTGATTCCGATGCTTCACTCCAGGTTTACTGTATTTCATCGTCAATAAGAAGGTCCAACTTCTTATTGACGATGAAACACAGAAATTGCATCGGAATTAAATACAAAAGGCACAATGCCGACTTAAGTACAAGAAGACTGACTCTTCTTACTGACTATGTTTGAACCATTCCTGTGACACTAGTTTTAGATTCCGATGCTTCACTTCAGGTTTACTGTATCCCCCTGACCTTCTTATTGACGATGAAACACAGAAATTGCATCGGATTTAAATACAAAAGGGACAATGCCGACTTAAGTACAAGAAGACTGACTCTTCTTACTGACTATGTTTTGAACCATTCCTGTGGCACTAGTTTTAGATTCCGATGCTTCACTTCAGGTTTACTGTTTCCCTTGGACCTTCTTATTGACGATGAAACACAGAGATTGCATCGGAATTAAATAGAAAAGGCACAATGCCGACTTAAGTACAAGAAGACTGACTCTTCTTACTGTCTATGTTTTTAACCATTCCTGTGACACTAGTTATTGATTCCGATGCTTCACTCCAGGTTTACTGTATCCCGTGGACCTTCTTATTGACGATGAAACACAGAAATTGCATCGGAATTAAATACAAAAGGCACAATGCCGACTTATGTACAAGAAGACTGACTCTTCTTACTGACTATGTTTGAACCATTCCTGTGACACTAGTTTTAGATTCCGACGCTTCACTTCAGGTTTATTGTATCCCCCTGACCTTATTGACGATGAAACACAGAAATTGCATCGGTATTAAATACAAAATAGACAATGCCGACTTAAGTACAAGAAGACTGACTCTTCTTACTGTCTATGTAATCTACCATTCTTGTGACACTAGTTATAGATTCCGATGCTTCACTCCAGGTTTACTGTATCCCTTGGACCTTCTTATTGACGATGAAACACAGAAATTGCATCGGAAGTAAATAGAAAAGGCACAATGCCGACTTAAGTACAAGAAGACTGACTCTTCTTACTGATTATAGTTTGAACCACTCCTGTGACACTAGTTATAGATTCCGATACTTTACTTCAGGTATACTGTGTACCTTGGACCTTCTTATTGACGATCAATCACAGAAATTGCATCGGAATTAAATACAAAAGGCACAATGGCGACTTAAGTACAAGAAGACTGACTCTTCTTACTATGTTTTGAACCATTCCTGTGACACTAGGTATAGATTCCGAAGCTTCACTTCAGGTTTACTGTATCCCTTGGACCTTCTTATTGACGATGAAACACAGAAATTGCATCGGGATTAAATAGAAAAGGCACAATGACGACTTAAGTACAAGAAGACTGACTCTTCTTTCTGTCTATGTATTCTACCATTCTTGTGACACTAGTTATAGATTCCGATGCTTCACTCCAGGTTTACTGTATCCCTTGGACCTTCTTATTGGCGATGAAACACTGAAATTGCATCGGAATTAAATAGAAAAAGCACAATGCCGACTTAAGTACAAGAAGACTGACTCTTCTTACTGATATAGTTTGAACCATTCCTGTGACACTAGTTATAGATTCCGATACTTTACTTCAGATTTACTGTGTACCTTGGACCTTTTTATTGACGATGAAACACTGAAATTGCATCGGAATTAAATACAAAAGGCACAATGGCGACTTAAGTACAAGCAGACTGACTCTTCTTACTATGTTTTGAACCATTCCTGTGACACTAGGTATAGATTCCGATGCTTCACTTCAGGTTCACTGTATCCCTTGGACCTTCTTATTGACGATGAAACACAGAAATTGCATCGGGATTAAATAGAAAAGGCACAATGACGACTTCAGTACAAGAAGACTGACTCTTCTTTCAGTCTATGTATTCTACCAATCTTGTGACACTAGTAATAGATTCCGATGCTTCACTCCAGGTTTACTGTATCCCTTGGACTTTCTTATTGACGATGAAACACAGAAATTGCATCGGAATTAAATATAAAAGGCACAATACCGACTTAAGTACAAGAAGACTGACTCTTCTTACTGTCTATGTTTGAACCATTCCTGTGACACTAGTTATAGATTCCGATGCTACACTTCCGGTTTACTGTATCCCTTGGACCTTCTTATTGACGATGAAACACAGAAAATGCATCGGAATTAAATACAAAAGGCACAATGCCGACTTAAGTACAAGAAGGCTGATTCTTCCTACTGTCTATGTTTTGAACCATTCCTGTGACACTAGTTGTGGATTCCGATGCTTCACTTCACGTATACTGTATCCCTCTGACCTTGTTATTGACTATGAAACACAGAAATTGCATTGGAATTAAATACAAAAGGCACAATGCCGACTTAAGTACAAGAAGACTGACTCCTCCTACTGTCTGTGTTTAGAACCATTCCTGTGACACTAGTTATAGATTCCGATGCTTCACTTCAGATTTACTGTATCCCTCTGACCTTATTGCCGATGAAACACAGAAATTGCATCGGAATTAAATACAAACGGAACAATGGCGACTTAAGGAAAAGAAGACTGTCTCTTCTAACTGACTATGTTTTGAACCATTCCTGTGACACTAGTTATAGATTGCGATGCTCCACTTCAGGTATACTGTTTCCCTTGGACCTTCTTATTGACGATGAAACACAGAAATTGCATCGGAATTAAAAACAAAAGGCACAATGCCGACTAAAGTACAAGAAGACTGACTCTTCCTCCTGTCTATGTTTTGAACCTTTTCTGTGACACTAGTTATAGAGTCCGATACTGCACTCCAGGTTTACTGTATCCCTCTGACCTTCTTATTGACGATGAAACACAGAAATAGCATCGGAATTAAATACAAAATGCACAATGCCGACTTAAAGACAAAAAGACTGAGTCTTCTTACTGTCAATGCTTTGAACCATTACTGTGACACTAGTTATAGATTCGGATGCTTCACTCCAGGTTTACTGTATCCCTTGGACCTTCGTATTTACGATGCAACACAGAAATTGCTTCGGAATTAAATACAAAAGGCACAATGCCGACTTAAGTACAAGCAGACTGACTCTTCTTACTATGTTTTGAACCATTCCTGTGACACTAGTTGTAGATTCCGATGCTTCACTTTAGGTTTACCGTATACCTTGGACCTTCTTAGTGACGAAGAAACACAGAAATTGCATCGGAATTAAATACAAAAGGCACAATGCCGACTTAAATACAAGAAGACTGACTCTTCTTACTGTCTATGTTTTTAACCATTCCTGTGACACTAGTTATTGATTCCGATGCTTCACTCCAGGTTTACTGTATTTCATCGTCAATAAGAAGGTCCAACTTCTTATTGACGATGAAACACAGAAATTGCATCGGAATTAAATACAAAAGGCACAATGCCGACTTAAGTACAAGAAGACTGACTCTTCTTACTGACTATGTTTGAACCATTCCTGTGACACTAGTTTTAGATTCCGATGCTTCACTTCAGGTTTACTGTATCCCCCTGACCTTCTTATTGACGATGAAACACAGAAATTGCATCGGATTTAAATACAAAAGGGACAATGCCGACTTAAGTACAAGAAGACTGACTCTTCTTACTGACTATGTTTTGAACCATTCCTGTGGCACTAGTTTTAGATTCCGATGCTTCACTTCAGGTTTACTGTTTCCCTTGGACCTTCTTATTGACGATGAAACACAGAGATTGCATCGGAATTAAATAGAAAAGGCACAATGCCGACTTAAGTACAAGAAGACTGACTCTTCTTACTGTCTATGTTTTGAACCATTCCTGTGGCACTAGTTTTACATTCCGATGCTTCACTTCAGGTTTACTGTTTCCTTGGACCTTCTTATTGACGATGAAACACAGATATTGCATCGGAATTAAATAGAAAAGGCACAATGCCGACTTAAGTACAAGAAGACTGACTCTTCCTCCTGTCTATGTTTGAACCATTTCTGTGACACTAGTTATAGAGTCCGATGCTTCACTACAGGTTTACTGTATCCCTTGGACCTTCTTATTGACGATGAATCACAGAAATGGCTCGGAATTAAATACAAAAGGCACAATGCCGACTAAAGTACAAGAAGACTGACTCTTCTTACTGTCTACATTTTGAACCATTCCAGTGACACTAGTTATAGATTCCGATGCTTCACTTGAGGTTTACTGTATTCCTTGGACCTTCTTATTGACGATTAAAACACATAAATTGCATCGGAATTAAATACAAAAGGCACAATGTCGAATAAACTACGAGAAGACTGACTCTTCTTTCTGACTATGCTTTGAACCATTACTGTGACACTAGTTATAGATTCCGATGCTTCACTCCAGGTTTACTGTATCCCTTGAACATTCTTATTGACGATGAAACACAGAAATTGCATCGGAATTAAATACAAAAGGCACAATGCCGACTTAAGTACAAGAAGACTGACTCTTCCTACTGTCTATGCTTTGAACCATTACTGTGACACTAGTTATAGATTCCGATGCTTCACTCCAGGTTTACTGTATCCCTTGGACCTTCGTATTGACGATGAAACACAGAAATTGCATCGGAATTAAATACAAAAGGCACAATGCCGACTTAAGTACAAGAAGACTGACTCTTCTTACTGTCTATGTTTGAACCATTCCTGTGATATTAGTTATAGATTCCGATGCTACACTTCCGGTTTACTGTATCCCTCTGACCTTCTTATTGACGGTGAAACACAGAAATTGCATCGGAATTAAATACGAAAGGCACAATGCCGACTTAAGTACAAGAAGACTGACTCTTCTTACTGACTATGTTTTGATCCATTCCTGTGACACTAGTTTTAGTTTCCGATGCTTCACTTCAGGTTCACTGTATCCCTTGGACCTTCTTATTGACGATGAAACACAGAAATTGCATCGGGATTAAATAGAAAGGCACAATGACGACTTAAGTACAAGAAGACTGACTCTTCTTACTGTCTATGTATTCTACCATTCCTGTGACACTAGTTATAGATTCCGATGCTTCACTTCAGGTTTACTGTATCCCTCTGACCTTATTGCCGAAGAAACACAGAAATTGCATCGGAATTAAATACAAAAGGCACAATGGCGACTTAAGGAAAAGAAGAATGTCTCTTCTAACTGACTATGTTTTGAACCATTCCTGTGACACTAGTTATAGATTGCGATGCTTCTCTTCAGGTTTACTGTTTCCCTTGGACCTTCTTATTGACGATGAAACACAGAAATTGCATCGGAATTAAAAACAAAAGGCACAATGCCGACTTAAAGACAAGAAGACTGACTCTTCTTACTGTCTATGTTTTGAACCATTACTGTGACACTAGTTATAGATTCCGATGCTTCACTCCAGGTTTACTGTATCCCTTGGACCTTCTTATTGACGATGAAACACAGAAATTGCATCGGAATTAAATATAAAGGAACAATGCCGACTTAAGTACAAGAAGACTGACTCTTCTTACTGTCTATGTTTGAACCATTCCTGTGACACTAGTTATAGATTCCGATGCTACACTTCCGGTTTACTGTATCCCTCTGACCTTTTAATTGACGGTGAAACACAGAATTTGCATCGGAATTAAATACGAAAGGCACAATGCCGACTTAAGTACAAGAAGACTGACTCTTCCTACTGACTATGTTTTGAACCATTCCTGTGACACTAGTTATAGTTTCCGATGCTTCACTTCAGGTTTACTGTATCCCTTGGACCTTCTTATTGACGATGAAACACAGAAATTGCATCGGGATTAAATAGAAAAGGCACAATGACGTCTTAAGTACAAGAAGACTGACTCTTCTTACTGTCTATGTATTCTACCATTCTTGTGACACTAGTTATAGATTCCGATGCTTCACTCCAGGTTTACTGTATCCCTTGGACCTTCTTATTGGCGATGAAACACAGAAATTGCATCGGAATTAAATAGAAATAGCACAATGCCGACTTAAGTAAAAGAAGACTGACTCTTCTTACTGATTATAGTTTGAACCACTCCTGTGACATTAGTTATAGATTCCGATACTTTACTTCAGGTTTACTGTGTACCTTGGACCTTCTTATTGACGATGAAACACAGAAATTGCATCGGAATTAAATACAAAAGGCACAATGGTGACTTAAGTACAAGAAGACTGACTTTTCTTACTATGTTTTGAACCATTCCTGTGACACTAGTTATAGATTCCGATGCTTCACTTCAGGTTTACTGTATCCCTTGGACCTTCTTATTGACGATGAAACACAGAAATTGCATCGGGAGTAAATAGAAAAGGCACAATGACGACTTAAGTACAAGAAGACTGACTCTTCTTTCTGTCTATGTATTCTACCATTCTATTGACACTAGTTATAGATTCCGATGCTTCACTCCAGGTTTACTGTATCCCTTGGAGCTTCTTATTGACGATGAAACACAGAAATTGCATCGGAATTAAATAGAAAAAGCACAATGCCGACTTAGGTACAAGAAGACTGACTCTTCTTACTGATTATAGTTTGAACCATTCCTGTGACACTAGTTATAGATTCCGATACTGTACTTCAGGTTTACTGTGTACCTTGGACCTTCTTATTGACGATGAAACACAGAAATTGCATCGGAATTAAATACAAAAGGCACAATGGCGACTTAAGTACAAGCAGACTGACTCTTCTTACTATGTTTTGAACCATTCCTGTGACACTAGTTGTAGATTCCGATGCTTGACTTTAGGTTTACCGTATACCTTGGACCTTCTTAGTGACGAAGAAACACAGAAATTGCATCGGAATTAAATACAAAAGGCACAATGCCGACTGAAGTACAATAAGTCTGACTCTTCCTACTGTCTATGCTTTGAACCATTCCTGCGACACTAGTATTGGATTCCGATGCTTCACTTTAGTTTTACTGTATCTCTCTGACCTTCTAATTGACAATGAACCCTAGAAATTGCATCGGAAATAAGTACAAAAGGCACAATGCCGACTTAAGTACAAGAAGACTGACTCTTCCTACTATCTATGTTTTGAACCATTCCTGTGACACTAGTTATAGATTCCGATGCTTCACTCCAGGTTTACTGTATCCTTCTGACCTTATTGCCGATGAAACACGGAAATTGCATCGGAATTAAATACAAATGGCACAATGTTGACTTAAGGACAAGAAGACTGACTCTTCTTACTGACTATGTTTGAAGCATTCCTGTGACTCTAGTTATAGATTCCGATGCTTCACTTCAGGTTTACTGTATCCCTCTGACATTCTTATTGACGATGAAACACAGAAATTGCATCGCAATTAAATACAAAAGCCACAATGCCGACTTAAATACAAGAAAACTGACTCTTCTTACTGTCTATGTTTTTAACCATTCCTGTGACACTAGTTATTGATTCCGATGCTTCACTCCAGGTTTACTCTATCCCTTGGACCTTCTTATTGACGATGAAACACAGAAATTGCATCGGAATTAAATACAAAAGGCACAATGCCGACTTAAGTACAAGAAGACTGACTCTTCTTACTGACTATGTTTGAACCATTCCTGTGGATCTAGTTTTAGATTCCGATGCTTCACTTCAGGTTTACTGTATCCCCCTGACCTTCTTATTGACGATGAAACACAGAAATTGCATCGGAATTAAATACAAAAGGGACAATGCCGACTTAAGTACAAGAAGACTGACTCTTCTTACTGACTATGCTTTGAACCATTCCTGTTTCACTAGTTTTAGATTCCGATGCTTCACTTCAGGTTTTCTGTTTCCCTTGGACCTTCTTATTGACGATGAAACACAGAGATTGCATCGGAATTAAATAGAAAAGGCACATTGCCGACTTAAGTACAAGAAGACTGACTCTTCTTACTGTCTATGTTTTGAACCATTCCTGTGGCACTAGTTTTAGATACCGATGCTTCACTTCAGGTTTACTGTTTCCCTTGGACCTTCTTATTGACGATGAAACACAGAAATTGCATCGGAATTAAATAGAAAAGGCACAATGCCGACTTAAGTACAAGAAGACTGACTCTTCCTACTGTCTATGTTTGAACCATTTCTGTGACACTAGTTATAGAGTCCGATGCTTCACTTCAGGTTTACTGAATCCCTTGGAATTTCTTATTGACGATGAATCACAGAAATTGCATCGGAATTAAATAGAAAAGGCACAATGTCGACTTAAGGACAAGAAGACTGACTCTTCTTACTGTCTATATTTTGAACCATTCCAGTGACTCTAGTTATAGATTCCGATGCTTCACTTGAGGTTTACTGTATCCCTATGACCTTCTTATTGACGATGAAACACAGAAATTGCATCGCAATTAAACACAAAAGCCACAATGCCGACTTAAATACAAGAAGACTGACTCTTCTTACTGTCTATGTTTTTAACCATTCCTGTGACACTAGTTATTGATTCCGATGCTTCACTCCAGGTTTACTGTATCCCTTGGACCTTCTTATTGACGATGAAACACAGAAATTACATCGGAATTAAATACAAAAGGCACAATGCCGACTTAAGTACAAGAAGACTGACTCTTCTTACTGACTATGTTTGAACCATTCCTGTGACACTAGTTTTAGATTCCGACGCTTCACTTCAGGTTTACTGTATCCCCCTGACCTTCTTATTGACGATGAAACACAGAAATTGCATCGGAATTAAATACAAAATAGACAATTCCGACTTAAGTACAAGAAGACTGACTCTTCTTACTGCCTATGCTTTGAACCATTCCTGTGGCACTAGTTTCAGATTCCGATGCTTCACTTCAGGTTTACTGTTTCCCTTGGACCTTCTTATTGACGATGAAACACAGAGATTGCATCGGAATTAAATAGAAAAGGCACAATGCCGACTTAAGTACAAGAAGACTGACTCTTCTTACTGTCTATGTATTCTACCATTCTTGTGACACTAGTTATAGATTCCTATGCTTCACTCCAGGTTTACTGTATCCCTTGGACCTTCTTATTGACGATGAAACACAGAAATTGCATCGGAATTAAATAGAAAAGGCACAATGCCGACTTAAGTACAAGAAGACTGACTCTTCTTACTGATTATAGTTTGAACCACTCCTGTGACACTAGTTATAGATTCCGATACTTTACTTCAGGTTTACTGTGTACCTTGGACCTTCTTATTGACGATGAAACACAGAAATTGCATCGGAATTAAATACAAAAGGCACAATGGCGACTTAAGTACAAGCAGACTGACTCTTCTTACTATGTTTTGAACCATTCCTGTGACACTAGGTATAGATTCCGATGCTTCACTTCAGGTTTACTGTATCCCTTGGACCTTCTTTTTATTGACGATGAAACACAGAAATTGCATCGGGATTAAATAGAAAATGCACAATGACGACTTAAGTACAAGAAGACTGACTCTTCTTTCTGTCTATGTATTCTACCATTCTTGTGACACTAGTTATAGATTCCGATGCTTCACTCCAGGTTTACTGTATCCCTTGGACCTTCTTATTGACGATGAAACACAGAAATTGCATCGGAATTAAATAGAAAAAGCACAATGCCGACTTAAGTACAAGAAGACTGACTCTTCTTACTGATTATAGTTTGAACCATTCCTGTGACACTAGTTATAGATTCCGATACTTTACTTCAGGTTTACTGTGTACCTTGGACCTTCTTATTAACGATGAAACACAGAAATTGCATCGGAATTAAATACAAAAGGCACAATGGCGACTTAAGTACAAGCAGACTGACTCTTCTTACTATGTTTTGAACCATTCCTGTGACACTAGTTGTAGATTCCAATGCTTCAATTTAGGTTTACCGTATACCTTGGACCTTCTTAGTGACGAAGAAACACAGAAATTGCATCGGAATTAAATACAAAAGGCACAATGCCGACTGAAGTACAAGAAGACTGACTCTTCCTACTGTCTATGTTTTGAACCATTCCTGCGACACTAGTTTTGGATTCCGATGCTTCACTTTAGGTTTACTGTATCACTCTGACCTTCTAATTGACAATGAACCATAGAAATTGCATCGGAAATAAGTACAAAAGGCACAATGCCGACGTAAGTACAAGAAGACTGACTCTTCCTACAATCCATGTTTTGAACCATTCCTGTGACACTAGTTATAGATTCCGATGCTTCACTCCAGGTTTACTGTATCCTTCTGACCTTATTGCCGATGAAACACGGAAATTGCATCGGAATTAAATACAAAAAGCACAATGTCGACTTAAGGACAAGAAGACTGACCCTTCTTACTGTCTATGTTTTTAACCATTCCTGTGACACTAGTTATTCATTCCGATGCTTCACTCCAGGTTTACTGTATCCCTTGGACCATCTTATTGACGATGAAACACAGAAATTGCATTGGAATTAAATACAAAAGGCACAATGCCGACTTAAGTACAAGAAGACTGAGTCTTCTTACTGACTATGTTTGAACCATGCCTGTGACACTAGTTTTAGATTCCGATGCTTCACTTCAGGTTTACTGTATCCCCCTGACCTTCGGATTGACGATGAATTACAGAAATTGCATCGGAATTAAATACAAAAGGCACAATGCCGACTTAAGTACAAGAAGACTCACTCTTCTTACTGACTATGTTTTGAACCATTCCTGTCGCACTAGTTTTAGATTCCGATGCTTCACTTCAGGTTTACTGTTTCCCTTGGACCTTCTTATTGACGATGAAACACAGAGATTGCATCGGAATTAAATAGAAAAGGCACAATGCCGACTTAAGTACAAGAAGACTGACTCTTCTTACTGTCTATGTTTGAACCATTTCTGTGACACTAGTTATAGAGTCCGATGCTTCACTTCAGGTTTACTGATTCCCTTGGACCTTCTTATTGACGATGAATCACAGAAATGGCATCGGAATTAAATACAAAAGGCACAATGCCGAAGACTGACTCTTCTTACTGTCTATATTTTGAACCATTCCAGTGACACTAGTTATAGATTCCGATGCTTCACTTGAGGTTTACTGTATTCCTTGGACCTTCTTATTGACGATTAAAACACATAAATTGCATCGGAATTAAATACAAAAGGCACAATGCCGACTTAAGTACGAGAAGACTGACTCTTCTTTCTGTCTATGCTTTGAACCATTACTGTGACACTAGTTACAGATTCCGATGCTTCACTCCAGGTTTACTGTATCCCTTGAACATTCTTATTGACGATGAAACACAGAAATTGCATCGGAATTAAATACAAAAGCCACAATGCCGATCTAAGTACAAGAAGACTGACACTTCCTACTGTCTATGTTTTGAACCATTTCAGTGACACTAGTTATAGAGTCCGATGCTGCACTTCAGGTTTACTGTATCCCTTGGACCTTCTTATTGACGATGAAACACAGATATTGCATCGGAATTAAATACAAAATGCACAATGCCGACTTAAAGACAAGAAGACTGACTCCTCTTACTGTCAATGCTTTGAACCATAACTGTGACACAACTTATAGATTCCGATGCTTCACTCCAGGTTTACTGTATCCCTTGGACCTTCATATTAACGATGAAACACAGAAATTAAATCGGAATTAAATACAAAAGGCACAATGCCGACTTAAGTACAAGAAGACTGACTCTTCTTACTGTCTATGTTTGAACCATTCCTGTGCCACTAGTTATAGATTCCGATGCTACACTTCCGGTTTACTGTATCCCTCTGACCTTCTTATTGACGGTGAAACACAGAAATTGCATCGGAATTAAATACGAAAGGCACAATGCCGACTTAAGTACAAGAAGACTGACTCTTCTTACTGACTATGTTTTGAACCATTCCTGTGACACTAGTTTTAGTTTCCGATGCTTCACTTCAGGTTTACTGTATCCCTTGGACCTTCTTATTGACGATGAAACACAGAAATTGCATCGGGATTAAATAGAAAGGCACAATGACGACTTAAGTACAAGAAGACTGACTCTTCTTACTGTCTATGTATTCTACCATTCCTGTGACACTAGTTATAGATTCCGATGCTTCACTTCAGGTTTACTGTATCCCTGTGACCTTATTGCCGAAGAAACACAGGAATTGCATCGGAATTAAATACAAAAGGCACAATGGCGACTTAAGGAAAAGAAGACTGTCTCTTCTAACTGACTATGTTTTGAACCATTCCTGTGACACTAGTTATAGATTGCGATGCTTCACTTCAGGTTTACTGTTTCCCTTCTACCTTCTTATTGATGATGAAACACAGAAATTGCATCGGAATTAAAAACAAAAGGCACAATGCCGACTTAAGTACAAGAAGACTGACTCTTCCTACTGTCTATGTTTTGTACCATTTCTGTGACACTAGTTATAGAGTCCGATGCTGCACTTCAGGTTTACTGTATCCCTTGGACCTTCTTATTGACGACGAAACACAGATATTGCATCGGAATTAAAAACAAAAGGCACAATGCCGACTTAAGTACAAGAAGACTGACTCTTCCTACTGCCTATGTTTTGAACCATTTCTGTGACACTAGTTATAGAGTCCGATGCTGCACTTCAGGTTTACTGTATCCCTTGGACCTTCTTATTGACGATGAAACACAGATATTGCATCGGAATTAAATACAAAAGGTACAATGGCGACTTAAAGACAAGAACACTGACTCTACTTACTGTCTATGCTTTGAACCGTTACTGTGACACTAGTTATAGATTCCGATGCTTCACTCCAGGTTTACTGTATCTCTTGGACCTTCTTATTGACGATGAAACACAGAAATTGCATCGGGATTAAATAGAAAATGCACAATGACGACTTAAGTACGAGAAGACTGACTCTTCTTACTGTCTATGTATTCTATCATTCTTGTGACACTAGTTATAGATTCCGATGCTTCACTCCAGGTTTACTGTATCCCTTGGACCTTCTTATTGACGATGAAAAACAGAAATTGCATCGGAATTAAATAGAAAAGGCACAATGCCGAATTAAGTACAAGAAGACTGACTCTTCTTACTGATTATAGATTGAACCATTCCTGTGACACTAGTTATAGATTCCGATGCTTTACTTCAGGTTTACTGTATACCTTGGACCATCTTATTGACGATGAAACACAGAAAATGCATCGGAATTAAATACAAAAGGCACAATGCCGACTTAAGTACAAGAAGGCTGATTCTTCCTACTGTCTATGTTTTGAACAAGTCCTGTGACACTAGTTGTGGATTCCGATGCTTCACTTCAGGTTTACTGTATCCCTTGGACCTTCTTATTGACGATGAAACACAGAAATTGCATCGGGATTAAATACGAAAGGCACAATGCCGACTTAAGTACAAGAAGACTGACTCTTCTTACTGACTATGTTTTGAACCATTCCTGTGACACTAGTTTTAGTTTCCGATGCTTCACTTCAGGTTTACTGTATCCCTTGGACCTTCTTATTGACGATGAAACACAGAAATTGCATCGGGATTAAATAGAAAGGCACAATGACGACTTAAGTACAAGAAGACTGACTCTTCTTACTGTCTATGTATTCTACCATTCCTGTGACACTAGTTATAGATTCCGATGCTTCACTTTAGGTTTACTGTATCCCTGTGACCTTATTGCCGAAGAAACACAGAAATTGCATCGGAATTAATTACAAAAGGCACAATGGCGACTTAAGGAGAAGAAGACTGTCTCTTCTAACTGACTATGTTTTGAACCATTCCTGTGACACTAGTTATGGATTGCGATGCTTCACTTCAGGTTTACTGTTTCCCTTCTACCTTCTTATTGATGATGAAACACAGATATTGCATCGGAATTAAAAACAAAAGGCACAATGCCGACTTAAGTACAAGAAGACTGACTCTTCCTACTGTCTATGTTTTGAACCATTTCTGTGACACTAGTTATAGAGTCCGATGCTGCACTTCATTTTTACTGTATCCCTTGGACCTTCTTATTGACGATGAAACACAGATATTGCATCGGAATTAAATACAAAAGGCACAATGGCGACTTAAAGACAAGAACACTGACTCTTCTTACTGTCTATGCTTTGAACCGTTACTGTGACACTAGTTATAGATTCCGATGCTTCACTCCAGGTTTACTGTATCTCTTGGACCTTCTTATTGACGATGAAACACAGAACTTGCATCGGAATTAAATAGAAAAGGCACAATGCCGACTTAAGTACAAGAAGACTGACTCTTCTTACTGACTCTGTTTTGAATCATTCCTGTGACGCTAGCAATAGATTCCGATGCTTCACTTCAGGTTTACTGTATCCCTCTGACCTTCTTATTGACGATGAAACACAGAAATTGCATCGGAATTAAATACAAAAGGCATAATGCCTACTTAAGTACAAGAAGACTGACTCTTCTTACTGTCTATGTTTTGACCCATTCCATTGACACTAGTTATGGATTCCGATGCTGCACTTCAGGTTTACTGTATCCCTTGGACCTTCTTATTGACGATGAAACACAGAAATTGCTTCGGAATTAAGTACAAAAGGCTCAATGCCGACTTAAGGACAAGAAGACTGACTTTTCATACTGACTATACTTTGAACAATTCCTGTGACACTAGTTATAGATTCCGATGCTACACTTCTGGTTTACTGTATACCTTGGAAGTTCTTATTGACGATGAAACACAGAAATTGCATCGGAATTAAATACAAAAGGCACAATGCCGACTTAAGTACAAGAAGACTGACTCTTCCTACTGTCTATGTTTTGAACCATTCCTATGACACTAGTTTTGGACTCCGATGCTTCACTTCAGGTTTACTGTATCCCTCTGACCTTCTTATTGACAATGAAACACAGAAATTGCATGGGAATTAAATACAAAAGGCACAATGCCCACTTAAGTACAAGAAGACTGACTCTTCCTACTGTGTATGTTTTGAACCATTCCTGTGACACTAGTTATAGATTCCGATGCTTCACTTCAGGTTTACTGTATCCCTCTGACCTTATTGCCGATGAAACACAGAAATTGCATCGGAATTAAATACAAAAGGCACAATGGCGACTTAAGACTGACTCTTCCCAATGTCTATGTTTTGAACCATTCCTGTGACACTATTTTGGATTCCTATGCTTCACTTCAGGTTTACTGTATCCTTTTGACCTTCTTATTGACGATGAAACACAGAAATTGCATCGGAATTAAATACAAAACCACAATGCCGACTTAAGTACAAGAAGACTGACTCTTCTTACTGTCTATGTTTCCCCATTCCTGTGACACTAGTTATAGATTCCGATGCTTCACTTCAGGTTTACTGTATCCCTCTGACCTTCTTATTGACGATGAAACACAGAAATTGCATCGGAATTAAATACAAAAGGCACAATGCTGACTTAAGTACAAGAAGACTGACTCTTCTTACTGATAATTGTTTGAGCCATTCCTGTGACAATAGTTATAGATTCCGATGCTTCACTTCAGGTTTATTGAAATCCTTGGACGTTCTTATTGACGATGAAACGCAGAAATTTCATCGGAATTAAATACAAAAGGCACAATGCCGACTTAAGTACAAGAAGACTGACTCTTCCTACTGTCTATGTTTTGAACCAATTCTGTGACACTAGTAATAGAGTCCGATGCTTCACTTCAGGTTTACTGTATCGCTTGGACCTTCTTATTGACGATGAATCACAGGAATTTCATCGGAATTAAATACAAAAGGCACAATGCCAACTTAAGGGCAAGAAGACTAACTCTTCTTTCTGACTATGTTTTGAACCATTCCTGTGACACTAGTTATAGATTCCGATGCTTCACTTCAGGTTTCCTGTATCCTTCTGACCTTCTTATTGACGATGAAACACAGAAATTGCATCGGAATTAAATACAAAAGCACAATGCCGACTTAAGTACAAGAAGACTGACTCTTCTTACTGTCTATGTTTCACCCATTCCTGCGACACTAGTTATAGATTCCGATGCTTCACTCCAGGTTTACTGTATCCCTTGGACCTTCTTATTGACGATGAAACACAGAAATTGCTTCGGAATTAAATACAAAAGGCACAATGCCGACTTAAGGACAAGAAGACTGACTTTTGATACTGACTATGTTTTGAACAATTCCTGTGACACTAGTTATAGATTCCGATGCTACACTTCTGGTTTACTGTATACCTTGGAAGTTCTTATTGACGATGAAACACAGAAATTGCATCGGAATTAAATACAAAAGGCACAATGCCGATTAAGTACAATAAGACTGACTCTTCCTACTGTCTATGTTTTGAACCATTCCTGTGACACTAGTTTTGGATTCCGGTGTTTCACTTCAGGTTTACTGTATCCCTCTGACCTTCTTATTGACAATGAAACACAGAAATAGCATGGGAATTAAATACAAAAGGCACAATGCCCACTTAAGTACAAGAAGACTGACTCTTCCTACTGTGTATGTTTTGAACCATTCCTGTGACACTAGTTATAGATTCCGATGCTTCACTTCAGGTTTACTGTATCCCTCTGACCTTATTGCCGATGAAACACAGAAATTGCATCGGAATTAAATACAAAAGGCACAATGCCGACTTATGTACTAGAAGACAGACTCTTCTTTGTGATTATAGTTTGAACCATTGCTGTGACCCTAGTTATAGATTCCGATGCTTTACTTCAGGTTTACTGTATACCTTGGACATTCTTATTGACGATGAAACACAGAAATTGCATCGGAATTAAATAAATAAGGCACAATGTCGACTTAAGTACAAGAAGACTGACTCTTCTTACTGTCTATGTTTTGAACCATTCCTGTGACACTAGTTATAGATTCCGATGCTTCACTCCAGGTTTACTGTAACCCTTGGACCTTCTTATTGACGATGAATCCCAGAAATTGCATAGGAATTAAATAGAAAAGGCACAATGCCGACTTAAGTTCAAGAAGACTGAATCTTCTTACTGACTATGTTTTGTACCATTCCTGTGACACTAGTTATAGATTCCGATGCTTCACTTCAGGTTTACAGTATACTTTGTACCTTCTTATTGACGATGAAACACAGAAATTGCATCGGAATTAAATACAAAAGGCACAATGCCGACTTAAGTACAAGAAGACTGACTCTTCCTACTGTCTATGTTTTGAACCAATTCTGTGACACTAGTTATAGAGTCCGAAGCTTCACTTCAGGTTTACTGTATCCCTTGGACCTTCTCATTGACGATGAATCACAGGAATTGCATCGAAACTAAATACAAAGGCACAATGCCGTCTTAAGTACAAGAAGACTGACTCTTCTTACTGTCTATGCTTTGAACCATTACTGTGACACTAGTTATAGATTCCGAAGCTTCACTCCAGGTTTATTGTATCCTTTGGATCTTCTTGTTGACGATGAAACACAGAAATTTCATCGGAATTAAATACAAAAGGCACAATGCGGACTTAAGTACAAGAAGACTGACTCTTCCTACTGACTATGCTTTGAACCATTCCTGTGATACTAGTTTTGGATTCCGATGCTTCACTTCAGGTTTACTGTATCCCTCTGACCTTCTTATTGACAATGAAACATAGAAATTGCATCGGAATTAAATACAAAAGGCACAATGCCGACTTAAGTGCAAGAAGACTGTCTCTTCTTACTGACTATGCTTTGAACCATTCCTGTGACACTAGTTATAGATTCCGATGCTTCACTTCAGGTTTACTGTATACCTTGGACATTCTTATTGACGATGAAACAGAGAAATTGCATCGGAATTAGATAGAAAAGGCTCAATGTCGACTTAAGTACAAGAAGACTGACTCTTCTTATTGTCTATGTTTTGAACCATTCCTGTGATACTAGTTATAGATTCCGATGCTTCACTCCAGGTTTACTGTAATCCTTGGACCTTCCTATTGACGATGAAACACAGAAATTGCATCGCAATTAAATAGAAAAGGCACAATGCTGACTTAAGTACAAGAAGACTGACTCTTCTTACTGACTATGTTTTGAACCATTCCTGAGACACTAGTTATAGATTCCGATGCTTCACTTCAGGTTTACTGTATACCTTGTACATTCTTATTGACGATGAAACACAGAAATTGCATCGGAATTAAATACAAAAGTCACAATGCCGACTTTAGTACATGAAGACTGACTCTTCCTACTGTCTATGTTTTGAACCATTCCTGTGACACTAGTGATGGATTCCGATGCATCACCTCAGGTTTACTGTATCCCTCTGACCTTCTTATTGACAATGAAACACAGAAATTGCATCGGAATTAAATACAAATGGCACAATGCCAACTTAAGCACAAGAAGACTGACTCTTCCTACTGTCTATGTTTTGAACCATTCCTGTGACACTAGTTATAGATTCCGATGCTTCACTTCAGGTTTACTGTATCCCTCTGACCTTATTGCCGATGATACACAGAAATTGCATCGGAATGAAATAGAAAAGGCACAATGCCGACTTAAGTACAAGAAGACTGACTCTTCTTAGTGATTATAGTTTGAACCATTGCTGTCACACTAGTTATAGATTCCGATGGTTTACTTCAGGTTTACTGTATACCTTGGACAATCTTATTGACGATGAAACATAGAAATTGCATCGGAATTAAATAGAAAAGGCACAATGTCGACTTAAGTACAAGAAGACTGACTCTTCTTACTGTCTATGTTTTGAACCATTCCTGTGACTCTAGTTATAGAATCCGATGCTTCACTCCACATTTACTGTAACCCTTGGACCTTCTTATTGACGATGAAACACAGAAATTGCATCGGAATTATATACAAAAGGCACTATGACGACTTAAGTACAAGAAGACTGACTCTTCTTACTGACTATGTTTGAACCATTCCTGTGACACTAGTTACAGATTCCGATGCTTCACTTCAGGTTTACTGTATCCCTGTGACCTTCTTATTGACGATGAAACACCGAAATTGCATCGGAGTTAAATAGAAAACTCACAATGCCGACTCAAGTACAAGAAGACTGACTCTTCTTAAAGTCTATGTTTTGAACCATTCCTGTGACACTAGTTATAGATTCCGATGCTTCACTCCAGGTTTACTGTATACAATGGACCTTCTTATTGACGATGAAACACAGAAATTGCATCGGAATTAAACAGAAAAGGCACAATGCCGACTTAAGTAAAAGAAGACTGACTCTTCTTAGTGATTATAGTTTGAACCATTGCTGTGACACTAGTTATAGATTCCGATGCTGTACTTCAGGTTTACTGTATACC
Organism: Schistocerca serialis cubense; assembly: GCF_023864345.2. NCBI lineage: Eukaryota > Metazoa > Arthropoda > Insecta > Orthoptera > Acrididae > Schistocerca > Schistocerca serialis. Next base: position 983,733,641 of record NC_064641.1, read on the forward strand.
TTGGACATTCTTATTGACGATGAAACACAGAAATTGCATCGGAATTAAATACAAAAGGCACAATGCCGACTTAAGTACAAGAATACTGACTCTGCTTACTGTCTATGTTTTGAACAATTCCTGTGACACTAGATACAGATTCCGATGCCTCACTCCAGGCTTACTGTATCCCTTGGACCTTCTTATTGACAATGAAACACAGAAATTGCATCGGAATTAAATATAAAAGGAACAATGCCGACTTAAGTGCAAGAAGACTGACTCTTCTTACTGACTATGCTTTGAACCATTCCTGTGACACTGATTATAGATTCCGATGCTTCACTTCAGGTTTACTGTATACCTTGGACATTCTTATTGACGATGAAACAGAGAAATTGCATCGGAATTAGATAGAAAAGGCTCAATGACGACTTAAGTACAAGAAGACTGACTCTTCTTACTGACTATGTTTTGAACCATTCCTGTGACACTAGTTATAGATTCCGATGCTTCACTTCAGGTTTACTGTATACCTTGTACCTTCTTATTGACGATGAAACACAGAAATTGCATCGGAATTAAATACAAAAGGCACAATGCCGACTTAAGTACAAGAAGACTGACTCTTTCTACTGTCTATGTTTTGAACCATTCCTGTGACACTAGTTATGGATTCCGATGCATCACCTCAGGTTTACTGTATCCCTCTGACGTTCTTATTGACAATGAAACACAGAAATTGCATCGGAATTAAATACAAATGGCACAATGCCAACATAAGCACAAGAAGACTGACTCCTCCTACTGTCTATGTTTTGAACCATTCCTGTGACACTAGTTATAGAGTCCGATGCTTCACTTCAGGTTTACTGTATACCTTGGACATTCTTATTGACGATGAGACATAGAAATCGCATCGGAATTAAATAGAAAAGGCACAATGTCGACTTAAGTACAAGAAGACTGACTCTTCTTACTGATTATAGTTTGAACCATTGCTGTCACACTAGTTATAGATTCCGATGCTTTACTTCAGGTTTACTGTATACCCTGGACATTCTTATGGACGATGAAACATAGAAATTGCATCGGAATTAAATAGAAAAGGCACAATGTCGACTTATGTACAAGAAGACTGACTCTTCTTACTGTCTATGTTTTGAACCATCCCTGTGACTCTAGTTATAGATTCCGATGCTTCACTCCACATTTACTGTAACCCTTGGACCTTCTTATTGACGATGAAACACAGAAATTGCATCGGAATTAAATAGTAAAGGCACAATGCCGACTTAAGTACAAGAAGACTGACTCTTCTTACTGACTATGTTTGAACCATTCCTGTGACACTAGTTACAGTTTCCGATGCTTCACTTCAGTTTTACTGTATCCCTCTGACCTTCTTATTGACGATGAAACACCGAAATTGCATCGGAGTTAAATAGAAAACTCACAATGCCGACTCAAGTACAATAAGACTGACTTTTCTTACTGTCTATGTTTTGAACCATTCCTGTGACACTAGTTATAGATTCTGATGCTTCACTCCAGGTTTACTGTATACCTTGGACATTCTTATTGACGATGAAACACAGAAATTGCATCGGAATTAAATACAAAAGGCACAATGCCGACTTAAGTACAAGAATACTGACTCTTCTTACTGCCTATGTTTCGAACCATCCCCGTGACACTAGTTATAGATTCCGATGCTTCACTCCAGTTTGACTGTATCTCTTGGACCTTCTAATTGACGATGATTCACAGAAATTGCATCGGAATTAAATACAAAAGGCACAATGCCGACTTCAGTACAAGAATACTGACTCTTCTTACTGTCTATGTTTTGAACCATTCCTGTGACACTAGTTATAGATTCCGATGCCTCACTCTAGGTTTAATGTATCCCTTGAACCTTCTTATTGACGATGAAACACAGAAATTGCATAGGAATTAAATAAAAAAGGCACAATGCCGACTTAGGTTCAAGAAGACTGACTCTGCTTACTGTCTATGTTTTGAACCATTCCTGTGACACTAGTTATAGATTCCGATGCTTCACTTCAGGTTTACTGTATACCTTGGACATTCTTAGTGATGATGAAACACAGAAATTGCATCGGAATTAAATAGAAACGGCTTATTGTCGAGTTAAGTACAAGAAGACTGACTTTTCTTACTGTCTATGTTTTGAACCATTCCTGTGACACTAGTTATAGATTCCGATGCTTCACTCCAGGTTTACTGTAACCCTTGGACCTTCTTTTTGACGATGAAACACAGAAATTGCATCGGAATTAAATAGAAAAGCGACAATGCTGACTTAAGTACAAGAAGACTGACTCTTCTTACTGACTATGTTTGAACCATTCCTGTGACACTGGTTATAGATTCCGATGCTTCACTCCAGGTTTACTGTATACCTTGGACCTTCTTATTGACGATGAAACACAGAAATTGCATCGGAATTAAATAGAAAAGGCACAATGCCGACTTAAGTAGAAAAAGACTGACTCTTCTTAGTGATTATAGTTTGAACCATTGCTGTGACACTAGTTATAGATTCCGATGCTGTACTTCAGGTTTACTGTATACCTTGGACATTCTTATTGACGATGAAACACAGAAATTGCATCGGAATTAAATACAAAAGGCACAATGCCGACTTAAGTACAAGAATACTGACTCTTCTTACTGCCTATGTTTCGAACCATCCCCGTGACACTAGTTATAGATTCCGAAGCTTCACTACAGTTTGACTGTATCCCTTGGACCTTCTAATTGACGATGATACACAGCAATTGCATCGGAATTAAATACATAAGGCAAAATGCCTACTTCAGTACAAGAAGACTGACTCTTCTTACTGTCTATGTTTTGAACCATTCCTGTGACACTAGTTATAGATTCCGATGCTTTACTTCATGTTTACTGTAATACCTTGGACATTCTTATTGACGATGAAACAGAGAAATTGCATCGGAATTAGATAGAAAAGGCTCAATGACGACTTAAGTACAAGAAGACTGACTCTTCTTATTGTCTATGTTTTGAACCATTCCTGTGACACTAGTTATAGATTCCGATGCCTCACTCCAGGTTTACTGTAATCCTTGGACCTTCCTATTGACGATGAAACACAGAAATTGCATCGCAATTAAATAGAAAAGGCACAATGCTAACTTAAGTACAAGAAGACTGACTCTTCTTACTGACTATGTTTTGAACCATTCCTGTGACACTAGTTATAGATTCCGATGCTTCACTTCAGGTTTACTGTATACCTTGTACCTTCTTATTGACGATGAAACACAGAAATTGCATCGGGATTAAATACAAAAGGCACAATGCCGACTTAAGTACAAGAAGACTGACTCTTTCTACTGTCTATGTTTTGAACCATTCCTGTGACACTAGTTATGGATTCCGATGCATCACCTCAGGTTTACTGTATCCCTCTGACGTTCTTATTGACAATGAAACACAGAAATTGCATCGGAATTAAATACAAATGGCACAATGCCAACATAAGCACAAGAAGACTGACTCCTCCTACTGTCTATGTTTTGAACCATTCCTGTGACACTAGTTATAGAGTCCGATGCTTCACTTCAGGTTTACTGTATACCTTGGACATTCTTATTGACGATGAGACATAGAAATTGCATCGGAATTAAATAGAAAAGGCACAATGTCGACTTAGGTACAAGAAGACTGACTCTTCCTACTGATTATAGTTTGAACCATTGCTGTCACACTAGTTATAGATTCCGATGCTTTACTTCAGGTTTACTGTATACCCTGGACATTCTTATGGACGATGAAACATAGAAATTGCATCGGAATTAAATAGAAAAGGCACAATGTCGACTTATGTACAAGAAGACTGACTCTTCTTACTGTCTATGTTTTGAACCATCCCTGTGACTCTAGTTATAGATTCCGATGCTTCACTCCACATTTACTGTAACCCTTGGACCTTCTTATTGACGATGAAACACAGATATTGCATCGGAATTAAATAGAAAAGGCAAAATGCCGACTTAAGTACAAGAAGACTGACTCTTCTTACTGACTATGATTGAACCATTCCTGTGACACTAGTTACAGTTTCCGATGCATCACTTCAGTTTTACTGTATCCCTCTGACCTTCTTATTGACGATGAAACACCGAAATTGCATCGGAGTTAAATAGAAAACTCACAATGCCGACTCAAGTACAATAAGACTGACTTTTCTTACTGTCTATGTTTTGAACCATTCCTGTGACACTAGTTATAGATTCCGATGCTTCACTCCAGGTTTACTGTATACCTTGGACCTTCTTATTGACGATGAAACACAGAAATTGCATCGGAAATAAATGGAAAAGGCACAATGCCGACTTAAGTAAAAGAAGACTGACTCTTCTTAGTGATTATAGTTTGAACCATTGCTGTGACACTAGTTATAGATTCCGATGCTTTACTTCAGGTTTACTGTATACCTTGGACATTCTTATTGACGATGAAACACAGAAATTGCATCGGAATTAAATACAAAAGGCACAATGCCGACTTAAGTACAAGAAGACTGACTCTTCTTACTGTCTATGTTTTGAACCATTCCTGTGTCGCTAGTTATAGATTCCGATGCTTCACTCCAGGTTTACTGTATACCTTGGACATTCTTATTGACGATGAAACACAGAAATTGCATCGGAATTAAATACAAAAGGCACAATGCCGACTTAAGTACAAGAATACTGACTCTTCTTACTGCCTATGTTTCGAACCATCCCCGTGACACTAGTTATAGATTCCGATGCTTCACTCCAGTTTGACTGTATCTCTTGGACCTTCTAATTGACGATGATACACAGAAATTGCATCGGAATTAAATACAAAAGCCACTATGCCGACTTCAGTACAAGAATACTGACTCTTCTTACTGTCTATGTTTTGAACCATTCCTGTGACACTAGTTATAGGTTCCGATGCCTCACTCTAGGTTTAATGTATCCCTTGAACCTTCTTATTGACGATGAAACACAGAAATTGCATAGGAATTAAATAAAAAAGGCACAAAGCCGACTTAAGTTCAAGAAGACTGACTCTGCTTACTGTCTATGTTTTGAACCATTCCTGTGACACTAGTTACAGATTCCGATGCCTCACTCCAGGTTTACTGTATCCCTTGGACCTTCTTATTGACGATGAAACACAGAAATTTCATCGGAATTAAATACAAAAGGCACAATGCCGACTTAAGTACAAGAAGACAGAGTCTTCCTACTGTCTATGTATTGAACCATTCCTGTGACACTAGTTTTGGATTCCGATGCTTCACCTCAAATTTACTGTATCCCTCTGACCTTCTTATTGACAACGAAACACAGAAATTGAATCGGAATTAAATACAAAAGGCACAATGCCGACTTAAGTACAAGAAGACTGACACTTCCTACTGTCTATGTTTTGAACCATTCCTGTGACACTAGTTATAGATTCCGATGCTTCACTTCAGCTTTACTGTATCCCTCTGACCTTATTGCCGATGAAACACAGAAATTGCATCGGAATTAAATACAAAAAATCACAAAGCCGGCTTAAGGACAAGAAGACTGACTCTTCTTACTGACTATGTTTTGAAACAATCCTGTGACTGTAGTTATGGATACCGATGCTTCACGTCAGGTTTACTGTATCCCTTGGACCTTCTTATTGACGATGAATCACAGGAATTGCATCGGAATTAAACACAAAAGACACAATGCTGACTTAAGTACAAGAAGACTGACTCTTCCTACTGTCTATGTTTTGAACCATTCCTGTGACACTAGTTATAGATTCCGATGCTTCATTTCAGGTTTACTGTATCCCTCTGACCTTCTTATTGACGATGTAACACAGAAACTGCATCGGAATGAAATAGAAAAGGCAGAATGCCGACTTAAGTACAAGAAGACTGACTCTTCTTACTGATTATAGTTTGAACCATTCCGGTGACAATAGTTATAGATTCCGATGCTTCACTTCAGGTTTACTGTATCCCTTGGACCTTGTTATTGACGGTGACACACAGAAATAGCATTGAAATTAAATTAAAAAGGCAAAATGCTAACTTTAGTACACGAAGATTGACTCTTCTTACTGTCTATGTTTTGAACCATTCCTGTGACGCTAGTTATAGATTCCGATGCTTCACTACAGGTTTACTGTATCCTTCTGACCTACTTATTGACGATGAAACACAGAAATTACATCGGAATTAAATAGAAAACTCACAATGCCGACTTAAGTACAAGAAGACTGACTCTTCATACTGTCTATGTTTTGAACCATTCCTGTGACACTAGTTACAGATTCCGATGCTTCTCTCCAGGTTTACTGTATCCCTTGGACCTTCTTATTGACGATGAAACACAGAAATTGCATCGGAATTAAATAGAAAAGGCACAATGCCGACTAAAGTACAAGAAGATTGACTCTCCTTAGTGATTATAGTTTGAACCATTGCTGTGACACTAGTTATAGATTCCGATGCTTTACTTCAGGTTTACTGTATACCTTCGACATTCTTATTGACGATGAAACACAGAAATTCCATCGGAATTAAATAGAAAATGCTCAATGTCGACTTAAGTACAAGAAGACTGACTCTTCTTACTGACTATGCTTTGAACCATTCCTGTGACACTAGTTATAGATTCCGATGCTTCACTTCAGGTTTACTGTATACCTTGGACCTTCTTATTGACGATTAAACACAGAAATTGCAACGGAGTTAAATACAAAAGGCACAATGCCGACTTAAGTACAATAAGACTGACTCGTCCTACTGTCTATGTTTTGAACCATTCCTGTGACACTAGTTTTGGATTCCGATGCTTCACTTCAGGTTTACTGTATCCCTCTGACCTTCTTATTGCCAATGAAACATAGAAATTGCATCGGAATTAAATACAAAAGCACAATGCCGACTTAAGTACAAGAAGACTGACTCTTCCTACTGTCTATGTTTTGAACCATTCCTGTGACACTAGTTATAAATTCCGATGCTTCACTTCAGGTTTACTGTAATCCTCTGACCTTATTGCCGATGAAACACAGAAATTGCATCGGAATTAAATACAAAATTCACAATGCCGACTTAAGGACAAGAAGACTGATCCTTCTTACTGACTATGTTTTGAAAAATTCCTGTGACTCTAGTTATAGATTCCAATGCTTCACTTCAGGTTTACTGTATCCCTCTGACCTTATTGCCGATGAAACACAGAAATTGCATCGGAATTAAATACAAAAGGCACAATGCCGACTTAAGTACAAGAAGACTGACTCTTCTTACTGTCTATATTTTGAACCATTCCAGTGACACTAGTTATAGATTCCGATGCTTCACTTCAGGATTACTGTATCCCTTAGACCTTATTATTGACGATGAATCACAGGAATTGCATCGGAAGTAAATACAAAAGGCACAATGCCGACTTAAGTACAAGAAGACTGACTCTTCTTACAGTCTATATTTTGAACCATTCCAGTGACACTAGTTATAGATTCCGATGCTTCACTTCAGGTTTACTGTATTCCTTGGACATTCGTATTGACGATGAAACACAGAAATTGCATCGAAATTAAATACAAAAGGCACAATGCCGACTTAAGTACAAGAAGACTGACTCATCTTACTGTCTATGTTTTGAACCATTACTGTGTCACTAGTTATAGATTCCGATGCTTCACTCCAGGTATACTGTATCCCTTGGACCTTCTTTTTGACGATGAAACACAGAAATTGCATCGGAATTAAATACAAAAGGCACAATGCCGACGTAAGGACAAGAAGACTGACTCTTCTTACTGACTATGTTTTGAACAATTCCTGTGACACTAGTTATAGATTCCGATGCCGCACTTTAGGTTTACTGTATCCCTCTGACCTTCTTATTGACGATGAAACACAGAAATAGCATCGGAATTAAATACAAAAGGCACAATGCCGACTTAAGTAGAAGAAGACTGACTTTTCTTACTGTCTATGTTTCAACCATTCCTGTGACACTAGTTAAAGATTCCGATGCTTCACTTCAGGTTTACTGTATCCCTCTGACCTTCTTATTGACGATGAAACACAGAAATTGCATCGGAATTAAACACAAAAGGCACAATGCCGACTTAAGTACAAGATGACTGACTCTTCTTAGTGATTATAGTTTGAACCATTGCTGTGACACTAGTTATAGATTCCGATGCTTTACTTCAGGTTTACTGTATACCTTCGACATTCTTATTGACGATGAAACACAGAAATTGCATCGGAATTAAATAGAAAATGCTCAATGTCGACTTAAGTACAAGAAGACCAACTCTTCCTACTGTCTATGATTTGAACCATTCCTGTGACACTAGTTATAGATTCCGATGCTTCACTTCAGCTTTACTGTATCCCTCTGACCTTATTGCCGATGAAACACAGAAATTGCATCGGAATTAAATACAAAAGGCACAATGCCGACTTAAGTAGAAGAAGACTGACTTTTCTAACTGTCTATGTTTCAACCATTCCTGTGACACTAGTTATAGATTCCGATGCTTCACTTCAGGTTTACTGTATCCTTCTGACCTACTTATTGACGATGAAACACAGAAATTGCATCGGAATTAAATAGAAAACTCACAATGCCGACTTAAGTACAAGAAGACTGACTCTTCATACTGTCTATGTTTTGAACCATTCCTGTGACACTAGTTACAGATTCCGATGCTTCACTCCAGGTTTACTGTATCCCTTGGACCTTCTTATTGACGATGAAACACAGAAATTGCATCGGAATTAAATAGAAAAGGCACAATGCCGACTAAAGTACAAGAAGATTGACTCTCCTTTGTGATTATAGTTTGAACCATTGCTGTGACACTAGTTACAGATTCCGATGCTTTACTTCAGGTTTACTGTATACCTTCGACATTCTTATTGACGATGAAACACAGAAATTCCATCGGAATTAAATAGAAAATGCTCAATGTCGACTTAAGTACAAGAAGACTGACTCTTCTTACTGTCTATGTTCTGAACCATTCCTGTGACACTAGTTATAGATTCCGATGCTTCACTCTAGGTTTACTGTAACCCTTGGACCTTCTTATTGACGATGAAACACAGAAATTGCATCGGAATTAAATAGAAAAGGCACAATACCGACTTAAGTACAAGAAGACTGACTCTTCTTACAGACTATGCTTTGAACCATTCCTGTGACACTAGTTTTAAATTCCGATGCTTCACTTCAGGTTTACTGTAATCCTCTGACCTTATTGCCGATGAAACACAGAAATTGCATCGGAATTAAATACAAAATTCACAATGCCGACTTAAGGACAAGCAGACTGATTCTTCTTACTGACTATGATTTGAAAAATTCCTGTGACTCTAGTTATAGATTCCGATGCTTCACTTCAGGTTACTGTATCCCTCTCACCTTATTGCCGATGAAACACAGAAATTGCATCGGAATTAAATACAAAAGGCACAATGCCGACTTAAGTACAAGAAGACTGACTCTTCTTACTGTCTATATTTTGAACCACTCCAGTGACACTAGTTATAGATTCCGATGCTTCACTTCAGGTTTACTGTATCCCTTGGACCTTATTATTGACAATGAATCACAGGAATTGCATCGGAAGTAAATACAAAAGGCACAATGCCGACTTAAGTACAAGAAGACTGACTCTTCTTACAGTCTATATTTTGAACCATTCCAGTGACACTAGTTATAGATTCCGATGCTTCACTTCAGGTTTACTGTATTCCTTAGACATTCGTATTGACGATGAAACACAGAAATTGCATCGAAATTAAATACAAAAGGCACAATGCCGACTTAAGCACAAGAAGACTGACTCATCTTACTGTCTATGTTTTGAACCATTACTGTGTCACTAGTTATAGATTCCGATGCTTCACTCCAGGTATACTGTATGCCTTGCACCTTCTTTTTGACGATGAAACACAGAAATTGCATCGGAATTAAATACAAAAGGCACAATGCCGACGTAAGGACAAGAAGACTGACTCTTCTTACTGACTATGTTTTGAACAATTCCTGTGACACTAGTTATAGATTCCGATGCCGCAATTTAGGTTTACTGTATCCCTCTGACCTTCTTATTGACGATGAAACACAGAAATTGCATCGGAATTAAATACAAAAGGCACAATGCCGACTTAAGTAGAAGAAGACTGACTTTTCTTACTGTCTATGTTTCAACCATTCCTGTGACACTAGTTATAGATTCCGATGCTTCACTTCAGGTTTACTGTATCCCTCTGACCTTCTTATTGACGATGAAACACAGAAATTGCATCGAAATTAAATACAAAAGGCACAATGCCGACTTAAGTACAAGAAGACTGACTCATCTTACTGTCTATGTTTTGAACCATTCCTGTGACACTAGTTATAGATTCCGATGCTTCACTTCAGCTTTACTGTATCCCTCTGACCTTATTGCCGATGAAACACAGAAATTGCATCGGAATTAAATACAAAAGGCACAATGCCGGCTTAAGGACAAGAAGACTGACTCTTCTTACTGACTATGTTTTGAAACATTCCTGTGACTCTAGTTATAGATTCCGATGCTTCGCTTCAGGTTTACTGTATCCCTTGGACCTTCTTATTGACGATGAATCACAGGAATTGCATCGGAATTAAACACAAAAGACACAATGCCGACTTAAATACAAGAAGACTGACTCTTCCTACTGTCTATGTTTTGAACCATTCCTGTGACACTAGTTATAGATTCCGATGCTTCATTTCAGGTTCACTGTATCCCTCTGACCTTCTTATTGACGATGTAACACAGAAACTGCATCGGAATGAAATAGAAAAGGCAGAATGCCGACTTAAGTACAAGAAGACTGACTCTTCTTACTGATAATAGTTTGAACCATTTCGGTGACAATAGTTATAGATTCCGATGCTTCACTTCAGGTTTACTGTATCCCTTGGACCTTGTTATTGACGGTGACACACAGAAATAGCATTGAAATTAAATACAAAAGGCAAAATGCTAACTTTAGTACACGAAGATTGACTCTTCTTACTGTCTATGTTTTGAACCATTCCTGTGACACTAGTTATAGATTCCGATGCTTCACTTCAGGTTAACTGTATCCTTCTGACCTACTTATTGACGATGAAACACAGAAATTGCATCGGAATTAACTAGAAAACTCACAATGCCGACTTAAGTACAAGAAGACTGACTCTTCATACTGTCTATGTTTTGAACCATTCCTGTGACACTAGTTATAGATTCCGATGCTTGACTCCAGGTTTACTGTATCCCTTGGACCTTCTTATTGACGATGAAGCACAGAAATTGCATCGGAATTAAATACAAAAGGCACAATGCCGACTAAAGTACAAGAAGACTGACTCTTCTTAGTGATTATAGTTTGAACCATTGCTGTGACACTAGTTATAGATTCCGATGCTTTACTTCAGGTTTACTGTATACCTTCGACATTCTTATTGACGATGAAACACAGAAATTGCATCGGAATTAAATAGAAAATGCTCAATGTCGACTTAAGTACAAGAAGACTGACTCTTCTTACTGTCTATGTTTTGAACCATTCCTGTGACACTAGTTATAGATTCCGATGCTTCACTCTAGGTTTACTGTAACCCTTGGACCTTCTTATTGACGATGAAACACAGAAATTGCATCGGAATTAAATAGAAAAGGCACAATACCGACTTAAGTACAAGAAGACTGACTCTTCTTACTGACTATGCTTTGAACCATTCCTGTGACACTAGTTATAGATTCCGATGGTTCACTTCAGGTTTACTGTATACCTTGGACCTACTTATTGACGATTAAACACAGAAATTGCATCGGAGTTAAATACAAAAGGCACAATGCCGACTTAAGTACAATAATTTTGACTCTTCCTACTGTCTATGTTTTGAACCATTCCTGTGACACTAGTTTTGGATTCCGATGCTTCACTTCAGGTTTACTGTATCCCTCTGACCTTCTTATTGACAATGAAACATAGAAATTACATCGAAATTAAATACAAAAGCACAATGCCGACTTAAGTACAAGAAGACTGACTCTTCCTACTGTCTATGTTTTGAACCATTCCTGTGACACTAGATTCCGATGCTTCACTTCAGGTTTACTGTAATCCTCTGACCTTATTGCCGATGAAACACAGAAATTGCATCGGAATTAAATACAAAATTCACAATGCCGACTTAAGGACAAGAAGACTGATACTTCTTACTGACTATGTTTTGAAAAATTCCTGTGACTCTAGTTATAGATTCCGATGCTTCACTTCAGGTTTACTGTATCCCTCTGACCTTATTGCCGATGAAACACAGAAATTGCATCGGAATTAAATACAAAAGGCACAATGCCGACTTATGTACAAGAAGACTGACTCTTCTTACAGTCTATATTTTGAACCATTCCAGTGACACTAGTTATAGATTCCGATGCTTCACTTCTGGTTTACTGTATCCCTTGGACCTTATTATTGACGATGAATCACAGGAATTGCATCGGAAGTAAATACAAAAGGCACAATGCCGACTTATGTACAAGAAGACTGACTCTTCTTACAGTCTATATTTTGAACCATTCCAGTGACACTAGTTATAGATTCCGATGCTTCACTTCAGGTTTACTGTATTCCTTGGACATTCGTATTGACGATGAAACACAGGAATTGCATCGGAATTAAACACAAAAGACACAATGCCGACTTAAGTACAAGAAGACTGACTCTTCCTACTGTCTATGTTTTGAACCATTCCTGTGACACTAGTTATAGATTCCGATGCTTCATTTCAGGTTTACTGTATCCCTCTGACCTTCTTATTGACGATGTAACACAGAAACTGCATCTGAATGAAATAGAAAAGGCAGAATGCCGACTGAAGTACAAGAAGACTGACTCTTCTTACTGATAATAGTTTGAACCATTCCGGTGACAATAGTTATAGATTCCGATGCTTCACTTCAGGTTTACTGTATCCCTTGGACCTTGTTATTGACGGTGACACATAGAAATAGCATTGAAATTAAATACAAAAGGCAAAATGCTAACTTTAGTACACGAAGATTGACTCTTCTTACTGTCTATGTTTTGAACCATTCCTGTGACACTAGTTATAGATTCCGATGCTTCACTTCAGGTTTACTGTATCCTTCTGACCTACTTATTGACGATGAAACACAGAAATTGCATCGGAATTAAATAGAAAACTCACAATGCCGACTTAAGTACAAGAAGACTGACTCTTCATACTGTCTATGTTTTGAACCATTCCTGTGACACTAGTTATAGATTCCGATGCTTCACTCCAGGTTTACTGTATCCCTTGGACCTTCTTATTGACGATGAAGCACAGAAATTGCATCGGAATTAAATAGAAAAGGCACAATGCCGACTAAAGTACAAGAAGATTGACTCTTCTTAGTGATTATAGTTTGAACCATTGCTGTGACACTAGTTATAGATTCCGATGCTTTACTTCAGGTTTACTGTATACCTTCGACATTCTTATTGACGATGAAACACAGAAATTCCATCGGAATTAAATAGAAAATGCTCAATGTCGAATTAAGTACAAGAAGACTGACTCTTCTTACTGTCTATGTTTTGAACCATTCCTGTGACACTAGTTATAGATTCCGATGCTTCACTCTAGGTTTACTGTAACCCTTGGACCTTCTTATTGACGATGAAACACAGAAATTGCATCGGAATTAAATAGAAAAGGCACAATACCGACTTAAGTACAAGAAGACTGACTCTTCTTACTGACTATGCTTTGAACCATTCCTGTGACACTAGTTATAGATTCCGATGCTTCACTCCAGGTATACTGTATCCCTTGGACCTTCTTTTTGACGATGAAACACAGAAATTGCATCGGAATTAAATACAAAAGGCACAATGCCGACGTAAGGACAAGAAGACTGACTCTTCTTACTGACTATGTTTTTAACAATTCCTGTGACACTAGTTATAGATTCCGATGCCGCACTTTAGGTTTACTGTATCCCTCTGACCTTCTTATTGACGATGAAACACAGAAATTGCATCGGAATTAAATACAAAAGGCACAATGCCGACTTAAGTAGAAGAAGACTGACTTTTCTTGCTGTCTATGTTTCAACCATTCCTGTGACACTAGTTATAGATTCCGATGCTTCACTTCAGGTTTACTGTATCCCTCTGACGTTCTTATTGACGATGAAACACAGAAATTGCATCGGAATTAAATACAAAAGGCACAAATCCGACTTAAGTACAAGAAAACTGACCCTTCTTAGTGATTATAGTTTGAACCATTGCTGTGACACTAGTTATAGATTCCGATGCTTTACTTCAGGTTTACTGTATACCTTCGACATTCTTATTGACGATGAAACACAGAAATTGCAACGGAATTAAATAGAAAATGCTCAATGTCGACTTAAGTACAAGAAGACTGACTCTTCCTACTGTCTATGTTTTGAACCATTCCTGTGACACTAGTTATAGATTCCGATGCTTCACTTCAGCTTTACTGTATCCCTCTGACCTTATTGCCGATGAAACACAGAAATTGCATCGGAATTAAATACAAAAGGCACAATGCCGGCTTAAGGACAAGAAGACTGACTCTTCTTACTGACTATGTTTTGAAACATTCCTGTGACTCTAGTTATAGATTCCGATGCTTCACTTCAGGTTTACTGTATCCCTTGGACCTTCTTACTGACGATGAATCACAGGAATTGCATCGGAATTAAACACAAAAGACACAATGCCGACTTAAGTACAAGAAGACTGACTCTTCCTACTGTCTATGTTTTGAACCATTCCTGTGACACTAGTTATAGATTCCGATGCTTCATTTCAGGTTTACTGTATCCCTCTGACCTTCTTATTGACGATGTAACACAGAAACTGCATCGGAATGAAATAGAAAAGGCAGAATGCCGACTTAAGTACAAGAAGACTGATTCTTCTTACTGATAATAGGTTGAACCATTCCGGTGACAATAGTTATAGATTCCGATGCTTCACTTCAGGTTTACTGTATCCCTTGGACCTTGTTATTGACGGTGACACACAGAAATAGCATTGAAATTAAATACAAAAGGCAAAATGCTAACTTTAGTACACGAAGATTGACTTTTCTTACTGTCTATGTTTTGAACCATTCCTGTGACACTAGTTATAGAGTCCGATGCTTCACTTCAGGTTTCCTGTATCCTTCTGACCTACTTATTGACGATGAAACACAGAAATTGCATCGGAATTAAATAGAAAACTCACAATGCCGACTTAAGTACAAGAAGACTGACTCTTCAAACTGTCTATGTTTTGAACCATTCCTGTGACACTAGTTATAGATTCCGATGCTTCACTCCAGGTTTACTGTATCCCTTGGACCTTCTTATTGACGATGAAGCACAGAAATTGCATCGGAATTAAATACAAAAGGCACAATGCCGACTAAAGTACAAGAAGACTGACTCTTCTTAGTGATTATAGTTTGAACCATTGCTGTGACACTAGTTATAGATTCCGATGCTTTACTTCAGGTTTACTGTATACCTTCGACATTCTTATTGACGATGAAACACAGAAATTCCATCGGAATTAAATACAAAATGCTCAATGTCGACTTAAGTACAAGAAGACTGACTCTTCTTACTGTCTATGATTTGAACCACTCCTGTGACACTAGTTATAGATTCCGATGCTTCACTCTAGGTTTACTGTAACCCTTGGACCTTCTTATTGACGATGAAACACAGAAATTGCATCGGAATTAAATAGAAAAAGCACAATACCGACTTAAGTACAAGAAGACTGACTCTTCTTACTGACTATGCTTTGAACCATTCCTGTGACACTAGTTATAGATTCCGATGCTTCACTTCAGGTTTACTGTATCCCTTGGACCTTCTTATTGACGATGAAGCACAGAAATTGCATCGGAATTAAATACAAAAGGCACAATGCCGAATTAAGTACAAGAAGACTGACTCTTCTTACTGTCTAAATTTTGAACCATTCCAGTGACACTAGTTATAGATTCCGATGCTTCACTTCTGGTTTACTGTATCCCTTGGACCTTATTATTGACGATGAATCACAGGAATTGCATCGGAAGTAAATACAAAAGGCACAATGCCGACATAAGTACAAGAAGACTGACTCTTCTTACAGTCTATATTTTGAACCATTCCAGTGACACTAGTTATAGATTCCGATGCTTCACTTCAGGTTTACTGTATTCCTTGGACATTCGTATTGACGATGAAACACAGAAATTGAATCGAAATTAAATACAAAAGGCACAATGCCGACTTAAGTACAAGAAGACTGACTCATCTTACTGTCTATGTTTTGAACCATTACTGTGTCACTAGTTATAGATTCCGATGCTTCACTCCAGGTATACTGTATCCCTTGGACCTTCTTTTTGACGATGAAACACAGAAATTGCATCGGAATTAAATACAAAAGGCACAATGCCGACGTAAGGACAAGAAGACTGACTCTTCTTACTGACTATGTTTTGAACAATTCCTGTGACACTAGTTATAGATTCCGATGCCGCACTTTAGGTTTACTGTATCCCTCTGACCTTCTTATTGACGATGAAACACAGAAATTGCATCGGAATTAAATACAAAAGGCACAATGCCAACTTAAGTAGAAGAAGACTGACTTTTCTTACTGTCTATGTTTCAACCATTCCTGTGACACTAGTTATAGATTCCGATGCTTCACTTCAGGTTTACTGTATCCCTCTGACCTTCTTATTGACGATGAAACACAGAAATTGCATCGGAATTAAATACAAAAGGCAAAATGCCGACTTTAGTACAAGAAGACTGACGCTTCCTACTGTCTATGTTTGAACCATTCCTGTGACACTAGTTATAGATTCCGATGCTTCATTTCAGGTTTACTGTATCCCTCTGACCTTCTTATTGACGATGTAACACAGAAACTGCATCGGAATGAAATAGAAAAGGCAGAATGCCGACTTAAGTACAAGAAGACTGACTCTTCTTACTGATAATAGTTTGAACCATTCCAGTGACAATAGTTACAGATTTCGATGCTTCACTTCTGGTTTACTGTATCCCTTGGACCTTGTTATTGACGGTGACACACAGAAATAGCATTGAAATTAAATACAAAAGGCAAAATGCTAACTTTAGTACACGAAGATTGACTCTTCTTACTGTCTATGTTTTGAACCATTCCTGTGACACTAGTTATAGATTCCGATGCTTCACTTCAGGTTTACTGTATCCTTCTGACCTACTTATTGACGATGAAACACAGAAATTGCATCGGAATTAAATAGAAAACTCACAATGCCGACTTAAGTACAAGAAGACTGACTCTTCATACTGTCTATGTTTTGAACCATTCCTATGACACTAGTTATAGATTCCGATGCTTCACTCCAGGTTTACTGTATCCCTTGGACCTTCTTATTGACGATGAAGCACAGAAATTGCATCGGAATTAAATAGAAAAGGCACAATGCCGACTAAAGTACAAGAAGACTGACTCTTCTTAGTGATTATAGTTTGAACCATTGCTGTGACACTAGTTATAGATTCCGATGCTTTACTTCAGGTTTACTGTATACCTTCGATATTCTTATTGACGATGAAACACAGAAATTGCATCGGAATTAAATAGAAAATGCTCAATGTCGACTTAAGTACAAGAAGACTGACTCTTCTTCCTGTCTATGTTTTGAACCATTCCTGTGACACTAGTTATAGATTCCGATGCTTCACTCTAGGTTTACTGTAACCCTTGGACCTTCTTATTGACGATGAAACACAGAAATTGCATCGGAATTAAATAGAAAAGGCACAATAGCGACTTAAGTACAAGAAGACTGACTCTTCTTACTGACTATCCTTTGAACCATTCCTGTGCCACTAGTTATAGATTCCGATGCTTCACTTCAGGTTTACTGTATACCTTGGACCTTCTTATTGACGATTAAACACTGATATTGCATCGGAGTTAAATACAAAAGGCACAATGCCGACTTAAGTACAATAAGACTGACTCTTCCTACTGTCTATGTTTTGAACCATTCCTGTGACACTAGTTTTGGATTCCGATGCTTCACTTCAGGTTTACTGTATCCCTCTGACCTTCTTATTGACAATGAAACATAGAAATTGCATCGGAATTGAATACAAAAGCACAATGCCGACTTAAGTACAAGAAGACTGACTCTTCCTACTGTCTATGTTTTGACCCATTCCTGTGACACTAGTTATAGATTCCGATGCTTCACTTCAGGTTTACTGTAATCCTCTGACCTTATTGCCGATGAAACACAGAAATTGCATCGGAATTAAATACAAAATTCACAATGCCGACTTAAGGACAAGAAGACTGATTCTTCTTACTGACTATGTTTTGAAAAATTCCTGAGACTCTAGTTATAGATTCCGATGCTTCACTTCAGGTTTACTGTATCCCTCTGACCTTATTGCCGATGAAACACAGAAATTGCATCGGAATTAAATACAAAAGGCACACAAGCCGACTTAAGTACAAGAAGACTGACTCTTCTTACTGTCTATATTTTGAACCATTCCAGTGACACTAGTTATAGATTCCGATGCTTCACTTCAGGTTTACTGTATTCCTTGGACATTCGTATTGACGATGAAACACAGAAATTGCATCGAAATTAAATACAAAAGGCACAATGCCGACTTAAGTACAAGAAGACTGACTCATCTTACTGTCTATGTTTTGAACCATTACTGTGTCACTAGTTATAGATTCCGATGCTTCACTCCAGGTATACTGTATCCCTTGGACCTTCTTTTTGACGATGAAACACAGAAATTGCATCGGAATTAAATACAATAGGCACAATGCCGACGTAAGGACAAGAAGACTGACTCTTCTAACTGACTATGTTTTGAACAATTCCTGTGACACTAGTTATAGATTCCGATGCCGCACTTTAGGTTTACTGTATCCCTCTGACCTTCTTATTGACGATGAAACACAGAAGATGCATCGGAATTAAATACAAAAGGCAAAATGCCGACTTAAGTAGAAGAAGACTGACTTTTCTTACTGTCTATGTTTCAACCATTCCTGTGACACTAGTTATTAATTCCGATGCTTCACTTCAGGTTTACTGTATCCCTCTGACCTTCTTATTGACGATGAAACACAGAAATTGCATCGGAATTAAATACAAAAGGCACAATGCCGACTTAAGTACAAGAAGACTGACTCTTCTTAGTGATTATAGTTTGAACCATTGCTGTGACACTAGTTATAGATTCCGATGCTTTACTTCAGGTTTACTGTATACCTTGGACATTCTTATTGACGATGAAACACAGAAATTGCATCGGAATTAAATAGATAACTCACAATGCCGACTTAAGTACAAGAAGACTGACTCTTCATACTGTCTATGTTTTGAACCATTCCTGTGACACTAGTTATAGATTCCGATGCTTCACTCCAGGTTTACTGTATCCCTTGGACCCTCTTATTGACGATGAAGCACAGAAATTGCATCGGAATTAAATAGAAAAGGCACAATGCCGACTAAAGTACAAGAAGACTGACTCTTCTTAGTGATTATAGTTTGAACCATTCCTGTGACACTAGTTATAGATTCCGATGCTTCACTCCAGGTTTACTGTATACCTTGGACCTTCTTATTGACGATTAAACACAGAAATTGCATCCGAGTTAAATACAAAATGCACAATGCCGACTTAAGTACAATAAGACTGACTCTTCCTACTGTCTATGTTTTGAACCATTCCTGTGACACTAGTTTTGGATTCCGATGCTTCACTTCAGGTTTACTGTATCCCTCTGACCTTCTTATTGACAATGAAACATAGAGATTGCATCGGAATTAAATACAAAAGCACAATGCCGACTTAAGTACAAGAAGACTGACTCTTCCTACTGTCTATGTTTTGAACCATTCCTGTGACACTAGTTATAGATTCCGATGCTTCACTTCAGGTTTACTGTAATCCTCTGACCTTATTGCCGATGAAACACAGAAATTGCATCGGAATTAAATACAAAATTCACAATGCCGACTTAAGGACAAGTAGACTGATTCTTCTTACTGACTATGTTTTGAAAAATTCCTGTGACTCTAGTTATAGATTCCGATGCTTCACTTCAGGTTTACTGTATCCCTCTGACCTTATTGCCGATGAAACACAGAAATTGCATCGGAATTAAATACAAAAGGCACAAGGCCGACTTAAGTACAAGAAGACTGACTCTTCTTACTGTCTATATTTTGAACCATTCCAGTGACACTAGTTATAGATTCCGATGCTTCACTTCAGGTTTACTGTATCCCTTGGACCTTATTATTGACGATGAATCACAGGAATTGCATCGGAAGTAAATACAAAAGGCACAATGCCGACTTAAGTACAAGAAGACTGACTCTTCTTACAGTCTATATTTTGAACCATTCCTGTGACACTAGTTATAGATTCCGATGCTTCACTTCAGGTTTACTGTATTCCTTGGACATTCGTATTGACGATGAAACACAGAAATTGCATCGGAATTAAATACAAAAGGCACAAGGCCGACTTAAGTACAAGAAGACTGACTCTTCTTACTGTCTATATTTTGAACCATTCCAGTGACACTAGTTATAGATTCCGATGCTTCACTTCAGGTTTACTGTATCCCTTGGACCTTATTATTGACGATGAATCACAGGAATTGCATCGGAAGTAAATACAAAAGGCACAATGCCGACTTAAGTACAAGAAGACTGACTCTTCTTACAGTCTATATTTTGAACCATTCCAGTGACACTAGTTATAGATTCCGATGCTTCACTTCAGGTTTACTGTATTCCTTGGACATTCGTATTGACGATGAAACACAGAAATTGCATCGGAATTAAATACAAAAGGCACAATGCCGACTTAAGTAGAAGAAGACTGACTTTTCTTACTGTCTATGTTTCAACCATTCCTGTGACACTAGTTATAGATTCCGATGCTTCACTTCAGGTTTACTGTATCCCTCTGATCTTCTTATTGACGATGAAACACAGAAATTGCATCGGAATTAAATACAAAAGGCACAATGCCGACTTAAGTACAAGAAGACTGACTCTTCTTACTGTCTATTTTTTGAACCATTCCTGTGACACTTGTTATAGATTCCGATGCTTCACTCTAGGTTTACTGTATCGCTTGGACCTTCTTATTGACGATGAAACACAGAAATTGCATCGGAATTAAATAGAAAAGGCACAATGCCGACTTAAGTACAAGAAGACTGACTCTTCTTAGTGATTATAGTTAGAACCATTGCTGTGACACTAGTTATAGATTCCGATGCTTTGCTTCAGGTTTACTGTATACCTTGGAAATTCTTATTGACGATGACACACAGAAATTGCATCGGAATTAAATAGAAAAAGAACATTGTCGTCTTAAGTACAAGAAGACTGACTCTTCTTACATTCTATGACTTTAACCATTCCAGTGAAACTAGTTATAGATTCCGATGCTTCACTTCAGGTTTACTGTATCCCTTGGACCTTCTTATTGGCGATGAAACACAGAAATTGCATCGGAATAAAATACAAAAGGAAAATGCCGACTTAAGTACACGAAGAGTGACTCTTCTTACTGTCAATGTTTTGAACCATTCCTGTGATTCTAGTTATAGATTCCGATGCTACACTCCAGGTTTACTGTATCCCTTGGACCTTTTTATTGACGATGAAACACAGAAAATGCATCGGAATTAAATACAAAAGGCACAATGCCGACTTAAGTACAAGAAGACTGACTCATATTACTGTCTATGCTTTGAACCATTACTGTGTCACTAGTTATAGATTCCGATGCTTCACTCCAGGTATACTGTATCCCTTGGACCTTCTTTTTGACAATGAAACACAGAAATTGCATCGGAATTAAATACAAAAGGCACAATGCCGACGTAAGGACACGAAGACTGACTCTTCTTACTGACTATGTTTTGAACGATTCCTGTGACACTAGTTATAGATTCCGATGCCGCACTTTAGGTTTACTGTATCCCTCTGACCTTCGTATTGACGATGAAACACAGAAATTGCATCGGAATTAAATACAAAAGGCACAATGCCGACTTAAGTAGAAGAAGACTGACTTTTCTTTCTGTCTATGTTTCAACCATTCCTGTGACACTAGTTATAGATTCCGATGCTTCACTTCAGGTTTACTGTATCCCTCTGATCTTCTTATTGCCGATGAAACACAGAAATTGCATCGGAATTAAATACAAAAGGCACAATGCCGACTTAAGTACAAGAAGACTGACTCTTCTTACTGTCTATATTTTGAACCATTCCTGTGACACTAGTTATAGATTCCGATGCTTCACTCCACGTTTACTGTATCGCTTTGACCTTCTTATTGACGATGAAACACAGAAATTGCATCGGAATTAAATAGAAAAGGCACAATGCCGACTTAAATACAAGAAGACTCACTCTTCTTAGTGATTATAGTTAGAACCATTGCTGTGACACTAGTTATAGATTCCGATGCTTTACTTCAGGTTTACTGTATACCTTGGACATTCTTATTGACGATTAAAACACAGAAATTGCATCGGAATTAAATAGAAAAGGAACAATGTCGTCTTAAGTACAAGAAGACTGACTCTTCTTACAGTCTATATTTTGAACCATTCCAGTGACACTAGTTATAGATTCCGATGCTTCACTTCAGGTTTACTGTTTTCCTTGGACATTCGTATTGACGATGAAACACAGAAATTGCATCGAAATAAAATACAAAAGGCACAATGCCGACTTAAGTACAAGAAGACTGACTCATCTTACTGTCAATGTTTTGAACCATTCCTGTGATTCTAGTTATAGATTCCGATGCTACACTCCAGGTTTACTGTATCCCTTGGACCTTTTTATTGACGATGAAACACAGAAAATGCATCGGAATTAAATACAAAAGGCACAATGCCGACTTAAGTACAAGAAGACTGACTCATCTTACTGTCTATGTTTTGAACCATTACTGTGTCACTAGTTATAGATTCCGATGCTTCACTCCAGGTATACTGTATCCCTTGGACCTTCTTTTTGACAATGAAACACAGAAATTGCATCGGAATTAAATACAAAAGGCACAATGCCGACTTAAGTACAAGAAGACTGACTCTTCTTACTGTCTATATTTTGAACCATTCCTGTGACACTAGTTATAGATTCCGATGCATCACTCCAGGTTTACTGTATCGCTTGGACCTTCTTATTGACGATGAAACACAGAAATTGCATCGGAATTAAATAGAAAAGGCACAATGCCGACTTAAATACATGAAGACTGACTCTTCTTAGTGATTATAGTTAGAACCATTGCTGTGACACTAGTTATAGATTCCGATGCTTTACTTCAGGTTTACTGTATACCTTGGACATTCTTATTGACGATTAAAACACAGAAATTGCATCGGAATTAAATAGAAAAGGAACAATGTCGTCTTAAGTACAAGAAGACTGACTCTTCTTACAGTCTATGACTTTAACCATTCCAGTGAAACTAGTTATAGATTCCGATGCTTCACTCCAGGTTTACTGTCTCCCTTGGACCTTCTTATTGACGATGAAACACAGAAATTGCATTGGAATTAAATACAAAATGCACAATGCCGACTTAAGTACAAGAAGACTGACTCTTCTTACTGTCTATATTTTGAACCATTCCAGTGACACTAGTTATAGATTTCGATGCTTCAGGTTTACTGAATTCCTTGGACCTTCTTATTGACGATGAAACACATAAATTGCATCGGAATTAAATAGAACAGGCACCATGTCGTCTTAAGTACAAGAAGACTGACTCTTCTTACAGTCTATGACTTTAACCATTCCAGTGAAACTAGTTATAGATTCCGATGCTTCACTCCAGGTTTACTGTCTCCCTTGGTCCTTCTTATTGACGATGAAACACAGAAATTGCATCGGAATTAAATAGAAAAGGCACAATGCCGACATAAGTACAAGAAGACTGACTCTTCTTTCTGACTATGTTTGAACCATTCCTGTGACACTAGTTATAGATTCCGATGCTTCACTCCAGGTTTACTGTATCCCTTGGACCTTCTTATTGACGATGAAACACCGAAATTGCATCGGAATTAAATAGAAAAGGCACAATGCCGACTTAAGTACAAGAAGACTGACTCTTCTTAGTGATTATAGTTTGAACCATTGCTGTGACACTAGTTATAGATTCCGATGCTTTACTTCACGTTTATTGTATACCTTGGACATTCTTATTGACGATGAAACACAGAAATTGCATCGGAATTAAATAGAAAAGGCACAATGCCGACTTACGTACAAGAAGACTGACTCTTCTTACTGACTATGTTTTGAACCATTCCTGTGACACTAGTTATAGATTCCGATGCTTCACTTCAGGTTTACTGTATGCCTTGGACCTTCTTATTGACGATGAAACACAGAAATTGCATCGGAATTAAATACAATATGCACAATGCCGACTTAAGTACAAGAAGACTGACTCTTTTTACTGTCTATATTTTGAACCATTCCAGTGACACTAGTTATAGATTCCGATGCTTCAGGTTTACTGAATTCCTTGGACCTTCTTATTGACGCTGAAACACAGAAATTGCATCGGAATTAAATACAAAAGGCACAATGCCGACTTAAGTACAAAAAGACTGATTCTTCCTACTGTCTATGTTTTGAACCAATACTGTGACACTAGTCATAGAGTCCGATGGTTCACTTCAGGTTTACTGTATCCCTTGGACCTTCTTATTGACGATGAATCACAGGAATTGCATCGGATATAAATACCAAAGGCACAATGCCGACCTAAGTACAAGAAGACTGACTCTTCTTACTGTCTATATTTTCAACCATTCCAGTGACACTAGTTATAGATTCCGATGCTTCAGGTTTACTGAATTCCTTGGACCTTCTTATTGACGCTGAAACACAGAAATTGCATCGGAATTAAATACAAAAGGCACAATGCCGACTTAAGTACAAAAAGACTGATTCTTCCTACTGTCTATGTTTTGAACCAATACTGTGACACTAGTTATAGAGTCCGATGGTTCACTTCAGGTTTACTGTATCCCTTGGACCTTCTTATTGACGATGAATCACAGGAATTGCATCGGATATAAATACCAAAGGCACAATGCCGACCTAAGTACAAGAAGACTGACTCTTCTTACTGTCTATATTTTCAACCATTCCAGTGACACTAGTTATAGATTCCGATGCTTCACTTCAGGTTTACTGTATCCCTCTGACCTTCGTATTGACGATGAAACACAGAAATTGCATCGGAATTAAATACAAAAGGCACAGTGCCGACTAAAGTACAAGAAGTCTTACTCTTCTTACTGTCTATTTTTGGAACCATTCCTGTGACACTAGTAATAGATTGCGATGCTTCACTCCAGGTTTACTGTATCCCTTGGACCTTCTTATTGCCGATGAAACACAGAAATTGCATCGGAATGAAATAGAAAAGGCACAATGCCGACTTAAGTACAAGAAGACTGACTCTTATTACTGATAATAGTTTGAACCATTCCTGTGACAATAGTTATAGATTCCGATTCTTCACTTCAAATTTACTGTATCCCTTGGACCTTATTATTGACGGTGCAACACAGAAATAGCATTGGAATTAAATAGAAAAGGCACAATGCCGACTTAAGTACAAAAAGACTGACTCTTCTTACTGTCTATTTTTTGAACAATTCCTGTGACACTAGTTATAGATTCCGATGCTTCACTCCAGGGTTACTGTATCCCTTGGACCTTCTTATTGGCGATGAAACACAGAAATTGCATCGGAAGTAAATAGAAAAGGCACAATGTCGACTTAAGTACAAGAAGACTGACTCTTCTTACTGTCTATAATTTGAACCATTCCTGTGGCACTAGTTATAGATTCCGATGCTTCACTTCAGGTTTACTGTATCCCTTGGACCTTCTTATTGACGATGAAACAGAGAAATTGCATCGGAATTAAATAGAAAAGGCACAATGCCGACTTATGTACAAGAAGACTGACTCTTCTTACTGACTATGCTTTGAACCATTCCTGTGACACTAGTTATAGATTACGATGCTTCACTTCAGGTTTATTGTATACCTTGGAAGTTCTTATTGACGATGAAACGCAGAAATTGCATAAGAATTAAATACAAAAGGCAGAATGTTGACTTATGTACAAGAAGACTGACTCTTCCTACTGTCTATGTTTTGATCCATTCCTGTGACACTAGTTTTAGATTCCGATTCTTTACTTCAGGTTTACTGTATCCCCCTGACCTTCTTATTGACCATGAAACACAGAAATTGCGTCGGAATTTAATACAAAAGGCACAATGCCGACTTAAGTACAATAAGACTGACTCTTCCTGTCTCTGCTTTGACCCATTCCTGTGACACTACTTATAGATTCCGATGCTTCACTTCAGGTTTACTGTATCCCTCTGACCTTATTGCCGATGAAACACAGAAATTGAATCGGAATTAAATACAAAAGGCAGAATGGCGACTTAAGGACAAGAAGACCGACTCTTCTTACTGACTATGTTTGACCCATTCATGTGACACTAGTTATAGATTCCGATGCTTCACTTCAGGTTTACTGTTTCCCTTGGACCTTCTTATTGACGATGAAACACAGAAATTGCATCGGAATAAAATACAAAAGGCACAATGCCGACTTAAGTACAAGAAGACTGACTCTTCCTACTGTCTATGTTTTGAACCATTTCTGTGACACTAGTTATAGAGTCCGATGCATCACTTCAGGTTTACTGTATCTCTTGGACCTTCTTATTGACGATGAATCACAGAAATTGCATCTTAATTAAATACAAAAGGCACAATGCCGACTTAAGTACAAGAAGACTGACTCTTCTTACTGTGTATATTTTGAACCATTACAGTGACACTAGTTATAGATTCAGATGCTTCACTTCAGGTTTACTGTACCCCTTGGACCTTCTTAATGACGATGAAACACAGAAATTGCATCGGAAGTAAATACACAAAGCACAATGCTGACTTAAGTACAAGAAGACTGACTCTTCTTACTGTCTATGTTTTGAACCATCACTGTGACACTAGTTATAGATTCCCATTCTTCACTCCAGGTTTACTGTATCCCTCAGACCTTCTAATTGACGATGAAACATGGAAATTGCATCGGAATTAAATACAAATGGCACAATGCCGACTTAAGTACAAGAAGACTGACTCTTCTTACTGTCTATTTTTTGAACAATTCCTGTGACACTAGTTATAGTTTCCGATGCTTCACTTCAGGTTTACTGTATCCCTCTGACCTTATTATTGACGATGAAACACGGAAATTGCATCGGAATTAAATACAAAAGGCACAATGCCGACATAAGTACAAGAAGACTGTCTCTTCTTACTGTCTATGTTTGTACCATACCGGTGACACTAGTTATAGATTCCGATGCTTCACTTCAGGTTTACTGTATCCCTCTGACCTTCTTATTGACGATGAAACACAGAAATTGCATCGGAATTAAATAGAAAAGGCACAATGCCGACATAAGTACAAGAAGACTGACTCATCTTACTGTCTATCTTTTGACCATCCCTGTGACATTAGTTATAGATTCCGATGCTTCACTCCAGGTTTACTGTCTCCCTTGGACCTTCTTATTGACGATGAAACACAGAAATTGCATCGGAATTAAATAGAAAAGGCACAATGTCGACTTAAGTACAATAAGACTGACTCTTCTTAGTGATTATAGTTTGAACCATTGCTGTGACACTAGTTGTAGATTCCGATGCTTTACTTCAGGTTTATTGTATACCTTGGACATTCTTATTGACGATGAAACACAGAAATTGCATCGGAATTAAATAGAAAAGGCACAATGTCGACTTAAGTACAAGAAGACTGGCTCTTCTTACTGTCTATGTTTTGAACCATTCCTGTGACACTAGTTATAGATTCCGATGCTTCACTCCAGATTTACTGTATCCCTTGGACCTTCATATTGACGATGAAGCACAGAAATTGCAATGGAATTAAATAGAAAAGTCACAATGCCACCTTAAGTACAAGAAGACTGACTCTTCTTACAGACTATGTTTTGAACCATTCCTTTGACACTAGTTATAGATTCCGATGCTTCACTTCAGGGTTACTGTATCCCTTGGACCTTCTTATTGACGATGAAACACAGAAATTGCATCGGAATTACATAGAAAAGGCACAATGTCGTCTTAAGTACAAGAAGACTGACTCTTCTTACAGTCTATGATTTTAACCATTCCAGTGAAACTAGTTATAGATTCCGATGCTTCACTCCAGGTTTACTGTCTCCCTTGGACCTTCTTATTGACGATGAAACACAGAAATTGCATCGGAATTAAATAGAAAAGGCACAATGCCGACATAAGTACAAGAAGACTGACTCTTCTTACTGACTATGTATTGAACCATTCCTGTGATACTAGTTATAGATTCCGATGCTTCACTCCAGGTTTACTGTATCTCTTGGACCTTCTTATTGACGATGAGACACAGAAATTGCATCGGAATTAAATAGAAAAGGCACAATGTCGACTTAAGTACAATAAGACTGACTCTTCTTAGTGATTATAGTTTGAACCATTGCTGTGACACTAGTTGTAGATTCCGATGCTTTACTTCAGGTTTATTGTATACCTTGGACATTCTTATTGACGATGAAACACAGAAATTGCATCGGAATTAAATAGAAAAGGCACAATGTCGACTTAAGTACAAGAAGACTGGCTCTTCTTACTGTCTATGTTTTGAACCATTCCTGTGACACTAGTTATAGATTCCGATGCTTCACTCCAGATTTACTGTATCCCTTGGACCTTCATATTGACGATGAAGCACAGAAATTGCAATGGAATTAAATAGAAAAGTCACAATGCCGACTTAAGTACAAGAAGACTGACTCTTCTTACAGACTATGTTTTGAACCATTCCTTTGACACTAGTTATAGATTCCGATGCTTCACTTCAGGGTTACTGTATCCCTTGGACCTTCTTATTGACGATGAAACACAGAAATTGCATCGGAATTAAATAGAAAAGGCACAATGTCGACTTAAGTACAAGAAGACTGATTCTTCTTACTGTCTATAATTTGAACCATTCCTGTGACACTAGTTATAGATTCCGATGCTTCACTTCAGGTTTACTGTATCCCTTGGACCTTCTTACTGACGATGAAACAGAGAAATTGCATCGGAATTAAATAGAAAAGGCACAATGTCGACTTAGGTATAAGCAGACTGACTCTTCTTACTGACTATGCTTTGAACCATTCCTGTGACA
Source organism: Schistocerca serialis cubense (assembly GCF_023864345.2). Lineage (NCBI taxonomy): Eukaryota > Metazoa > Arthropoda > Insecta > Orthoptera > Acrididae > Schistocerca > Schistocerca serialis. The sequence goes on from NC_064641.1 coordinate 983,763,095, forward strand.
CTAGTTATAGATTACGATTCTTCACTTCAGGTTAACTGTATACCTTGGAAGTTCTTATTGACGATGAAACACAGATATTGCATAAGAATTAAATACAAAAGGCACAATGCCGACTTATGTACAAGAAGACTGACTCTTCCTACTGTCTATGTTTTGATCCATTCCTGTGACACTAGTTTTAGATTCCGATCCTTTACTTCAGGTTTACTGTATCCCTCTGACCTTCGTATTGACCATGAAACACAGAAATTGCATCGGAATTAAATAGAGAAGGCACAATGCCGACTTAAGTACAAGAAGACTGACTCTTCTTACTGATAATAGTTTGAACCATTCCAGTGACAATAGTTATAGATTCCGATGCTTCACTTCAGGTTTACTGTATCCCTCTGACCTTCTTATTGACGATGAAACACAGAAATTGCATCGGAATTAAATACAAAAGGCACAATGCCGACTTAAGTACAAGAAGACTGACTCTTCTTACTGTCTATGTTTGAACCATTCCTGTGACACTAGTTATAGTGTCCGATGCTTCACTTCAGGTTTACTGTATCTCTTGGACCTTATTATTGACGATGAATCACAGAAATTGCATCGGAATTAAATACAAAAGGCACAATGCCGACTTAAGTACAAGAAGACTGACTCTTCTTACTGTCTATTTTTTGAACATTTCCTGTGACACTAGGTATAGATACCGATGCTTGACTTCAGTTTTAGGGTATCCCTTGGACCTTCTTATTGACGATGAAACACAGAAATTGCATCGGAATTAAATAGAAAAGGCACAATGTCGACTTAAGTACAAGAAGACTGACTCTTCTTACTGTCTATAATTTGAACCATTCCTGTGGCACTAGTTATAGATTCCGATGCTTCACTTCAGGTTTACTGTATCCCTTGGACCTTCTTATTGACGATGAAACAGAGAAATTGCATCGGAATTAAATAGAAAAGGCACAATGCCGACTTATGTACAAGAAGACTGACTCTTCTTACTGACTATGCTTTGAACCATTCCTGTGACACTAGTTATAGATTACGATGCTTCACTTCAGGTTTACTGTATACCTTGGAAGTTCTTATTGACGATGAAACACAGAAATTGCATAAGAATTAAATACAAAAGGCAGAATGTTGACTTATGTACAAGAAGACTGACTCTTCCTACTGTCTATGTTTTGATCCATTCCTGTGACACTAGTTTTAGATTCCGATTCTTTACTTCAGGTTTACTGTATCCCTCTGACCTTCTTATTGACCATGAAACACAGAAATTGCGTCGGAATTTAATACAAAAGGCACAATGCCGACTTAAGTACAATAAGACTGACTCTTCCTACTATCTCTGCTTTGACCCATTCCTGTGACACTAGTTATAGATTCCGATGCTTCACTTCAGGTTTACTGTATCCCTCTGACCTTATTGCCGATGAAACACAGAAATTGAATCGGAATTAAATACAAAAGGCAGAATGGCGACTTAAGGACAAGAAGACCGACTCTTCTTACTGACTATGTTTGACCAATTCATGTGACACTAGTTATAGATTCCGATGCTTCACTTCAGGTTTACTGTTTCCCTTGGACCTTCTTATTGACGATGAAACACAGAAATTGCATCGGAATAAAATACAAAAGGCACAATGCCGACTTAAGTACAAGAAGACTGACTCTTCCTACTGTCTATGTTTTGAACCATTTCTGTGACACTAGTTATAGAGTCCGATGCTTCACTTCAGGTTTACTGTATCTCTTGTACCTTCTTATTGACGATGAATCACAGAAATTGCATCTTAATTAAATACAAAAGGCACAATGCCGACTTAAGTACAAGAAGACTGACTCTTCTTACTGTGTATATTTTGAACCATTACAGTGACACTAGTTATAGATTCAGATGCTTCACTTCAGGTTTACTGTACCCCTTGGACCTTCTTAATGACGATGAAACACAGAAATTGCATCGGAAGTAAATACACAAAGCACAATGCTGACTTAAGTACAAGAAGACTGACTCTTCTTACTGTCTATGTTTTGAACCATCACTGTGACACTAGTTATAGATTCCCATTCTTCACTCCAGGTTTACTGTATCCCTCTGACCTTCTTATTGACGATGAAACATGGAAATTGCATCGGAATTAAATACAAATGGCACAATGCCGACTTAAGTACAAGAAGACTGACTCTTCTTACTGTCTATTTTTTGAACAATTCCTGTGACACTAGTTATAGTTTCCGATGCTTCACTTCAGGTTTACTGTATCCCTCTGACCTTATTATTGACGATGAAACACGGAAATTGCATCGGAATTAAATACAAAAGGCACAATGCCGACATAAGTACAAGAAGACTGTCTCTTCTTACTGTCTATGTTTGTACCATTCCGGTGACACTAGTTATAGATTCCGATGCTTCACTTCAGGTTTACTGTATCCCTCTGACCTTCTTATTGACGATGAAACACAGAAATTGCATCGGAATTAAATAGAAAAGGCACAATGCCGACATAAGTACAAGAAGACTGACTCATCTTACTGTCTATCTTTTGACCATCCCTGTGACATTAGTTATAGATTCCGATGCTTCACTCCAGGTATACTGTATCCCTCTGACCTTCTTATTGACGATGAAACACAGAAATTGCATCGGAATTAAATAGAAAAGGCACAATGTCGTCTTACGTACAAGTGACTGACTCTTCTTACAGTCTATGATTTTAACCATTCCAGTGAAACTAGTTATAGATTCCGATGCTTCACTCCAGGTTTACTGTCTCCCTTGGACCTTCTTATTGACGATGAAACACAGAAATTGCATCGGAATTAAATAGAAAAGGCACAATGCCGACATAAGTACAAGAAGACTGACTCTTCTTACTGACTATGTATTGAACCATTCCTGTGATACTAGTTATAGATTCCGATGCTTCACTCCAGGTTTACTGTATCTCTTGGACCTTCTTATTGACGATGAGACACAGAAATTGCATCGGAATTAAATAGAAAAGGCACAATGTCGACTTAAGTACAATAAGACTGACTCTTCTTAGTGATTATAGTTTGAACCATTGCTGTGACACTAGTTGTAGATTCCGATGCTTTACTTCAGGTTTATTGTATACCTTGGACATTCTTATTGACGATGAAACACAGAAATTGCATCGGAATTAAATAGAAAAGGCACAATGTCGACTTAAGTACAAGAAGACTGGCTCTTCTTACTGTCTATGTTTTGAACCATTCCTGTGACACTAGTTATAGATTCCGATGCTTCACTCCAGATTTACTGTATCCCTTGGACCTTCATATTGACGATGAAACACAGAACTTGCAATGGAATTAAATAGAAAAGTCACAATGCCGACTTAAGTACAAGAAGACTGACTCTTCTTACAGACTATGTTTTGAACCATTCCTTTGACACTAGTTATAGATTCCGATGCTTCACTTCAGGGTTACTGTATACCTTGGACCTTCTTATTGACGATGAAACACAGAAATTGCATCGGAATTAAATAGAAAAGGCACAATGTCGACTTAAGTACAAGAAGACTGACTCTTCTTACTGTCTATAATTTGAACCATTCCTGTGACACTAGTTATAGATTCCGATGCTTCACTTCAGGTTTACTGTATCCCTTGGACCTTCTTACTGACGATGAAACAGAGAAATTGCATCGGAATTAAATAGAAAAGGCACAATGTCGACTTAGGTATAAGAAGACTGACTCTTCTTACTGACTATGCTTTGAACCATTCCTGTGACACTAGTTATAGATTACGATTCTTCACTACAGGTTAACTGTATACCTTGGATGTTCTTATTGACGATGAAACACAGAAATTGCATAAGAATTAAATACAAAAGGCACAATGCCGACTTATGTACAAGAAGACTGACTCTTCCTACTGTCTATGTTTTGATCCATTCCTGTGACACTAGTTTTAGATTCCGATTCTTTACTTCAGGTTTACTGTATCCCTCTGACCTTCTTATTGACCATGAAACACAGAAATTGCATCGGAATTAAATAGAGAAGGCACAATGCCGACTTAAGTACAAGAAGACTGACTCTTCTTACTGATAATAGTTTGAACCATTCCAGTGACAATAGTTATAGATTCCGATGCTTCACTTCAGGTTTACTGTATCCCTCTGACCTTCTTATTGACGATGAAACACAGAAATTGCATCGGAATTAAATACAAAAGGCACAATGCCGACTTAAGTACAAGAAGACTGACTCTTCTTACTGTCTATGTTTGAACCATTCCTGTGACACTAGTTATAGTGTCCGATGCTTCACTTCAGGTTTACTGTATCTCTTGGACCTTATTATTGACGATGAATCACAGAAATTGCATCGGAATTAAATACAAAAGGCACAATGCCGACTTAAGTACAAGAAGACTGAATCATCTTACTGTCTATATTTTGAACCATTCCTGTGACACTAGTTACAGATTCCGATGCTTCACTTCAGGTTTACTGTACCCCTTGCACCTTCTTATTGACGATGAAACACAGAAATTGCATCGGAAGTAAATACAAAAAGCACAATGCCGACTTAAGTACAAGAAGACTAACTCTTCTCACTGTCTATGTTTTGAACCATCACTGTGACACTAGTTATAGATTCCGAATCTTCACTCCAGGTTTAATGTATCCCTCTGACCTTCTTATTGACGATGAAACACAGAAATTGCATCGGAATTAAATACAAAAGGAACAATGCCGACTTAAGTACAAGAAGACTGACTCTTCTTACTGTCTATTTTTTGAACAATTCCTGTGACACTAGTTATAGATTCCGATGCTTCACTTCAGGTTTACTGTATCCCACTGACCATTCTATTGACGATGAAACACGGAAATTGCATCGTTATTAAATACAAAAGGCACAATGCCGACTTAAGTACAAGAAGACTGTCTCTTCTAACTGTCTATGTTTGAACCATTCCTGTGACACTAGTTATAGATTCCGATGCTTCACTTCAGGTTAACTGTATCCCTCTGACCTTCTTATTGACGATGAAACACAGAAATTGCATCGGAATTAAATAGAAAAGGCACAATGCCGACTTAAGTACAAAAAGACTGACTCTTCTTTCTGATAATAGTTTGAACCAATCCAGTGACAATAGTTATAGATTCAGATGCTTCACTTCGGGTTTACTGTATCCCTTGGACCTTGTTATTGACGGTGAAACACAGATATAGCATTGGAATTAAATACAAAAGGCAAAATGCCAACTTTAGTCCACGAAGACTGACTCTTCTTACTGTCTATGTTTTGAACCATTCCTGTGACACTAGTTATAGATTCCGATGCTTCACTTCAGGTTTACTGTATCCCTCTGACCTTCTTATTGACGATGAAACACAGAAATTGCATCGGAATTAAATAGAAAACTCACAATGCCGACTTAAGTACAAGAAGACTGACTCTTCTTACAGTCTATGACTTTAACCATTCCAGTGAAACTAGTTATAGATTCTGATGCTTCACTCCAGGTTTACTGTCTCCCTTGGACCTTCTTATTGACGATGAAACACAGAAATTGCATCGGAATTAAATAGAAAAGGCACAATGCCGACATAAGTACAAGAAGACTGACTCTTCTTACTGACTATGTTTTGAACCATTCCTGTGACTCTAGTTATAGATTCCGATGCTTCACTCCAGGTTTACTGTATCCCTTGGACCTTCTTATTGACGATGAAACACCGAAATTGCATCGGATTAAATAGAAAAGGCCCAATGCCGACTTAAGTACAAGAAGACTGACTCTTCTTAGTGATTATAGTTTGAACCATTGCTGTGACACTAGTTATAGATTCCGATGCTTTACTTCACGTTTATTGTATTCCTTGGACATTCTTATTGACGATGAAACACAGAAATTGCATCGGAATTAAATAGAAAAGGAACAATGCCGACTTACGTACAAGAACACTGACTCTTCTTACTGACTATGTTTTGAACCATTCCTGTGACACTAGTTATAGATTCCGATGCTTCACTTCAGGTTTACTGTATACCTTGGACCTTCTTATTGACGATGAAACACAGATATTGCATCGGAATTAAATACAATATGCACAATGCCGACTTAAGTACAAGAAGACTGACTCTTCTTACTGTCTATATTTTGAACCATTCCAGTGACACTAGTTATAGATTCCGATGCTTCAGGTTTACTGAATTCCTTGGACCTTCTTATTGACGCTGAAACACAGAAATTGCATCGGAATTAAATACAAAAGGCACAATGCCGACTTAAGTACAAAAAGACTGATTCTTCCTACTGTCTATGTTTGAACCAATACTGTGACACTAGTTATAGAGTCCGATGGTTCACTTCAGGTTTACTGTATCCCTTGAACCTTCTTATTGACGATGAATCACAGGAATTGCATCGGATATAAATACCAAAGGCACAATGCCGACCTAAGTACAAGAAGACTGACTCTTCTTACTGTCTATATTTTGAACCATTCCAGTGACACTAGTTATAGATTCCGATGCTTCACTTCAGGTTTACTGTATCCCTCTGACCTTCGTATTGACGATGAAACACAGAAATTGCATTGGAATTAAAGACAAAAGGCACAATGCCGACTAAAGTACAAGAAGTCTTACTCTTCTTACTGTCTATTTTTGGAACCATTCCTGTGACACTAGTAATAGATTGCGATGCTTCACTCCAGGTTTACTGTATCCCTTGGACCTTCTTATTGCCGATGAAACACAGAAATTGCATCGGAATGAAGTAGAAAAGGCACAATGCCGACTAAAGGACTAGAGGACTGAGTCTTCTTAATGACTTTGTTTTGAACCAATCCTGTGACACTAGGTATAGATACCGATGCTTGACTTCAGTTTTAGGGTATCCCTTGGACCTTCTTATTGACGATGAAACACAGAAATTGCATCGGAATTAAATAGAAAAGGCACAATGTCGACTTAAGTACAAGAAGACTGACTCTTCTTACTGTCTATAATTTGAACCATTCCTGTGACACTAGTTATAGATTTCGATGCTTCACTTCAGGTTTACTGTATCCCTCTGACCTTCTGATTGACGATGAAACAGAGAAATTGCATCGGAATTAAATAGAAAAGGCACAATGCCGACTTATGTACAAGAAGACTGACTCTTCTTACTGACTATGCTTTGAACCATTCCTGTGACACTAGTTATAGATTACGATGCTTCACTTCAGGTTTACTGTATACCTTGGAAGTTCTTATTGACGATGAAACACAGAAATTGCATAAGAATTAAATACAAAAGGGAGAATGTTGACTTATGTACAAGAAGACTGACTCTTCCTACTGTCTATGTTTTGATCCATTCCTGTGACACTAGTTTTTGATTTCGATTCTTTACTTCAGGTTTACTGTATCCCTCTGACCTTCTTATTGACCCTGAAACACAGAAATTGCGTCGGAATTAAATACAAAAGGCACAATGCCGACTTAAGTACAAGAAGACTGACTCTTCCTACTGTCTCCGCTTTGACCCATTCCTGTGACACTAGATATAGATTCCGATGCTTCACTTCAGGTTTACTGTATCCCTCTGACCTTATTGCCGATGAAACACAGAAATTGAATCGGAATTAAATACAAAAGGCAAAATGGCGACTTAAGGACAAGAAGACTGACTCTTCTTACTGACTATGTTTGAACGATTCCTGTGACACTAGTTATAGATTCCGATGCTTCACTTCAGGTTTACTGTTTCCCTTGGACCTTCTTATTGACGATGAAACACAGAAATTGCATCGGAATAAAATACAAAAGGCACAATGCCGACTTAAGTACAAGAAGACTGACTCTTCTTACTGTCTATGTTTTGAACCATCACTGTGACACTAGTTATAGATTCCCATTCTTCACTCCAGGTTTACTGTATCCCTCTGACCTTCTTATTGACGATGAAACATGGAAATTGCATCGGAATTAAATACAAATGGCACAATGCCGACTTAAGTACAAGAAGACTGACTCTTCTTACTGTCTATTTTTTGAACAATTCCTGTGACACTAGTTATAGTTTCCGATGCTTCACTTCAGGTTTACTGTATCCCTCTGACCTTATTATTGACGATGAAACACGGAAATTGCATCGGAATTAAATACAAAAGGCACAATGCCGACATAAGTACAAGAAGACTGTCTCTTCTTACTGTCTATGTTTGTACCATTCCTGTGACACTAGTTATAGATTCCGATGCTTCACTTCAGGTTTACTGTATCCCTCTGACCTTCTTATTGACGATGAAAAACAGAAATTGCATCGGAATTAAATAGAAAAGGCACAATGCCGACATAAGTACAAGAAGACTGACTCATCTTACTGTCTATGTTTTGACCATCCCTGTGACATTAGTTATAGATTCCGATGCTTCACTCCAGGTATACTGTATCCCTCTGACCTTCTTATTGACGATGAAACACAGAAATTGCATCGGAATTAAATAGAAAAGGCACAATGTCGTCTTAAGTACAAGAAGACTGACTCTTCTTACAGCCTATGATTTTAACCATTCCAGTGAAACTAGTTATAGATTCCGATGCTTCACTCCATGTTTACTGTCTCCCTTGGACCTTCTTATTGACGATGAAACACAGAAATTACATCGGAATTAAATAGAAAAGGCACAATGCCGACATAAGTGCAAGAAGACTGACTCTTCTTACTGACTATGTATTGAACCATTCCTGTGATACTAGTTATAGATTCCGATGCTTCACTCCAGGTTTACTGTATCTCTTGGACCTTCTTATTGACGATGAGACACAGAAATTGCATCGGAATTAAATAGAAAACGCACAATGTCGACTTAAGTACAATAAGACTGACTCTTCTTAGTGATTATAGTTTGAACCATTGCTGTGACACTAGTTGTAGATTCCGATGCTTTACTTCAGGTTTATTGTATACCTTGGACATTCTTATTGACGATGAAACACAGAAATTGCATCGGAATTAAATAGAAAAGGCACAATGTCGACTTAAGTACAAGAAGACTGGCTCTTCTTACTGTCTATGTTTTGAACCATTCCTGTGACACTAGTTATAGATTCCGATGCTTCACTCCAGATTTACTGTATCCCTTGGACCTTCATATTGAGATGAAACACAGAAATTGCAATGGAATTAAATAGAAAAGTCACAATGCCGACTTAAGTACAAGAAGACTGACTCTTCTTACTGACTATGTTTTGAACCATTCCTTTGACACTAGTTATAGATTCCGATGCTTCACTTCAGGGTTACTGTATACCTTGGACCTTCTTATTGACGATGAAACACAGAAATTGCATCGGAATTAAATAGAAAAGGCACAATGTCGATTTAAGTACAAGAAGACTGACTCTTCTTACTGTCTATAATTTGAACCATTCCTGTGACACTAGTTATAGATTCCGATGCTTCGCTTCAGGTTTACTGTATCCCTCTGACCTTCTTATTGACCATGAAACACAGAAATTGCATCGGAATTAAATAGAGAAGGCACAATGCCGACTTAAGTACAAGAAGACTGAATCATCTTACTGTCTATGTTTTGAACCATTCCTGTGACACTAGTTATAGATTCCGATGCTTCACTTCAGGTTTACTGTATCCCTCTGACCTTCTTATTGACGATGAAACACAGAAATTGCATCGGAATTAAATACAAAAGGCACAATGCCGACTTAAGTACAAGAAGACTGAATCATCTTACTGTCTATGTTTTGAACCATTCCTGTGACACTAGTTATAGATTCCGATGCTTCACTTCAGGTTTACCGTACCCCTTGCACCTTCTTATTGACGATGAAACACAGAAATTGCATCGGAAGTAAATACAAAAAGCACAATGCCGACTTAAGTACAAGAAGACTGACTCTTCTCACTGTCTATGTTTTGAACCATCACTGTGACACTAGTTATAGATTCCGATTCTTCACTCCAGGTTTAATGTATCCCTCTGACCTTCTTATTGACGATGAAACACAGAAATTGCATCGGAATTAAATACAAAAGGAACAATGCCGACTTAAGTACAAGAAGACTGACTCTTCTTACTGTCTATTTTTTGAACAATTCCTGTGACACTAGTTATAGATTCCGATGCTTCACTTCAGGTTTACTGTATCCCACTGACCATCCTATTGACGATGAAACACGGAAATTGCATCGTAATTAAATACAAAAGGCACAATGCCGACTTAAGTACAAGAAGACTGTCTCTTCTAACTGTCTATGTTTGAACCATTCCTGTGACACTAGTTATAGATTCCGATGCTTCACTTCAGGTTAACTGTATCCCTCTGACCTTCTTATTGACGATGAAACACAGAAATTGCATCGGAATTAAATAGAAAAGGCACACTGCCGACTTAAGTACAAAAAGACTGACTCTTCTTTCTGATAATAGTTTGAACCAATCCAGTGACAATAGTTATAGATTCAGATGCTTCACTTCGGGTTTACTGTATCCCTTGGACCTTGTTATTGACGGTGAAACACAGAAATAGCATTGGAATTAAATACAAAAGGCAAAATGCCAACTTTAGTCCACGAAGACTGACTCTTCTTACTGTCTATGTTTTGAACCATTCCTGTGACACTAGTTATAGATTCCGATGCTTCACTTCAGGTTTACTGTATCCCTCTGACCTTCTTATTGATGATGAAACACAGAAATTGCATCGGAATTAAATAGAAAACTCACAATGCCGACTTAAGTACAAGAAGACTGACTCTTCTTACTGTCTATGTTTTGAACCATTCCTGTGACACTAGTTATAGATTCCGATGCTTCACTCCAGGTTTACTGTATCCCTTGGACCTTCTTATTGACGATGAAACACAGATATTGCATCGGAATTAAATAGAAAAGGCCCAATGCCGACTTAAGTACAAGAAGACTGACTCTTCTTAGTGATTATAGTTTGAACCATTGCTGTGACACTAGTTATAGATTCCGATGCTTTACTTCAGGTTTACCGTATACCTTGGACATTCTTATTGACGATGAAACACAGAAATTGCATCGGAATTAAATAGAAGAGGAACAATGTCGTCTTAAGTACAAGAAGACTGACTCTTCTTACAGTCTATGATTTTAACCATTCCAGTGAAACTAGTTATAGATTCCGATGCTTCACTCCAGGTTTACTGTCTCCCTTGGACCTTCTTATTGACGATGAAACACAGAAATTGCATCGGAATTAAATAGAAAAGGCACAATGCCGACATAAGTACAAGAAGACTGACTCTTCTTACTGACTATGCTTTGAACCATTCCTGTGACACTAGTTATAGATTACGATGCTTCACTTCAGGTTTACTGTATACCTTGGAAGTTCTTATGACGATGAAACACAGAAATTGCATAAGAATTAAATACAAAAGTCACAATGCCGACTTATGTACAAGAAGACTGACTCTTCCTACTGTCTATGTTTGATCCATTCCTGTACACTAGTTTTAGATTCCGATTCTTTACTTCAGGTTTACTGTATCCCTCTGACCTTCTTATTGACCATGAAACACAGAAATTGCGTCGGAATTAAATACAAAAGGCACAATGCCGACTTAAGTACAAGAAGACTGACTCTTCCTACTGTCTCTGTTTTGAACCATTCCTGTGACACTAGTTATAGATTCCTATGCTTCACTTCAGGTTTACTGTATCCCTCTGACCTTATTGCCGATGAAACACAGAAATTGAATAGGAATTAAATACAAAAAGCAGAATGGCGACTTAAGTACAAGAAGACTGACTCTTCTAACTGTCTATTTTTTGAACAATTCCTGTGACACTAGTTATAGATTCCGATGCTTCACTTCAGGTTTACTGTATCCCTCTGACCTTCTTATTGACGATGAAACACAGAAATTGCATCGGAATTAAATACAAAAGGCACAATGCCGTCTTACGTACAAGAAGACTGACTCTTCTTACTGTCTATGTTTTGAACCACTCCTGTGACACTAGTTATAGAGTCCGATGCTTCACTTCAGGTTTACTGTATCTCTTGGACCTTATTATTGACGATGAATCACAGAAATTGCGTCGGAATTAAATACAAAAGGCACAATGCCGACTTAAGTACAAGAATACTGAATCTTCTTACTGTCTATATTTTGAACCATTCCAGTGACACTAGTTATAGATTCCGATGCTTCACTTCAGGTTTACTGAACCCTTGGACCTTCTTATTGACGATGAAACACAGAAATTGCATCGGAATTAAATAGAAAAGGCACAATGCCGACTTAAGTACAATAAGACTGACTCTTCTTAGTGATTATAGTTTGAACCATTGCTGTGACACTAGTTGTAGATTCCGATGCTTTACTTCAGGTTTATTGTATACCTTGGACATTCTTATTGACGATGAAACACAGAAATTGCATCGGAATGAAATAGAAAAGGCACAATGTCGACTTAAGTACAAGAAGACTGACTCTTCTTACTGTCTATGTTTTGAACCATTCCTGTGACACTAGTTATAGATTCCGATACTTCACTCCAGGTTTACTGAATCCCTTGGACCTTCTTATTGACGATGAAACACAGAAATTGCAATGGAATTAAATAGAAAAGGCACAATGCCGACTTAAGTACAAGAAGACTGACTCTTCTTACTGACTATGTTTTGAACCATTCCTGTGACACTAGTTATAGATTCCGATGCTTCACTTCAGGTTTACTGTATCCCTTGGACCTTCTTATTGACGATGAAACAGAGAAATTGCATCGGAATTAAATAGAAAATGCACAATGCCAGCTTATGTACAAGAAGACTGACTCTTCTTACTGACTATGCTTTGAACCATTCCTGTGACACTAGTTATAGATTACGATGCTTCCCTTCAGGTTTACTGTATACCTTGGAAGTTCTTATTGACGATGAAACACAGAAATTGCATAAGAATTAAATACAAAAGGCACAATGCCGACTTATGTACAAGAAGACAGACTCTTCTTACTGTCTATGGTTTGATGCATTCCTGTGACACTAGTTTTAGATTCCGATTCTTTACTTCAGGTCAACTGTATCCCTCTGACCTTCTTATTGACCATGAAACACACAAATTGCATCGGAATAAAATAGAAAAGGCACAATGCCGACTTAAGTACAAGAAGACTGACTCTTCTTACTGATAATAGTTTGAACCATTCCAGTGACAATAATTATAGATTCCGATGCTTCACTTCAGGTTTACTGTATCCCTTGGAACTTGTTATTGACGGTGAAACACAGAAATAGCATTGGAATTAAATACAAAAGGCAAAATGGCAACTTTAGTCCTGGAAGACTGACTCTTTTTACTGTCTATGTTTTGAACCATTCCTGTGACACTAGTTATAGATTCCGATGCTTCACTTCAGGTTTACTGTATCCCTCTGACATTCTTATTGACGATGAAACACAGAAATTGCATCGGAATTAAATAGAAAACTCACACTGCCGACTTAAGTACAAGAAGACTGACTCTTCTTACTGTCTATGTTTTGAACCATTCCTGTGACACTAGTTATAGATTCCGATGCTTCACTCCAGGTTTACTGTACCCCTTGGACCTTCTTATTGACGATGAAACACAGAAAATGCATTGGAATTAAATACAAAATGGACAATGCCGACTTAAGTACAAGAAGACTGACTCTTCTTAGTGATTATAGTTTGAACCATTGCTGTGACACTAGTTGTAGATTCCGATGCTTTACTTCAGGTTTATTGTATACCTTGGACATTCTTATTGACGATGAAACAGAGAAATTGCATCGGAATTAAATAGAATAGGAACAATGCCGACTTATGTACAAGAAGACTGACTCTTCGTACTGATTATGCTTTGAACCATTCCTGTGACACTAGTTATAGATTACGATGCTTCACTTCAGGTTTACTGTATACCTTGGAAGTTCTTATGACGATGAAACACAGAAATTGCATAAGAATTAAATACAAAAGTCACAATGCCGACTTATGTACAAGAAGACTGACTCTTCCTACTGTCTATGTTTGATCCATTCCTGTGACACTAGTTTTAGATTCCGATTCTTTACTTCAGGTTTACTGTATCCGTCTGACCTTCTTATTGACCATGAAACACAGAAATTGCGTCGGAATTAAATACAAAAGGCACAATGCCGACTTAAGTACAAGAAGACTGACTCTTCCTACTGTCTCTGATTTGAACCATTCCTGTGACACTAGTTATAGATTCCTATGCTTCACTTCAGGTTTACTGTATCCCTCTGACCTTATTGCCGATGAAACACAGAAATTGAATAGGAATTAAATACAAAAAGCAGAATGGCGACTTAAGTACAAGAAGACTGACTCTTCTTACTGTCTATTTTTTGAACAATTCCTGTGACACTAGTTATAGATTCCGATGCTTCACTTCAGGTTTACTGTATCCCTCTGACCTTCTTATTGACGATGAAACACAGAAATTGCATCGGAATTAAATACAAAAGGCACAATGCCGTCTTACGTACAAGAAGACTGACTCTTCTTACTGTCTATGTTTTGAACCACTCCTGTGACACTAGTTATAGAGTCCGATGCTTCACTTCAGGTTTACTGTATCTCTTGGACCTTATTATTGACGATGAATCACAGAAATTGCGTCGGAATTAAATACAAAAGGCACAATGCCGACTTAAGTACAAGAATACTGAATCTTCTTACTGTCTATATTTTGAACCATTCCAGTGACACTAGTTATAGATTCCGATGCTTCACTTCAGGTTTACTGAACCCTTGGACCTTCTTATTGACGATGAAACACAGAAATTGCGTCGGAAGTAAATACAAAAACCACAATGCCGACTTAAGTACAAGAAGACTGACTCTTCTTACTGTCTATGTTATGAACCATCACTGTGACACTAGTTATAGATTCCGATTCTTCACTCCAGGTTCACTGTATCCCTCTGACCTTCTTATTGACGATGAAACACAGAAATGGCATCGGAATGAAATACAAAAGGAACAATGCCGACTTAAGTACAAGAAGACTGACTCTTCTTACTGTCTATTTTTTGAACAATTCCTGTGACACTAGTTATAGATTCCGATGCATCACTTCAGGTTTACTGTATCCCACTGACCATCTTATTGACGATGAAACACGGATATGGCATCGTAATTAAATACAAAAGGCACAATGCCGACTTAAGTACAAGAAGACTGTCTCTTCTTACTGTCTATGTTTGAACCATTCCTGTGACACTAGTTATAGATTCCGATGATTCACTTCAGGTTAACTGTATCTCTCTGACCTTCTTATTGACGATAAAACACAGAAATTGCATCGGAATTAAATAGAAAAGGCACAATGCCGACTTAAGTACAAGAAGACTGACTCTTCTTACTGATAATAGTTTGAACCATTCCAGTGACAATAGTTATAGATTCCGATGCTTCACTTCGGGTTTACTGTATCCCTTGGACCTTGTTATTGACGGTGAAACACAGAAATAGCATTGGAATTAAATACAAAAGGCAAAATGCCAACTTTAGTCCACGAAGACTGACACTTCTTACTGTCTATGTTTTGAACCATTCCTGTGACACTAGTTATAGATTCCGATGCTTCACTTCAGGTTTACTGTATCCCTCTGACCTTCTTATTGACGATGAATCACAGAAATTGCATCGGAATTAAATAGAAAACTCACAATGCCGACTTAAGTACAAGAAGACTGACTCTTCTTACTGTCTATGTTTTGAACCATTCCTGTGACACTAGTTATAGATTCCGATGCTTCACTCCAGGTTTACTGTATCCCTTGGACCTTCTTATTGACGATGAAACACAGAAATTGCATCGGAATTAAATAGAAAAGGCACAATGCCGACTTAAGTACAAGAAGACTGACTCTTCTTAGTGATTATAGTTTGAACCATTGCTGTGACACTAGTTATAGATTCCGATGCTTTACTTCAGGTTTACTGTATGCCTTGGACATTCTTATTGGCGATGAAACACAGAAATTGCATCGGAATTAAATAGAAAAGGAACAATGTCGTCTTAAGTACAAGAAGACTGACTCTTCTTACAGTCTATGTCTTTAACCATTCCAGTGAAACTAGTTATAGATTCCGATGCTTCACTCCAGGTTTACTGTCTCCCTGGGACCTTCTTATTGACGATGAAACACAGAAATTGCATTGGAATTAAATACAAAATGCACAATGCCGACTTATGTACAAGAAGACTAACTCTTCTTACTGACTATGCTTTGAACCTTTCCTGTGACACTAGTTATAGATTACGATGCTTCACTTCAGGTTTACTGTATACCTTGGAAGTTCTTATTGACGATGAAACACAGAAATTGCATCGGAATTAAATACAAAAGGAACAATGCCGACTTAAGTACAAGAAGACTGACTCTTCTTACTGTCTATTTTTTGAACAATTCCTGTGACACTAGTTATAGATTCCGATGCTTCACTTCGGGTTTACTGTATCCCACTGACCATCTAATTGAGGATGAAACACGGAATTTGCATCGTAATTAAATACAAAAGGCACAATGCCGACTTAAGTACAAGAAGACTGTCTCTTCTTACTGTCTATGTTTGAACCATTCCTGTGACACTAGTTATAGATTCCGATGCTTCACTTCAGGTTAACTGTATCTCTCTGACCTTCTTATTGACGATAAAACACAGAAATTGCATCGGAATTAAATAGAAAAGGCACAATGCCGACTTAAGTACAAGAAGACTGGCTCTTCTTACTGATAATAGTTTGAACCATTCCAGTGACAATAGTTATAGATTCCGATGCTTCACTTCAGGTTTACTGTATCCCTTGGACCTTGTTATTGACGGTGAAACACAGAAATAGCATTCGAATTAAATACAAAAGGCAAAATGCCAACTTTAGTCCACGAAGACTGACTCATCTTACTGTCTATGTTTTGAACCATTCCTGTGACACTAGTTATAGATTCCGATGCTTCACTTCAGGTTTACTGTATCCCTGTGACCTTCTTATTGACGATGAAACACAGAAATTGCATCGGAATTAAATAGAAAACTCACAATGCCGACTTAAGTACAAGAAGACTGACTCTTCTTACTGTCTATGCTTTGAACCATTCCTGTGACACTAGTTATAGATTCCGATGCTTCACTCCAGGTTTACTGTATCCCTTGGACCTTCTTATTGACGATGAAACACAGAAATTGCATCGGAATTAAATAGAAAAGGCACAATGCCGCCTTAAGCACAAGAAGACTGACTCTTCTTAGTGATTATAGTTTGAACCAATGCTGTGACACTAGTTATAGATTCGGATGCTTTACTTCAGGTTTACTGTATACCTTGGACATTCTTATTGGCGATGAAACAAAGAAATTGCATCGGAATTAAATAGAAAAGGAACAATGTCGTCTTAAGTACAAGAAGACTGACTCTTCTTACAGTCTATGACTTTAACCATTCCAGTGAAACTAGTTATAGATTCCGATGCTTCACTCCAGGTTTACTGTCTCCCTGGGACCTTCTTATTGACGATGAAACACAGAAATTGCATTGGAATTAAATACAAAATGCACAATGCCGACTTATGTACAAGGAGACTGACTCTTCTTACTGACTATGCTTTGAACCTTTCCTGTTACACTAGTTATAGATTACGATGCTTCACTTCAGGTTTACTGTATACCTTGGAATTTCTTATTGACGATGAAACACAGAAATTGCATAAGAATTAAATACAAAAGGCACAATGCCGACTTATGTACAAGAAGACTGACTCTTCCTACTGTCTATGTTTGATCCATTCCTGTGACACTAGTTTTAGATTCCGATTCTTTACTTCAGGTTTACTGTATCCCTCTGACCTTCTTATTGACCATGAAACACAGAAATTGCGTCGGAATTAAATACAAAAGGCACAATGCCGACTTAAGTACAAGGAGACTGACTCTACCTACTTTCTATGTTTTGAACCTTTCCTGTGACACTAGTTATAGATTCCGATGCTTCACTTCAGGTTTACTGTATCCCTCTGACCTTCTTATTGACGATGAAACACAGAAATTGCATCGGAATTAAATAGAAAACTCACAATGCCGACTTAAGTACAAGAAGACTGACTCTTCTTACAGTCTATGACTTTAACCATTCCAGTGAAACTAGTTATAGATTCCGATGCTTCACTCCAGGTTTACTGTATCCCTCTGACCTTCTTATTGACGATGAAACACGGAAATTGCATCGGAATTAAATACAAAAGGCACAATGCCGACTTAAGTACAAGAAGACTGTCTCTTCTTACTGTCTAAGTTAGAACCATTCCTGTGACACTAGTTACAGATTCCGATGCTTCACTTCAGGTTTACTGTATCCCTCTGACCTTCTTATTGACGATGAAACACAGAAATTGCATTGGAATTAAATACAAAATGCACAATGCCGACTTATGTACAAGAAGACTGACTCTTCTTACTGACTATGTTTGAACCTTTCCTGTGACACTAGTTATAGATTACGATGCTTCACTTCAGGTTTACTGTTTCCCTTGGACCTTCTTATTGACGAAGAAACACAGAAATTGCATCGGAATTAAATACAAAAGGCACAATGCCGACTTAAGTACAAGAAGACTGACTCTTCTTACTGTCTATGTTTTGAACCATCACTGAGAAACTAGTTATAGATTCCCATTCTTCACTCCAGGTTTACTGTATCCCTCTGACCTTCTTATTGACGATGAAACATGGAAATTGCATCGGAATTAAATACAAAAGGCACAATGCCGACTTAAGTACAAGAAGACTGACTCTTCTTACTGTCTATTTTTTGAACAATTCCTGTGACACTAGTTATAGTTTCCGATGCTTCACTTCAGGTTTACTGTATCCCTCTGACCTTCTTATTGACGATGAAACACGGAAATTGCATCGGAATTAAATACAAAAGGCACAATGCCGACTTAAGTACAAGAAGACTGTCTCTTCTTACTGTCTATGTTTGAACCATTCCTGTGACACTAGTTATAGATTCCGATGCTTCACTTCAGGTTTACTGTATCCCTCTGACCTTCTTATTAACGATGAAACACAGAAATTGCATCGGAATTAAATTCAAAATGCACAATGCCGACTTATGTACAAGAAGACTGACTCTTCTTACTGACTATGCTTTGAACCTTTCCTGTGACACTAGTTATAGATTACGATGCTTCACTTCAGGTTTACTGTATACCTTGGAAGTTCTTAATGCCGATGAAACACAGAAATTGCATAAGAATTAAATACAAAAGGCACAATGCCGACTTATGTACAAGAAGACTGACTCTTCCTACTGTGTATGTTTGATCCATTCCTGTGACTCTAGTTTTAGATTCCGAATCTTTACTTCAGGTTTACTGTATCCCTCTGACCTTCTTATTGACCATGAAACACAGAAATTGCGTCGGAATTAAATACAAAAGGCACAATGCCGACTTAAGTACAAGAAGACTGACTCTTCCTAATGTCTCTGCTTTGAACCATTCCTGTGACACTAGTTATAGATTCCGATGCTTCACTTCAGGTTTACTGTATCCCTCTGACCTTATTGCCGATGAAACACAGAAATTGAATCGGAATGAAATACAAAAGGCAGAATGGCGACTTAAGGACAAGAAGACTGACTCTTCTTACTGACTATGTTTGAACCATTCCTGTGACACTAGTTATAGATTCCGATGCTTCACTCCAGGTTTACTGTATCCCTTGAACCTTCTTATTGACGATGAAACACAGAAATTGCATCGGAATTAAATAGAAAAGGCTTATTGCCGACTTAAGTACAAGAAGACTGACTCTTCTTAGTGATTATAGTTTGAACCATTGCTGTGACGCTAGTTATAGATTCCGATGCTTTACTTCAGGTTTACTGTATACCTTGGACATTCTTATTGGCGATGAAACACAGAAATTGCATCGGAATAAAATAGAAAAGGAACAATGTCGTCTTAAGTACAAGAAGACTGACTCTTCTTACAGTCTATGACTTTAACCATTCCAGTGAAACTAGTTATAGTTTCCGAAGCTTCACTCCAGGTTTACTGTATCCCTCTGACCTTCTTATTGACGATGAAACACGGAAATTGCATCGGAATTAAATACAAAAGGCACAATGCCGACTTAAGTACAAGAAGACTGTCTCTTCTTACTGTCTAAGTTTGAACCATTCCTGTGACACTAGTTATAGATTCCGATGCTTCACTTCAGGTTTACTGTATCCCTCTGACCTTCTTATTGACGATGAAACACAGAATTTGCATCGGAATTAAATAGAAAAGGCACAATGCCGACATAAGTATAAGAAGACTGACTCATCTTACTGTCTATGTTTTGACCATCCCTGTGACATTAGTTATAGATTCCGATGCTTCACTCCAGGTATACTGTATCCCTCTGACCTTCTTATTGACGATGAAACACAGAAATTGGATCGGAATTAAATACAATAAGCACAATGCCGACTTATGTACAAGAAGACTGACTCTTCTTACTGACTATGCTTTGAACCTTTCCTGTGACACTAGTTATAGATTACGATGCTTCACTTCAGGTTTACTGTATACCTTGGAAGTACTTATTGCCGATGAAACAAAGAAATTGCATAAGAATTAAATACAAAAGGCACAATGCCGACTTATGTACAAGAAGACTGACTCTTCCTACTTTCTATGTTTGATCCATTCCTGTGACACTAGTTTTAGATTCCGATTCTTTACTTTAGGTTTACTGTATCCCTCTGACCTTCTTATTGACCATGAAACACAGAAATTGCGTCGGAATTAAATACAAAAGGCACAATGCCGACTTAAGTACAAGAAGACTGACTCTTCCTACTGTCTCTGTTTTGAACCATTCCTGTGACACTATTTATAGATTCCGATGCTTCACTTCAGGTTTACTGTATCCCTCTGACCTTATTGCCGATGAAACACAGAAATTGAATCGGAATTAAATACAAAAGGCAGAATGGCGACTTAAGGACAAGAAGACTGACTCTTCTTACTGACTATGTTTGAACCATTCCTGTGACACTAGTTATAGATTCCGATGCTTCACTTCAGGTTTACTGTTTCCCTTGGACCATCTTATTGACGAAGAAACACAGAAATTGCATCGGAATTAAATACAAAAGGCACAATGCCGACTTAAGTACAAGAAGACTGACTCTTCTTACTGTCTATTTTTTGAACAATTCCTGTGACACTAGTTACAGTTTCCGATGCTTCACTTCAGGTTTACTGTATCCCTCTGACCTTCTTATTGACGATGAAACACGGAAATTGCATCGGAATTAAATACAAAAGGCACAATGCCGACTTAAGTACAAGAAGACTGTCTCTTCTTACTGTCTATGTTTGAACCATTCCTGTGACACTAGTTATAGATTCCGATGCTTCACTTCAGGTTTACTGTATCCCTCTGACCTTCTTATTGACGATGAAACACAGAAATTGCATCGGAATTAAATAGAAAAGGCACAATGCCGACTTATGTACAAGAAGACTGACTCTTCTTACTGACTATGCTTTGAACCTTTCCTGTGACACTAGTTATAGATTACGATGCTTCACTTCAGGTTTACTGTGTACCTTGGAAGTTCTTAATGCCGATGAAACACAGAAATTGCATAAGAATTAAATACAAAAGGCACAATGCCGACTTATGTACAAGAAGACTGACTCTTCCTACTGTGTATGTTTGATCCATTCCTGTGACTCTAGTTTTAGATTCAGATTCTTTACTTCAGGTTTACTGTATCCCTCTGACCTTCTTATTGACCATGAAACACAGAAATTGCGTCGGAATTAAATACAAAAGGCACAATGCCGACTTAAGTACAAGAAGACTGACTCTTCCTACTGTCTCTGCTTTGAACCATTCCTGTGACACTAGTTATAGATTCCGATGCTTCACTTCAGGTTTACTGTATCCCTCTGACCTTATTGCCGATGAAACACAGAAATTGAATCGGAATTAAATACATAAGGCAGAATGGCGACTTAAGGACAAGAAGACTGACTCTTCTTACTGACTATGTTTGAACCATTCCTGTGACACTAGTTATAGATTCCGATGCTTCACTCCAGGTTTACTGTATCCCTTGAACCTTCTTATTGACGATGAAACACAGAAATTGCATCGGAATTAAATAGAAAAGGCACAATGCTGACTTAAGTACAAGAAGACTGACTCTTCTTAGTGATTATAGTTTGAACCATTGCTGTGACACTAGTTATAGATTCCGATGCTTTACTTCAGGTTTACTGTATACCTTGGACATTCTTATTGGCGATGAAACACAGAAATTGCATCGGAATTAAATAGAAAAGGAACAATGTCGTCTTAAGTACAAGAAGACTGACTCTTCTTACAGTCTATGACTTTAACCATTCCAGTGAAACTAGTTATAGTTTCCGAAACTTCACTCCAGGTTTACTGTATCCCTCTGACCTCCTTATTGACGATGAAACACGGAAATTGCATCGGAATTAAATACAAAAGGCACAATGCCGACTTAAGTACAAGAAGACTGTCTCTTCTTACTGTCTAAGTTTGAACCATTCCTGTGACACTAGTTATAGATTCCGATGCTTCACTTCAGGTTTACTGTATCCCTCTGAACTTCTTATAGACGATGAAACACAGAATTTGCATCGGAATTAAATAGAAAAGGCACAATGCCGACATAAGTATAAGAAGACTGACTCATCTTACTGTCTATGTTTTGACCATCCCTGTGACATTAGTTATAGATTCCGATGCTTCACTCCAGGTATACTGTATCCCTCTGACCTTCTTATTGACGATGAAACACAGAAATTGGATCGGAATTAAATACAATAAGCACAATGCCGACTTATGTACAAGAAGACTGACTCTTCTTACTGACTATGCTTTGAACCTTTCCTGTGACACTAGTTATAGATTCCGATGCTTCACTTCAGGTTTACTGTATACTTTGGAAGTTCTTATTGCCGATGAAACACAGAAATTGCATAAGAATTAAATACAAAAGGCACAATGCCGACTTATGTACAAGAAGACTGACTCTTCCTACTTTCTATGTTTGATCCATTCCTGTGACACTAGTTTTAGATTCCGATTCTTTACTTTAGGTTTACTGTATCCCTCTGACCTTCTTATTGACCATGAAACACAGAAATTGCGTCGGAATTAAATACAAAAGGCACAATGCCGACTTAAGTACAAGAAGACTGACTCTTCCTACTGTCTCTGTATTGAACCATTCCTGTGACACTAGTTATAGATTCCGAAGCTTCACTTCAGGTTTACTGTATCCCTCTGACCTTATTGCCGATGAAACACAGAAATTGAATCGGAATTAAATACAAAAGGCAGAATGGCGACTTAAGGACAAGAAGACTGACTCTTCTTACTGACTATGTTTGAACCATTCCTGTGACACTAGTTATAGATTCCGATGCTTCACTTCAGGTTTACTGTTTCCCTTGGACCATCTTATTGACGAAGAAACACAGAAATTGCATCGGAATTAAATACAAAAGGCACAATGCCGACTTAAGTACAAGTAGACTGACTCTTCCTACTGTCTATGTTTTGAACCATTTCTGTGACACTAGTTATAGAGTCCGATGCTTCACTTCAGGTTTACTGTATCTCTTGGACCTTCTTATTGACGATGAATCACAGAAATTGCATCTTAATTAAATACATAAGGCACAATGCCGACTTAAGTACAAGAAGACTGACTCTTCTTACTGTGTATAATTTGAACCATTCCAGTGACACTAGTTATAGATTCAGATGCTTCACTTCAGGTTTACTGTACCCCTTGGACCTTCTTATTGCCGATGAAACACAGAAATTGAATCGGAAGTAAATACACAAAGCACAATGCCGACTTAAGTACAAGAAGACTGACTCTTCTTACTGTCTATGTTTTGAACCATCACTGTGACACTAGTTATAGATTCCCATTCTTCACTCCAGGTTTACTGTATCCCTCTGACCTTCTTATTGACGATGAAACACGGAAATTGCATCGGAATTAAATACAAAAGGCACAATACCAACTTAAGTACAAGAAGACTATCTCTTCTTACTATGTTTGAACCATTCCTGTGACACTAGTTGTAGATTCCGATGCTTCACTTCAGGTTTACTGTATCCCTCTGACCTTCTTATTGACGATGAAACACAGAAATTGCATCGGAATTAAATAGAAAAGGCACTATGCCGACATAAGTACAAGAAGACTGACTCATCTTACTGTCTATGTTTAGACCAACCCTGTGACATTAGTTATAGATTCCGATGCTTCACTCCAGGTATACTGTATCCCTCTGACCTTCTTATTGACGATGAAACACAGAAATTGCATCGGAATTAATTACAAAAAACACAATGCCGACTTAAGTACAAGAAGACTGACTCTTCTTACTGTCTATTTTTTGAACAATTCCTGTGACACTAGTTATAGATTCCGATGCTTCACTTCAGGTTTACTGTATCCCTCTGACCTTCTTATTGACGATGAAACACAGAAATTGCATCGGAATTAAATACAAAAGGCACAATGCCGACTTAAGTACAAGAAGACTGAATCTTCTTACTGTCTATATTTTGAACCATTCCAGTGGTAGTAGTTATAGATTCCGATGCTTCACTTCAGGCTTACTCTACCCCTTGGACCTTCTTATTGACGATGAAACACAGAAATTGCATCGGAAATAAATACAAAAAGCACAATGCCGACTTAAGTACAAGAAGACTGACTCTTCTTACTGTCTATGTTTTGAACCATTCCTGTGACACTAGTTATAGATTCCGATGCTTCACTCCACGTTTACTGTATCCCTTGGACCTTCTTATTGACGATGATTGCATCGGAATTAAATAGAAAAGTCACAATGCCGACTTAAGTACAAGAAGACTGACTCTTCTTAGTGATTATAGTTTGAACCATTGCTGTGACACTAGTTATAGATTCCGATGCTTCAGGTTTACTGAATTCCTTGGACCTTCTTATTGACGATGAAACACAGAAGTTGCATCGGAATTAAATAGAAAAGGCACAATGTCGTCTTAAGTACTAGAAGACTGACTCTTCTTACAGTCTATGATTTTAACCATTCCAGTGAAACTAGTTATAGATTCCGATGCTTCACTCCAGGTTTACTGTCTCCCTTGGACCTTCTTATTGACGATGAAACACAGAAATTGCATCGGAATTAAATAGAAAAGGCACAATGCCGACATAAGTACAAGAAGACTGACTCTTCTTACTGACTATGTTTTGAACCATTCCTGTGACACTAGTTATAGATTCCGATGCTTCACTCCAGATTTACTGTAATTCTTGGACCTGCTTATTGACGATGAAACACAGAAATTGCATCGGAATTAAATAGAAAAGGCACAATGCCGACTTAAGTACAATAAGACTGACTCTTCTTAGTGATTATAGTTTGAACCATTGGTGTGACACTAGTTGTAGATTCCGATGCTTTACTTCAGGTTTATTGTATACCTTGGACATTCTTATTGACGATGAAACACAGAAATTGCATCGGAATTAAATAGAAAAGGCACAATGTCGACTTAAGTACAAGAAGACTGACTCTTCGTATTGTCTATGTTTTGAACCATTCCTGTGACACTAGTTATAGATTCCGATGCTTCACTCCAGATTTACTGTATCCCTTGGACCTTCTTATTGACGATGAAACACAGAAATTGCAATGGAATTAAATAGAAAAGGCACAATGCCGACTTAAGTACAAGAAGACTGACTCTTCTTACTGACTATGTTTTGAACCATTCCTGTGACACTAGTTATAGATTACGATGCTTCACTTCAGGTTTACTGTATACCTTGGCCCTTCTTATTGACGATGAAACACAGAAATTGCATCGGAATTAAATACAAAATGCACAATGCCGACTTAAGCACAAGAAGACTGACTCTTCTTACTGTCTATATTTTGAACCATTCCAGTGACACTAGTTATAGATTCCGATGCTTCAGGTTTACTGAATTCCTTGGACCTTCTTATTGACGCTGAAACACAGAAATTGCATCGGAATTAAATACAAAAGGTACAATGCCGACTTAAGTACAAAAAGACTGACTCTTCCTACTGTCTATGTTTTGAACCAATTCTGTGACACTAGTTATAGAGTCCGATGGTTCACTTCAGGTTTACTGTATCCCTTGGACCTTCTTATTGACGATGAATCACAGGAATTGCATCGGAAATAAATACAAAAGGCACAATGCCGACCTAAGTACAAGAAGACTGACTCTTCTTACTGTCTATATTTTGAACCATTCCAGTGACACTAGTTATAGATTCCATTGCTTCACTTTAGGTTTACTGTATCCCTCTGACCTTCTTATTGACGATGAAACACAGAAATTGCATCGGAATTAAATACAAAAGGCACAATGCCGACTTAAGTACAAGAGGTCTTGCTCTTCTTACTGTCTATTTTTGAAACCATTCCTGTGACACTAGTAATAGATTGCGATGCTTCACTCCAAGTTTACTGTATCCCTTGGACCTTCTTATTGCCGATGAAACACAGAAATTGCATCGGAATGAAATAGAAAAGTCAAAATGCCGACTTAAGTACAAGAAGCCTGACTCTTATTACTGATAATAGTTTGAACCATTCCTGTGACAATAGTTATAGATTCCGATGCTTCACTTCAAATTTACTGTATCCCTTGGAACATATTATTGACGGTGAAGCACAGAAATAGCATTGGAATTGAATAGAAAAGGCACAATGCCGAATTAAGTACAAGAAGACTGACTCTTCTTACTGTCTATTTTAAGTACAATTAATGTGTCACTAGTTATAGATTCCGATGCTTCACTCCAGGGTTACTGTATCCCTTGCACCTTCTTATTGGCGATGAAACACAGAAATTGCATCGGAATTAAATACTAAAGTCACAATGCCGACTAAAGGACAGGAAGACTGAGTCTTCTTACTGACTTTGTTTTGAACCAATCCTGTGACACTAGGTACAGATACCGATGCTTGACTTCAGTTTTAGGGTATCCCTTGGAGCTTCTTATTGACGATGAAACACAGAAGCTGCATCGGAATTAAATAGAAAAGGCACAATGTCGACTTAAGTACAAGAAGACTGACTCTTCTTACTGTCTATAATTTGAACCATTCCTGTGACACTAGTTATAGATTCCGATGCTTCACTTCAGGTTTACTGTATCCCTCTGACCTTCGTATTGACGATGAAATACAGAAATTGCATCGGAATTAAATAGAAAAGGCACAATGCCGCATAAGTACAAGAAGACTGACTCATCTTACTGTCTATGTTTTGACCATCCCTGTGACATTAGTTATAGATTCCGATGCTTCACTCCAGGTATACTGTATCCCTCTGACCTTATTATTGACGTTGAAACAGAGAAATTGCATCGGAATTAAATAGAAAAGTCAGAATGCCGACTTATGTACACGAAGACTGACTCTTCTTACTGACTATGCTTTGAACCATTCCTGTGACACTAGTTATAGATTACGATGCTTCATTTCAGGTTTACTGTATACCTTGGAAGTTCTTATTGACGATGAAACACAGAAATTGCATCGGAATTAAATACAAAAGGCACAATGACGACTTATGTGCAAGAAGACTGACTCTTCCTACTGTCTATGTTTTGATCCATTCCTGTGACACTAGTTTTAGATTCCGATTCTTTACTTCAGGTTTACTGTATCCCTCTGACCTTCTTATTGACCATGAAACACAGAAATTGCGTCGGAATTAAATACAAAAGGCACAATGCCGACTTAAGTACAAGAAGACTGACTCTTCCTACTGTCTCTGTTTTGAACCATTCCTGTGACACTAGTTATAGAATCCGATGCTTCACTTCAGGTTTACTGTATCCCTCTGACCTTATTGCCGATGAAACACAGAAATTGAATCGGAATTAAATACAAAAGGCAGAATGGCGACTTAAGGACAAGAAGACTGACTCTTCTTACTGACTATGTTTGAACCATTCCTGTGACCCTAGTTATAGATTCCGATGCTTCACTTCAGGTTTACTGTTCCCTTGGACCTTCTTAGAGACGATGAAACACAGAAATTGCATCGGAATTAAATGCAAAAAGCACAATGCCGACTTAAGTACAAGAAGACTGACGAAGACTGTCTATGTTTTGAACCATTTCTGTGACACTAGTTATAGAGTCCGATGCTTCACTTCAGGTTTACTGAATCTCTTGGACCTTCTTATTGACGATGAATCACAGAAATTGCATCGGAATTAAATACAAAAGGCACAATGCTGACTTAAGTACAAGAAGACTGACTCTTCTTACAGTGTATATTTTGAACCATTCCAGTGACTCTAGTTATAGATTCCGATGCTTCACTTCAGGTTTACTGTACCCCTTGGACCTTCTTATTGACGATGAAACACAGAAATTGCATCGGAAGTAAATACACAACGCACAATGCCGACTTAAGTACATAAAGACTGACTCATCTTTCTGTCTATGTTTTGAACCATCACTGTGACACTAGTTATAGATTCCCATTCTTCACTCCAGGTTTACTGTATCCCTCTGACCTTCTTATTGACAATGAAACATGGAAATTGCATCGGAATTAAATACAAAAGGCACAATGCCGACTTAAGTACAAGAAGACTGACTCTTCGTACTGTCTATTTTCTGAACAATTCCTGTGACACTAGTTATAGTTTCCGATGCTTCACTTCAGGTTTACCATATCCATCTGACCTTCTTATTGACGATGAAACACGGAAATTGCATCGGAATTAAATACAAAAGGCACAATGCCGACTTAAGTACAAGAAAACTGAATCTGCTTACTGTCTATATTTTGAACCATTCCAGTGACACTAGTTATAGTTTCCGATGCTTCACTTCAGTTTAACTGTACCCCTTGGACCTTCTTATTGACGATGAAACACAGAAATTGCATCGGAAGTAAATACAAAAAGCACAATGCCGACTTAAGTACAAGAAGACTGACTCTTCTTACTGTCTATGTTTTGAACCATCACTGTGACACTAGTTATAGATTCCGATTCTACACTACAGGTTTACTGTATCCCTCTGACCTTCTTATTGACGATGAAACACAGAAATTGCATCGGAATTAAATACAAAAGGAACAATGCCGACTTAAGTACAAGAAGACTGACTCTTCTTACTGTCTATGTCTTGAACAATTCCTGTGACACTAGTTATAGATTCCAATGCTTCACTTCAGGTTTACTGTATCCCACTGACCATCTTATTGACGATGAAACACGGAAATTGCATCGGAATTAAATACAAAAGGCACAATGCCGACTTAAGTACAAGAAGACTGTCTCTTCTTACTGTCTATGTTTGAAGCAATCCTGTGACACTTGTTATAGATTCCGATGCTTCACTTCAGGTTAACTGTATCGCTCTGACCTTCTTATTGACGATGAAACACAGAAATTGCATCGGAATTAAATAGAAAAGGCACAATGCCGACATAAGTAGAAGAAGACTGACTCATCTTACTGTCTATCTTTTGAACCATCCCTGTGTCATTAGTATTAGATTCCGATGCTTCACTCCAGGTTTACTGTATCCCTCTGACTTTCTTATTGACGATGAAACACAGAAATAGCATCGGAATTAAATAGAATAGGCACAATGTGGACTTAAGTACAAGAAGACTGACTCTTCTTACTGTCTACTTTTTGAACAATTCCTGTGACACTAGTTATAGATTCCGATGCTTCACTTCTGGTTTACTGTATCCCTCTGACCTTCTTATTGACGATGAAACACAGAAACTGCATCGGAATTAAATACAAAAGGCACAATGCCGACTTAAGTACAAAAAAAATGACTCTTCTTACTGTCTATGTTTGAACCATTCCTGTGACACATGTCATAGAGTCCGATGCTTCACTTCAGGTTTACTGTATCTCTTGGACCTTCTTATTGACGATGAATCACAGAAATTGCATCAGTATTAAATACAAAAGGCACAATGCTGACTTAAGTACAAGAAGACTGACACTTCTTACTGTCTATATTTTGAACCATTCCAGTGACACTAGTTATAGATTCCGGTGCTTCACTTCAGGTTTACTGTACCCCTTGGACCTTCTTATTGACGATGAAACACAGAAATTGCATCGGAAGTAAATACAAAAAGCACAATGCCGACTTAAGTACAAGAAGACAGACTCTTCTTACTGTCTATGTTTTGAACCATCACTGTGACACTAGTTATAGATTGCGATGCTTCACTCCTGGTTTACTGTATCCTTTGGACCTCCTTATTGCCGATGAAACACAGAAATTGCATCGGAATGAAATAGAAAAGGCCCAATGCGGACTTAAGTACAAGAAGACTGACTCTTATTACTGATAATAGTTTGAACCATTCCTGTGACAATAGTTATAGATTCCGATGCTTCACTTTAAATTTACTGTATCCCTTCGACCTTGGTATTGACTGTGAAACACAGAAATAGCATTGGAATTAAATAGAAAAGGCACAATGCCGACTTAAATACAAGAGGACTGACTCTTCTTACTGTCTATTCTTTGAACAATTCCTGTGACACTAGTTATAGATTCCGATGCTTCACTCCAGGGTTACTGTATCCCTTGGACCTTCTTATTGACGATGAAACACAGAAATTGCATCGGAATTAAATAGAAAAGGCACAATGCCGACTTAAGGACAAGAAGACTGACTCTTCTTACTGACATTGTTTTGAACCAATCCTGTGACACTAGGTATAGATTCCGATGCTAGACTTCAGTTTTAGTGTATCCCTTGGACCTTCTTATTGACGACGAAACACAGAAATTGCATCGGAATTAAATAGAATAGGCACAATGTGGACTTAAGTACAAGAAGACTGACTCTTCTTACTGTGTATGTTTTGATCCATTCCTGTGACACTAGTTATAGATTCCGATGCTTCACTTCAGGTTTACTGTATCCCTTGGACGTTCTTATTGACGATGAAACACAGAAGTTGCATCGGAATTAAATACAAAAGGCACAAAGCTTACTTATGTACAAGAAGACTGACTCTTCCTACTGTCTATGATTTGAACCATTTCTGTGACACTAGTAATAGAGTCCGATGCTTCACTTCAGGTTTACTGTATCTCTTGGACCATCTTATTGACGATGAATCACAGAAATTGCATCGGAATTAAATACAAAAGGCACAATGCCGACTTAAGTACAAGAAGACTGACTCATCTTACTGTCTGTATTTTGAACCATTCCAGTGACACTAGTTATAGATTCCGATGCTTCACTTCAGGTTTACTGTACCCCTCTGACCTTCTTATTGACGATGAAACACGGAAATTGCATCGAAATTAAATAAAAAAGGCACAATGCCGACTTAAGTACACGAAGTCTGTCTCTTCTTACTCTCTATGTTTAAACCATTCCTGTGACACTAGTTATAGATTCCGATGCTTCACTTCAGGTTTACTGTATCCCTCTGACCTTCTTATTGACGATGAAACACTGAAATTGCATCTCAATGAAATAGAAAAGGCACAATGCCGACATAAGTACAAGAAGACTGACTCATCTTACTGTCTATGTTTTGAACGATCCCTGTGACATTAGTTATAGATTCCGATGCTTCACTCCAGGTTTACTGTATCCCTCAGACCTTCTTATTGACGATGAAACACAGAAATTGCATCGGAATTAAATACAAAAGGCACAATGCCGACTTAAGTACAAGAAGACTGACTCTTCTTACTGTCTATTTTTTGAACAATTCCTGTGACACTAGTTATAGATTCCGATGCTTCACTTCAAGTTTACTGTATCCCTCTGACCTTATTATTGACGATAAAACACAGAAATTGCATCGGAATTAAATACAAAAGGCACAATGCCGACTTAAGTACAAGAAGACTGACTCTTCTTACTGTCTATGTTTGAACCATTCCTGTGACACTAGTTATAGAGTCCGATGCTTCACTTCAGGTTTACTGTATCTCTTGGACCTTCTTATTGACGATGAATCACAGAAACTGCATCGGAATTAAATACAAAAGGCACAATGCCGACTCAAGTACAAGAAGACTGACTCTTCTTACTGTCTATACTTTGAACCATTCTAGTGACACTAGTTATAGATTCCGATGCTTCACTTCAGGTTTACTGTACCCCTTGGACCATCTTATTGACGATGAAACACAGAAATTTTATCGTAAGTAAATACAAAAATCACAATGCCGACTTAAGTACAAGAAGACTGACACTTCTTACTGTCTATGATTTGAACCATTCCTGTGACACTAGTTATAGAGTCCGATGCTTCACTTCAGGTTTACTGTATCTCTTGGACCTTCTTATTGACGATGAATCACAGAAATTGCATCGGAATTAAATACAAAAGGCACAATGCCGACTTAAGTACAAGAAGACTGTCTCTTCTCTCTGTCTACGTTTGAACCATTCCTGTGACACTAGTTATAGATTTCGATGCTTCACTTCAGGTTTACTGTATCCCTCTGACCTTCTTATTGACGATGAAACACAGAAATTGCATCGGAATTAAATTGAAAAGGCACAATGCCGACATAAGTACAAGAAGACTGACTCATCTTACTGTCTATGTTTTGAACCATCCCTGTGACATTAGTTATAGATTCCGATGCTTCGCTCCAGGTTTACTGTATCCCTCTGACCTTCTTATTGACGATGAAACACAGAAATTGCATCGGAACTAAATACAGAAGGGACAATGCCGACTTAAGTACAAGAAGACTTACTCTTCTTACTGTCTATTTTTTGAACAATTCCTGTGACACTAGTTATAGATTCCGATGCTTCACTTCAGGTTTACATTATCCCTCTGACCTTCTTATTGACTTTGAAACACAGAAATTGCATCGGAATTAAATAGAAAAGGCACAATGCCGACTTAAGTACAAGAAGACTGACTCTTCTTACTGTCTATGTTTGAACCATTCCTGTGACACTAGTTATAGAGTCCGATGCTTCACTTCAGGTTTACTGTATCTCTTGGACCTTCTTATTGACGATGAATCACAGAAATTGCATCGGAATTAAATACAAAAGGCACAATGCCGACTTAAGTACAAGAAGACTGACTCTTCTTACTGTCTATACTTTGAACCATTCCAGTGACACTAGTTATTGATTCCGATGCTTCACTTCAGGTTTACTGTACCCCTTGGACCTTCTTATTGATGATGAAACACAGAAATTGCATCGGAAGTAAATACAAAAAGCACAATGCCGACTTAAGTACAAGAAGACTGACTCTTCTTACTGACTATGTTTTGAACCATTTCTGTGGCACTAGTTGTAGATTCCGATGCTTCACTTCAGGTTTACTGTATCCCTAGGACCTTCTTATTGACGATGAAACACAGAAATTGCATCGGAATTAAATACAAAAGGCACAATGCCGACTTCAGTGCTTAAAGACCGACTCTTCTTACTGACAATGATTTTAACCATTCCTGTGACACTAGTTATGGATTCCGATGCTTCACTTCAGGTTTACTGTATCCCTTGGACCTTCTTATTGGCGATGAAGCACAGAAATTGCATCGGAATAAAATACAAAAGGCAAAATGCCGACTTAAGTACACGAAGACTGACTGTTCTTACTGTCAATGTTTTGAACCATTCCTGTGACACTAGTTATAGATTCCGATGCTACACTCCAGGTTTACTGTATCCCTTGGACCTTTTTATTGACGATGAAACACAGAAATTGCATCGGAATTAAATACAAAGGGCACAATGCCGACTTAAGTACAAGAAGACTGACTCTTCCTACTGTCTACGTTTTGAACCAAATCTGTGACACTAGTTATAGAGTCCGATGCTTCACTTCAGATTTACTTTATAGATTGGACCATCTTATTGACGATGAAACACAGAAATTGCATCGGAATTAAATTCAAAAGCCACAATGCCGACTTAAGTTCAAGAAGACTGACTCTTCCTACTGTCTATGTTTTGAACCATTCCTGTGACAGTAGTTTTAGATTCCGATGCTTCACTTCAGGTTTACTGTACCCCTTGGACGTTCTTATTGACGATGAAACACAGAAGTTGCATCGGAATTAAATACAAAAGGCACAAAGCCGACTTATGTACAAGAAGACTGACTCTTCCTACTGTCTATGTTATGAACCATTTCTGTGACACTAGTAATAGAGTCCGATGCTTCACTTCAGGTTTACTGTATCTCTTGGACCATCTTATTGACGATGAATCACAGAAATTGCATCGGAATTAAATACAAAAGGCAGAATGCCGACTTAAGTACAAGAAGAGTGACTCATCTTACTGTCTATATTTTGAACCATTCCAGTGACACTAGTTATAGATTCCGATGCTTCACTTCAGTTTTACTGTACCCCTCTGACCTTCTTATTGACGATGAAACACGGAAATTGCATCGAAATTAAATACAAAAGGCACAATGCCGACTTAAGTACACGAAGTCTGTCTCTTCTTACTGTCTATGTTTAAACCATTCCTGTGACACTAGTTATAGATTCCGATGCTACACTTCAGGTTTACTGTATCCCTCTGACCTTCTTATTGACGATGAAACACTGACATTGCATCTCAATTAAATAGAAAAGGCACAATGCCGACATAAGTACAAGAAGACTGACTCATCTTACTGTCTATGTTTTGAACGATCCCTGTGACATTAGTTATAGATTCCGATGCTTCACTCCAGGTTTACTGTATCCCTCTGACCTTCTTATTGACGATGAAACACAGAAATTGCATCGGAATTAAATACAAAAGGCACAATGCCGACTTAAGTACAAGAAGACTGACTCTTCTTACTGTCTATGTTTTGAACCATCACTGTGACATTAGTTATAGATTCCGATTCTTCACTCCAGATTTATTGTATCATTCTAACCTACTTATTGACGATGAAACACAGAAATTGCATCGGAATTAAATAGAAAAGGCACAATGCCGACTTAAGTACAAGAAGACTGACTCTTCTTACTGTCCATACTTTGAACCATTCCAGTGACACTAGTTATAGATTCCGATGCTTCACTTCAGGTTTACTGTACCCCTTGGACCTTCTTATTGACGATGAAACACAGAAATTGCGTCGGAAGTAAATACAAAAAGTACAATGCCGACTTAAGTACAAGAAGACTGACTCTTCTTACTGACTATGTTTTGAACCATTTCTGTGGCACTAGTTGTAGATTCCGATGCTTCACTTCAGGTTTACTGTATCCCTAGGACCTTCTTATTGACGATGAAACACAGAAATTGCATCGGAATTAAATACAAAAGGCACAATGCCGACTTCAGTGCTTAAAGACTGACTCTTCTTACTGACAATGATTTTAACCATTCCTGTGACACTAGTTATGGATTCCGATGCTTCACTTCAGGTTTACTGTATCCCTTGGACCTTCTTATTGGCGATGAAACACAGAAATTGCATCGGAATAAAATACAAAAGGCAAAATGCCGACTTAAGTACACGAAGACTGACTCTTCTTACTGTCAATGTTTTGAACCATTCCTGTGACACTAGTTATAGATTCCGATGCTTCACTTCAGGTTTACTGTATCCCTCTGACCTTCTTATTGACGATGAAACACAGAAATTGCATCGGAATTACATAGAAAAGGCACAATGTCGACTTAAGTACTAGAAGACTGACTCTACTTACTGTCTATGTTTTGAACCATTCCTGTGACACTAGTTATAGATTCCGATGTTTCATTCCAGGTTTACTGTATCCCTTGGACATTCTTATTGACGATGAAATACAGGAATTGCATCGGAATTAAATACAAAGGGCACAATGCCGACTTAAGTACAAGTAGACTGACTCTTCCTACTGTCTACGTTTTGAACCAATTCTGTGACACTAGTTATAGAGTCCGATGCTTCACTTCAGGTTTACTTTATACATTGGACCATCTTATTGACGATGAAACACAGAAATTGCATCGGAATTAAATTCAAAAGGCACAATGCCGACTTAAGTACAAGAAGACTTACTCTTCCTACTCTCTATGTTTTGAACCATTCCTGTGACACTAGTTTTAGATTCCGATGCTTCACTTCAGGTTTACTGTATCCCACTGACCTTCTTATTGACGATGAAACACAGAAATTGCATCGGAATTAAATTCAAAAGTCACAATGCCGACTTAAGTACAAGAAGACTGACTCTTCTTACTGTCTATGCTTTGAACCATTCCTGTGACACTAGTTATAGATTCCGATGCTTCACTTCAGGTTTACTGTTTCCCTTGGACCTTCTTATTGACGATGAAACACAGAAATTGCATCGGAAGTAAATACAAAAAGCACAATGCCGACTTAAGTACAAGAAGACTGACTCTTCTTACTGTCTATGTTTTGAACCATCACTGTGACACTAGTTATAGATTGCGATGCTTCACTCCTGGTTTACTGTATCCCTTGGACCTTCTTATTGCCGATGAAACACAGAAATTGCATCGGAATGAAATAGAAAAGGCACAATGCCGACTTAAGTACAAGAAGACTGACTCTTATTACTGATAATAGTTTGCACCATTCCTGTGACAATAGTTATAGATTCCGATGCTTCACTTTAAATTTACTGTATCCCTTCGACCTTGGTATTGACTGTGAAACACAGAAATAGCATTGGAATTAAATACAAAAGGCACAATGCCGACTTAAATACAAGAGGACTGACTCTTCTTACTGTCTATTCTTTGAACAATTCCTGTGACACTAGTTATAGATTCCGATGCTTCACTCCAGGGTTACTGTATCCCTTGGAACTTCTTATTGACGATGAAACACAGAAATTGCATCGGAATTAAATAGAAAAGGCACAATGCCGACTTAAGGACAAGAAGACTGTCTCTTCTTACTGACATTGTTTTGAACCAATCCTGTGACACTAGGTATGGATTCCGATGCTTGACTTCAATTTTAGTGTATCCCTTGGACCTTCTTATTGACGACGAAACACAGAAATTGCATCGGAATTAAATAGAATAATCACAATGTGGACTTAAGTACAAGAAGACTGACTCTTCCTACTGTCTATGTTATGAACCATTTCTGTGACACTAGTAATCGAGTCCGATGCTTCACTTCAGGTTTACTGTATCTCTTGGACCATCTTATTGACGATGAAACACAGAAATTGCATCGTAAGTAAACACAAAAAGCACAATGCCGACTTAAGTACAAGAAGACTGACACTTCTTACTGTCTATGATTTGAACCATTCCTGTGACACTAGTTATAGAGTCCGATGCTTCACTTCAGGTTTACTGTATCTCTTGGACCTTCTTATTGACGATGAATCACAGAAATTGCATCGGAATTAAATACAAAAGGCACAATGCCGACTTAAGTACAAGAAGACTGTCTCTTCTTTCTGTCTATGTTTGAACCATTCCTGTGACACTAGTTATAGATTTCCATGCTTCACTTCAGGTTTACTGTATCCCTCTGACCTTCTTATTGACGATGAAACACAGAAATTGCATCGGAATTAAATTGAAAAGGCACAATGCCGACATAAGTACAAGAAGACTGACTCATCTTACTGTCTAAGTTTTGAACCATCCCTGTGACATTAGTTATAGATTCCGATGCTTCGCTCCAGGTTTACTGTATCCCTCTGACCTTCTTATTGACGATGAAACACAGAAATTGCATCGGAACTAAATACAAAAGGGACAATGCCGACTTAAGTACAAGAAGACTTACTCTTCTTACTGTCTATTTTTTGAACAATTCCTGTGACACTAGTTATAGATTCCGATGCTTCACTTCAGGTTTACAGTATCCCTCTGCCCTTCTTATTGACGATGAAACACAGAAATTGCATCGGAATTAAATACAAAAGGCACAATGCCGTCTTAAGTACAAGAAGACTGACTATTCTTACTGTCTATGTTTGAACCATTCCTGTGACACTAGTTATAGAGTCCGATGCTTCACTTCAGGTTTACTGTATCTCTTGCACCTTCTTATTGACGATGAATCACAGAAATTGCATCGGAATTAAATACAAAAGGCACAATGCCGACTTAAGTACAAGAAGACTGACTCATATTACTGTCTATATTTTGAACCATTCCAGTGACACTAGTTATAGATTCCGATGCTTCACTTCAGGTTTACTGTACCCCTCTGACCTTCTTATTGACGATGAAACACGGAAATTGCATCGAAATTAAATACAAAAGGCACAATGCCGACTTAAGTACACGAAGTCTGTCTCTTCTTACTGTCTATGTTTAAACCATTCCTGTGACACTAGTTATAGATTCCGATGCTACACTTCAGGTTTACTGTATCCCTCTGACCTTCTTATTGACGATGAAACACTGAAATTGCATCTCAATTAAATAGAAAAGGCACAATGCCGACATAAGTACAAGAAGACTGACTCATCTTACTGTCTATGTTTTGAACGATCCCTGTGACATTAGTTATAGATTCCGATGCTTCACTCCAGGTTTACTGTATCCCTCTGACCTTCTTATTGACGAAGAAACACAGAAATTGCATCGGAATTAAATACAAAAGGCACAATGCCGACTTAAGTACAAGAAGACTGACTCTTCTTACTGTCTATTTTTTGAACAATTCCTGTGACACTAGTTATAGATTCCGATGCTTCACTTCAAGTTTACTGTATCCCTCTGACCTTATTATTGACGATGAAACACAGAAAATGCATCGGAATTAAATACAAAAGACACAATGCCGACTTAAGTACAAGAAGACTGACTATTCTTACTGTCTATGTTTGAACCATTCCTGTGACACTAGTTATAGAGTCCGATGCTTCACTTCAGGTTTACTGTATCTCTTGCACCTTCTTATTGACGATGAATCACAGAAATTGCATCGGAATTAAATACAAAAGGCACAATGCCGACTTAAGTACAAGAAGACTGACTCTTCTTATTGTCTATATTTTGAACCATTCTAGTGACACTAGTTATAGATTCCGATGCTTCACTTCAGGTTTACTGTACCCCTTGGACCATCTTGTTGACGATGAAACACAGAAATTGCATCGTAAGTAAACACAAAAAGCACAATGCCGACTTAAGTACAAGAAGACTGACACTTCTTACTGTCTATGATTTGAACCATTCCTGTGACACTAGTTATAGAGTCCGATGCCTCACTTCAGGTTTACTGTATCTCTTGGACCTTCTTATTGACGATGAATCACAGAAATTGCATCGGAATTAAATACAAAAGGCACAATGCCGACTTAAGTACAAGAAGACTGTCTCTTCTTTCTGTCTATGTTTGAACCATTCCTGTGACACTAGTTATAGATTTCCATGCTTCACTTCAGGTTTACTGTATCCCTCTGACCTTCTTATTGACGATGAAACACAGAAATTGCATCGGAATTAAATTGAAAAGGCACAATGCCGACATAAGTACAAGAAGACTGACTCATCTTACTGTCTATGTTTTGAACCATCCCTGTGACATTAGTTATAGATTCCGATGCTTCGCTCCAGGTTTACTGTATCCCTCTGACCTTCTTATTGACGATGAAACACAGAAATTGCA
Organism: Schistocerca serialis cubense; assembly: GCF_023864345.2. Lineage (NCBI taxonomy): Eukaryota > Metazoa > Arthropoda > Insecta > Orthoptera > Acrididae > Schistocerca > Schistocerca serialis. Next base: position 983,802,792 of record NC_064641.1, read on the forward strand.
TCGGAACTAAATACAAAAGGGACAATGCCGACTTAAGTACAAGAAGACTTACTCCTCTTACTGTCTATTTTTTGAACAATTCCTGTGACACTAGTTATAGATTACGATGCTTCACTTCAGGTTTACAGTATCCCTCTGTCCTTCTTATTGACGATGAAACACAGAAATTGCATCGGAATTAAATACAAAAGGCACAATGCCGACTTAAGTACAAGAAGACTGACTCTTCTTACTGTCTATGTTTGAACCATTCCTGTGACACTAGTTATAGAGTCCGATGCTTCACTTCAGGTTTACTGTATCTCTTGGACCTTCTTATTGACGATGAATCACAGAAATTGCATCGGAATTAAATACAAAAGGCACAATGCCGACTTAAGTACAAGAAGACAGACTCTTCTTACTGTTTATACTTTGAACCATTCCAGTGACACTAGTTATAGATTCCGATGCTTCACTTCAGGTTTACTGTACCCCTTGGACCTTCTTATTGACGATGAAACACAGAAATTGCATCGGAAGTAAATGCAAAAAGCACAATGCCGACTTAAGTACAAGAAGACTGACTCTTCTTACTGTCTATGTTTTGAACCATCACTGTGACATTAGTTATAGATTCCGATTCTTCACTCCAGATTTATTGTATCATTCTAACCTTCTTATTGACGATGAAACACAGAAATTGCATCGGAATTATATAGAAAAGGCACAATGCCGACTTAAGTACAAGAAGACTGACTTTTCTTACTGTCTATTTTTTCAACAATTCCTGTGACACTTGTAATAGATTCGGGTACTTCACTCCAGGTTTACTGTATCCCTCTGACCTTCTTATTGACGGTGAAACACAGAAATTGCATCGGAATTAAACACGAAGGGCACAATGCCGACATAAGTACAAGAAGACTGACTCTTCTTACTGACTATGCTTTGAACCATTCCTGTGACACTAGTTATAGATTCCGATACCTCTCTTCAGGTTTACTGTATCCCTCTTACCTCCTTATTGACGATGAAACACAGAAATTGCATCGGAATTAAATAGAAAAGGCACAATGCCGACTTAAGTACAAGAAGACTGACTCTTCTTACTGACTATGTTTTGAACCATTTCTGTGGCACTAGTTGTAGATTCCGATGCTTCACTTCAGGTTTACTGTATCCCTAGGACCTTCTTATTGACGATGAAACACAGAAATTGCATCGGAATTAAATACAAAAGGCACAATGCCGACTTCAGTGCTTAAAGACCGACTCTTCTTACTGACAATGATTTTAACCATTCCTGTGACACTAGTTATGGATTCCGATGCTTCACTTCAGGTTTACTGTATCCCTTGGACCTTCTTATTGGCGATGAAACACAGAAATTGCATCGGAATAAAATACAAAAGGCAAAATGCCGACTTAAGTACACGAAGACTGACTCTTCTTACTGTCAATGTTTTGAACCATTCCTGTGACACTAGTTATAGATTCCGATGCTACACTCCAGGTTTACTGTATCCCTTGGACCTTTTTATTGACGATGAAACACAGAAATTGCATCGGAACTAAGTACAAAAGGCAAAATGCTGACTTAAGTACAAGAAGACATACTCTTCTTACTGGCTATGTTTTGAACCATTCCTGTGACACTAGTTATAGATTCCGATGCTTCACTTCAGGTTTACTGTATCCCTCTGACCTTCTTATTGACGATGAAACACAGAAATTGCATCGGAATTAAATAGAAAAGGCACAATGTCGACTTAAGTACAACAAGACTGACTCTACTTACTGTCTATGTTTTGAACCATTCCTGTGACACTAGTTATAGATTCCGATGTTTCATTCCAGGTTTACTGTATCCCTTGGACATTCTTATTGACGATGAAATACAGAAATTGCATCGGAATTAAATACAAAGGGCACAATGCCGACTTAAGTACAAGATGACTGACTCTTCCTACTGTCAACGTTTTGAACCAATTCTGTGACACTAGTTATAGAGTCCGATGCTTCACTTCAGGTTTACTTTATACCTTGGACCATCTTATTGACGATGAAACAGAGAAATTGCATCGGAATTAAATTCAAAAGTCACAATGCCGACTTAAGTACAAAAAAACTGACTCTTCTTACTGTCTATGCTTTGAACCATTCCTGTGACACTAGTTTTAGATTCCGATGCTTCACTTCAGGTTTACTGTATCCCTCTGACCTTCTTATTGACGATGAAACACAGAAATTGCATCGGAATTAAATACAAAAGTCACAATGCCGACTTAAGTACAAAAAGACTGACTCTTCTTACTGTCTATGCTTTGAACCATTCCTGTGACACTAGTTATAGATTCCGATGCTTCACTTCAGGTTTACTGTTTCCCTTGGACCTTCTTATTGACGATGAAACACAGAAATTGCATCGGAATTAAATACAAAGGGCACAATGCCGACCTAAGTACAAGAACACTGACTCTTCCTACTGTCTACGTTTTGAACCAATTCTGTGACACTAGTTATAGAGTCCGATGCTTCACTTCAGGTTTACTGTATCACTTGGACCTTCTTATTGAAGATGAATCTCAGAAATTCCATCGGATATAAATACAAAAGGCACAATGCCGACTTAAGTACAAGAAGACTGACTCTTCCTACTGTCTATGTTTTGAACCATTCCTGTGACACTAGTTATAGATTCCGATGTTTCAACTGAGGTTTAGTGTATACCGCTGACCTTATTGCCGATGAAAAACAGAAATTGAATCGGAATTAAATACAAAAGGCACAATGCCGACTTAAGGACAAGAAGACTGACTCTTCTTACTGACTATGCTTTGAACCATTGCTGTGACTCTAGTTACAGATTCCGATGCTTCACTTCAGGTTTACTGTATCCCTCTGACCTTCTTATTGACGATGAAACACAGAAATTGCATCGGAATTAAATACAAAAGCCACAATGCCGACTTAAGTACAAGAATACTGACTCTTCTTACTGTCTATGTTTTGAACCAATACTGTGACACTAGTTATGGATTCCGATGCTTCACTTCAGGTTTACTGTATTCCTAGGACCTTCTTATTGTCGATGAAACACAGAAATTGCATCGGAATTAAATACAAAAGGCACAATGCCGACATAAGTACAAGAAGACTGACTCTTCTTACTGTCTATGTTTTGAACCAATACTGTGACACCAGTTATAGGTTCCGATGCTTCACTCCAGGTTTACTGTATCCCTTGGACCTTCTTGTTGACGATGAAACACAGAAATTGCATCGGAATTAAATACAAAAGGCACAATGCCAACTTAAGGACAAGAAGACTGAATCTTCTTACTGACTATGTTTTGAACCATTCCTGTGACACTAGTCATAGATTCCGATGCTTCCTTTCTGGTTTACTGTATCCCTCTGACCTTCTTATTGACGATGAAACACAGAAATTGCATATTAATTAAATACAAAAGGCACAATGCCGACTTAAGTACAGGAAGACTGACTCTTCTTACTCTCTATGTTTGTACCATTCCTGTGACACTAGTTATAGATTCCGATGCTTCAGGTTTACTGTATCCCTCTGACCTTATTATTGACGGTGAAACACAGAAATTGCATCGGAATTAAATACAAAAGGCACAATGCCGACCTAAGTACAACAAGACTGACTCTTCCTACTGTCTATGTTTTGAACCATTCCTGTGACACTAGTTGTGGATTCCGATGCTTCACTTCAGGTTTACTGTATCACTCTGACCTTCTTAATCACGATGAAACACATAAACTGCATCGGAATTAAATACAAAAGGCACAATGCCGACATAAGTACAAGAAGACAGACTCTTCCTACTGTCTATGTTTTGAACCATTCCTGTGACACTAGTTATAGATTCCGATGCTTCACTTCAGGATTACTGTATCCCTCTGGCCTTATTGCCGATGAAACACAGACATTTCATCGGATTTAAATACAAAAGGCGCAATGCCGACCTAAAGAAAAGAAGACTGACTCTTCTTACTGACTGTGTTTTGAACCATTCCTGTGAAACGACTTATAGATTCCGATGCTTCACCTCAGGTTTACTGTATCACTTGGTCCTTCTTATTGAAGATGAATCACAGAAATTGCATCGGAATTAAATACAAAATGCACAATGCCGACTTAAGGACAAGAAGACTGACTCTTCTTACTATGTTTTGAACCATTCCTGTGACACTAGTTGTAGATTCCGATGCTACACTCCAGGTTTACTGTATCCCTTGGACCTTCTTATTGACGATGAAACACAGAAATTGCATCGGAATTAAATACAAATGGCACAATGCCGACTTAAGTACAAGAAGACTGACTCTTCCTGCTCTCTATGTTTTGAACCATTCCTGTGACACTAGTTTTGGATTCCGATGTTTCACTTCAGGTTTACTGTATCCCTCTGACCTTCGTATTGACGATGAAACACAGAAATTGCATCGGAATTAAATACAAAAGGCACAATGCCGACTTAAGGACAAGAAGACTGACTCTTCTTACTGACTATGATTTGAACCATTCCTGTGACTCTAGTTATAGATTCCGATGCTTCACTTCAGGTTTACTGTATCCCTCTGACCTTCTTATTGACGATGAAACACAGAAATTGCATCGGAATTAAATACAAAAGCCACAATGCCGACTTAATTGCAAGAAGACTGACTCTTCTTACTGTCTATGCTTTGAACCAATACTGTGACACTAGTTATAGAGTCCGGTGCTTCACTTCAGGTTTACTGTATCACTTGGACCTTCTTATTGACGATGAAACACAGAAATTGCATCGGAATTAAATACAAAAGGCACAATGCCGACTTAAGGAAAAGAAGACTGATTCCTCTCACTGACTATGTTTTGAACCATTCCTGTGACACTAGTCATAGATTCCGATGCCTCACTTCAGGTTTACTGTATCCCTCTGACCTTCTTATTGACGATGAAACACAGAAATTGCATATTAATTAAATACGAAAGGCAAAATGGCGACTTAAGTACAAGAAGACTGACTCTTCCTACTGTCTATGTTTGTACCATTCCTGTGACACTAGTTATACATTCCGATGCTTCAGGTTTACTGTATCCCTCTGACCTTATTATTGACGGTGAAACACAGAAATTGCATCGGAATTAAATACAAAAGGCACAATGCCGACCTAAGTACAACAAGACTGACTCTTCCTACTGTCTATGTTTTGAACCATTCCTGTGACACTAGTTGTGGATTCCTATGCTTCACTTCAGGTTTACTGTATCCCTCTAACCTTCTTAATGACGATGAAACACATAAATTGCATCGGAATTAAATACAAAAGGCACAATGTCATCTTAAGTACAAGAAGACTGACTCTTCCTACTGTCTATGTTTTGAACCATTCCTGTGACACTAGTTATAGATTCCGATGCTTCACTTCAGGTTTACTGTATCCCTCTGACCTTATTGCCGATGAAACACAGACTTTTCAACGGTTTTAAATACAAAAGGCGCAAAGCCGACCTATAGAAAAGAAGACTGACTCTTCTTACTGACTGTGTTTTGAACCATTCCTGTGAAACTACTTATAGATTCTGATGCTTCACTTCAGGTTTACTGTATCACTTGGACCTTCTTATTGAAGATGAATCACAGAAATTGGATCGGAATTAAATACAAAAGGCACAATGCCGACTTAAGGACAAGAAGACTGACTCTTCTTACTGATTATGTTTTGAACCATTCCTGTGACTCTAGTTATAGATTCCGATGCTTCACTTCAGGTTTACTGTATCCCTCTGACCTTCTTATTGACGATGAAACACAGAAATTGCATCGGAATTAAATACAAAAGCCACAATGCCGACTTAAGTGCAAGAAGACTGACCCTTCTTACTGTCTATGTTTTGAACCAATACTGTGACACTAGTTATAGATTCCGATGCTTCACTTCAGGTTTACTGTATTCCTTGGACCTTCTTATTGACCAAGAAACACAGAGATTGCATCGGAATAAAATACAAAAGGCACATTGCCTACGTAAGTACAAGAAGACTGACTCTTCTTACTGTCTGTGTTTTGAGCCAAAACTGTGACACTAGTTATAGGTTCCGATGCTTCACTCCAGGTTTACTGTATCCCTTGGACCTTCTTGTTGACGATGAAACACGGAAATTGCATCGGAATTAAATACAAAATGCACAATGCCGACTTACGGACAAGAAGACTGACTCTTCTTACTGACTATGTTTTGAACTGTTCCTGTGACACTAGTCATAGATTAAAAAGCTTCACTTCAGGTTTAGTGTATCCCTCTGCCCTTCTTATTGACGATGAAACACAGAAATTGCATGTTAATTAAATACAAAAGTCACAATGCCGACTTAAGTACAAGAAGACTGACTCTTTTTACTGTCTATGTTTGTACCATTCCTGTGACACTAGTTATAGATTCAGATGCTTCAAGTTTACTGTATTCCTCTGACCTTCTTATTGACGGTGAAACACAGAAATTGCATCGGAATTAAATACAAAAGGCACAATGCCGACCTAAGTACAACAAGACTGACTCTTCCTACTGTCTATGTTTTGAACCATTCCTGTGACACTAGTTGTGGATTACGATGCTTCACTTCAGGTTTACTGTATCCCTCTGACCTTCTTAATGACGATGAAACACATAAATTGCATCGGAATTAAATACAAAAGGCACAATGCCGACTTAAGTACAAGAAGGCTGACTCTTCCTACTGTCTATGTTTTGAACCATTCCTGTGACACTAGTTATAGATTCCGATGCTTCACTTCAGGTTTACTGTATCCCTCTGACCTTATTGCCGATAAAACACAGACATTTCATCGGATTTAAATACAAAAGGCGCAATGCCGACCTAAGGAAAAGAAGACTGACTCTTCTCACTGACTATGTTTTGAACCACTCCTGTGAAACAAGTTATAGATTCCGATGCTTCACTTCAGGTTTACTGTATACCTCTGACCTTCTTATTGACGATGAAACACAGAAATTGCATCGGAATTAAATACAAAGGGCACATTGCCGACATAAGTACAAGAAGACTGACTCTTCTTACTGTTTATGTTTTGAACCATTCCTGTGACACTAGTTATAGATTCCGATACCTCTCTTCAGGTTTACTGTATCCCTCTGACCTCCTTATTGACGATGAAACACAGAAATTGCATCGGAATTAAATAGAAAAGGCACAATGCCGACTTAAGTACAAGAAGACTGACTCTTCTTACTGACTATGTTTTGAACCATTTCTGTGGCACTAGTTGTAGATTCCGATGCATCACTTCAGGTCTACTGTATCCCTGGGACCTTCTTATTGACGATGAAACACAGAAATTGCATCGGAATTAAATACAAAAGGCACAATGCCGACATCAGTTCTTAAAGACCGACTCTTCTTACTGACAATGATTTTAACCATTCCTGTGACACTAGTTATGGATTCCGATGCTTCACTTCAGGTTTACTGTATCCCTTGGACCTTCTTATTGGCGATGAAACACAGAAATTGCATCGGAATAAAATACAAAAGGCACAATGCCGACATAAGTACAAGAAGACTGACTCTTCCTACTGTCTTCGTTTTGAACCAATTCTGTGACACTAGTTATAGAGTCCTATGCTTCACTTCAGGTTTACTGTATCACTTGGACCTTCTTATTGAAGATGAATCACAGAAATTCCATCGGATATAAATACAAAAGGCACAATGCCGACTTAAGTACAAGAAGACTGACTCTTGCTACTGTCTATGTTTTGAACCATTCCTGTGACACTAGATATAGATTCCGATGTTTCAACTGAGTTTTAGTGTATACCACTGACCTTATTGCCGATGAAAAACAGAAATTGAATCGGAATTAAATACAAAAGGCACAATGCCAACTTAAGGACAAGAAGACTGACTCTTCTTACTGACTATGCTTTGAACCATTGCTGTGACTCTAGTTACAGATTCCGATGCTTCACTTCAGGTTTACTGTATCCCTCTGACCTTCTTATTGACGATGAAACACAGAAATTGCATCGGAATTAAATACAAAAGCCACAATGCCGACTTAAGTACAAGAATACTGACTCTTCTTACTGTCTACGTTTTGAACCAATACTGTGACACTAGTTCTAGATTCCGATGCTTCATTCAGGTTTACTGTATTCCTAGGGCCTATTTATTGTCGATGAAACACAGAAATTGCATCGGAATTAAATACAAAAGGCACAATGCCGACCTAAGTACAACAAGACTGACTCTTCCTACTGTCTATGTTTTGAACCATTCCTGTGACACTAGTTGTGGATTACGATGCTTCACTTCAGGTTTACTGTATCCCTTGGACCTTCTTATTGACGATGAAACACAGAAATTGCATCGGAATTAAATACAAATGGCACAATGCCGACTTAAGTACAAGAAGACTGACTCTTCCTGCTCTCTATGTTTTGAACCATTCCTGTGACACTAGTTTTGGATTCCGATGTTTCACTTCAGGTTTACTGTATCCCTCTGACCTTCGTATTGACGATGAAACACAGAAATTGCATCGGAATTAAATACAAAAGGCACAATGCCGACTTAAGGACAAGAAGACTGACTCTTCTTACTGACTATGATTTGAACCATTCCTGTGACTCTAGTTATAGATTCCGATGCTTCACTTCAGGTTTACTGTATCCCTCTGACCTTCTTATTGACGATGAAACACAGAAATTGCATCGGAATTAAATACAAAAGCCACAATGCCGACTTAATTGCAAGAAGACTGACTCTTCTTACTGTCTATGCTTTGAACCAATACTGTGACACTAGTTATAGAGTCCGGTGCTTCACTTCAGGTTTACTGTATCACTTGGACCTTCTTATTGACGATGAAACACAGAAATTGCATCGGAATTAAATACAAAAGGCACAATGCCGACTTAAGGAAAAGAAGACTGAATCCTCTCACTGACTATGTTTTGAACCATTCCTGTGACACTAGTCATAGATTCCGATGCCTCACTTCAGGTTTACTGTATCCCTCTGACCTTCTTATTGACGATGAAACACAGAAATTGCATATTAATTAAATACGAAAGGCAAAATGGCGACTTAAGTACAAGAAGACTGACTCTTCCTACTGTCTATGTTTGTACCATTCCTGTGACACTAGTTATACATTCCGATGCTTCAGGTTTACTGTATCCCTCTGACCTTATTATTGACGGTGAAACACAGAAATTGCATCGGAATTAAATACAAAAGGCACAATGCCGACCTAAGTACAACAAGACTGACTCTTCCTACTGTCTATGTTTTGAACCATTCCTGTGACACTAGTTGTGGATTCCTATGCATCACTTCAGGTTTACTGTATCCCTCTAACCTTCTTAATGACGATGAAACACATAAATTGCATCGGAATTAAATACAAAAGGCACAATGTCATCTTAAGTACAAGAAGACTGACTCTTCCTACTGTCTATGTTTTGAACCATTCCTGTGACACTAGTTATAGATTCCGATGCTTCACTTCAGGTTTACTGTATCCCTCTGACCTTATTGCCGATGAAACACAGACTTTTCAACGGTTTTAAATACAAAAGGCGCAAAGCCGACCTATAGAAAAGAAGACTGACTCTTCTTACTGACTGTGTTTTGAACCATTCCTGTGAAACTACTTATAGATTCTGATGCTTCACTTCAGGTTTACTGTATCACTTGGACCTTCTTATTGAAGATGAATCACAGAAATTGGATCGGAATTAAATACAAAAGGCACAATGCCGACTTAAGGACAAGAAGACTGACTCTTCTTACTGATTATGTTTTGAACCATTCCTGTGACTCTAGTTATAGATTCCGATGCTTCACTTCAGGTTTACTGTATCCCTCTGACCTTCTTATTGACGATGAAACACAGAAATTGCATCGGAATTAAATACAAAAGCCACAATGCCGACTTAAGTGCAAGAAGACTGACCCTTCTTACTGTCTATGTTTTGAACCAATACTGTGACACTAGTTATAGATTCCGATGCTTCACTTCAGGTTTACTGTATTCCTTGGACCTTCTTATTGACCAAGAAACACAGAGATTGCATCGGAATAAAATACAAAAGGCACATTGCCTACGTAAGTACAAGAAGACTGACTCTTCTTACTGTCTGTGTTTTGAGCCAAAACTGTGACACTAGTTATAGGTTCCGATGCTTCACTCCAGGTTTACTGTATCCCTTGGACCTTCTTGTTGACGATGAAACACGGAAATTGCATCGGAATTAAATACAAAATGCACAATGCCGACTTACGGACAAGAAGACTGACTCTTCTTACTGACTATGTTTTGAACTGTTCCTGTGACACTAGTCATAGATTCCAATGCTTCACTTCAGGTTTAGTGTATCCCTCTGCCCTTCTTATTGACGATGAAACACAGAAATTGCATGTTAATTAAATACAAAAGTCACAATGCCGACTTAAGTACAAGAAGACTGACTCTTTTTACTGTCTATGTTTGTACCATTCCTGTGACACTAGTTATAGATTCAGATGCTTCAAGTTTACTGTATTCCTCTGACCTTCTTATTGTCGGTGAAACACAGAAATTGCATCGGAATTAAATACAAAAGGCACAATGCCGACCTAAGTACAACAAGACTGACTCTTCCTACTGTCTATGTTTTGAACCATTCCTGTGACACTAGTTGTGGATTACGATGCTTCACTTCAGGTTTACTGTATCCCTCTGACCTTCTTAATGACGATGAAACACATAAATTGCATCGGAATTAAATACAAAAGGCACAATGCCGACTTAAGTACAAGAAGGCTGACTCTTCCTACTGTCTATGTTTTGAACCATTCCTGTGACACTAGTTATAGATTCCGATGCTTCACTTCAGGTTTACTGTATCCCTCTGACCTTATTGCCGATAAAACACAGACATTTCATCGGATTTAAATACAAAAGGCGCAATGCCGACCTAAGGAAAAGAAGACTGACTCTTCTCACTGACTATGTTTTGAACCACTCCTGTGAAACAAGTTATAGATTCCGATGCTTCACTTCAGGTTTACTGTATACCTCTGACCTTCTTATTGACGATGAAACACAGAAATTGCATCGGAATTAAATACAAAGGGCACATTGCCGACATAAGTACAAGAAGACTGACTCTTCTTACTGTTTATGTTTTGAACCATTCCTGTGACACTAGTTATAGATTCCGATACCTCTCTTCAGGTTTACTGTATCCCTCTGACCTCCTTATTGACGATGAAACACAGAAATTGCATCGGAATTAAATAGAAAAGGCACAATGCCGACTTAAGTACAAGAAGACTGACTCTTCTTACTGACTATGTTTTGCACCATTTCTGTGGCACTAGTTGTAGATTCCGATGCATCACTTCAGGTTTACTGTATCCCTGGGACCTTCTTATTGACGATGAAACACAGAAATTGCATCGGAATTAAATACAAAAGGCACAATGCCGACATCAGTTCTTAAAGACCGACTCTTCTTACTGACAATGATTTTAACCATTCCTGTGACACTAGTTATGGATTCCGATGCTTCACTTCAGGTTTACTGTATCCCTTGGACCTTCTTATTGGCGATGAAACACAGAAATTGCATCGGAATAAAATACAAAAGGCACAATGCCGACATAAGTACAAGAAGACTGACTCTTCCTACTGTCTTCGTTTTGAACCAATTCTGTGACACTAGTTATAGAGTCCTATGCTTCACTTCAGGTTTACTGTATCACTTGGACCTTCTTATTGAAGATGAATCACAGAAATTCCATCGGATATAAATACAAAAGGCACAATGCCGACTTAAGTACAAGAAGACTGACTCTTGCTACTGTCTATGTTTTGAACCATTCCTGTGACACTAGTTATAGATTCCGATGTTTCAACTGAGTTTTAGTGTATACCACTGACCTTATTGCCGATGAAAAACAGAAATTGAATCGGAATTAAATACAAAAGGCACAATGCCAACTTAAGGACAAGAAGACTGACTCTTCTTACTGACTATGCTTTGAACCATTGCTGTGACTCTAGTTACAGATTCCGATGCTTCACTTCAGGTTTACTGTATCCCTCTGACCTTCTTATTGACGATGAAACACAGAAATTGCATCGGAATTAAATACAAAAGCCACAATGCCGACTTAAGTACAAGAATACTGACTCTTCTTACTGTCTATGTTTTGAACCAATACTGTGACACTAGTTCTAGATTCCGATGCTTCATTCAGGTTTACTGTATTCCTAGGGCCTATTTATTGTCGATGAAACACAGAAATTGCATCGGAATTAAATACAAAAGGCACAATGCCGACATAAGTACAAGAAGACTGAGTCTTCTTACTGTCTATGTTTTGAACCAATACTGTGACACCAGTTATAGGTTCCGATGCTTCACTCCAGGTTTACTGTATCCCTTGGACCTTCTTGTTGACGATGAAACACAGAAATTGCATCGGAATTAAATACAAAAGGCACAATGCCAACTTAAGGACAAGAAGACTGAATCTTCTTACTGACTATGTTTTGAACCATTCCTGTGACACTAGTCATAGATTCCGATGCTTCACTTCAGGTTTACTGTATCCCTCTGACCTTCTTATTGACGATGAAACACAGAAATTGCATATTAATTAAATACAAAAGGCACAATGCCGACTTAAGTACAGGAAGACTGACTCTTCTTACTGTCTATGTTTGTACCATTCCTGTGACACTAGTTATAGATTCCGATGCTTCAGGTTTACTGTATCCCTCTGACCTTATTATTGACGGTGAAACACAGAAATTGCATCGGAATTAAATACAAAAGGCACAATGCCGACCTAAGTACAACAAGACTGACTCTTCCTACTGTCTATGTTTTGAACTATTCCTGTGACACTAGTTGTGGATTCCGATGCTTCACTTCAGGTTTACTGTATCCCTCTGACCTTCTTAATCACGATGAAACACAGAAATTGCATCGGAATTAAATAGAAAAGGCACAATGTCGACTTAAGTACAAGAAGACTGACTCTACTTACTGTCTATGTTTTGAACCATTCCTGTGACACTAGTTATAGATTCCGATGTTTCATTCCAGGTTTACTGTATCCCTTGGACATTCTTATTGACGATGAAATACAGAAATTGCATCGGAATTAAATACTAAGGGCACAATGCCGACTTAAGTACAAGAAGACTGACTCTTCCTACTGTCTACGTTTTGAACCAATTCTGTGACACTAGTTATAGAGTGAGATGCTTCACTTCAGGTTTACTTTATACCTTGGACCATCTTATTGACGATGAAACACAGAAATTGCATCGGAATTAAATAGAAAAGGCACAATGTCGACTTAAGTACAAGAAGGCTGACTCTACTTACTGTCTATGTTTTGAACCATTCCTGTGACACTAGTTATAGATTCCGATGTTTCACTTGAGGTTTAGTGTATACCGCTGACCTTATTGCCGATGAAAAACAGAAATATAATCGGAATTAAATACAAAAGGCACAATGCCGACTTAAGGACAAGAAGACTGACTCTTCTTACTGACTATGCTTTGAACCATTGCTGTGACTCTAGTTACAGATTCCGATGCTTCACGTCAGGTTTACTGTATCCCTCTTACCTTCTTATTGACGATGAAACACAGAAATTGCATCGGAATTAAATACGAAAGCCACAATGCCGACTTTAGTACAAGAATACTGACTCTTCTTACTGTCTATGTTTTGAACCAATACTGTGACACTAGTTATAGATTCCGATGCTTCACTTCAGGTTTACTGTATTCCTAGGACCTTCTTATTGTCGATGAAACACAGAAATTGCATCGGAATTAAATACAAAAGACACAATGCCGACATAAGTACAAGAAGACTGACTCTTCTTACTGTCTATGTTTTGAACCAATACTGTGACAACAGTTATAGGTTCCGATGCTTCCCTCCAGGTTTACTGTATCCCTTGGACCTTCTTGTTGACGATGAAACACAGAAATTGCATCGGAATTAAATACAAAAGGCACAATGCCAACTTAAGGACAAGAAGACTGAATCTTCTTACTGACTATGTTTTGAACCATTCCTGTGACACTAGTCATAGATTCCGATGCTTCACTTCATTTTTACTGTATCCCTCTGACCTTCTTATTGACGATGAAACACAGAAATTGCATATTAATGAAATACAAAAGGCACAATGCCGACTTAAGTACAGGAAGACTGACTCTTCTTACTGTCTATGTTTGTACCATGCCTGTGACACTAGTTATAGATTCCGATGCTTCAGGTTTACTGTATCCCTCTGACCTTATTATTGACGGTGAAACACAGAAATTGCATCGGAATTAAATACAAAAGGCACAATGCCGACCTAAGTACAACAAGAGTGACTCTTCCTACTGTCTATGTTTTGAACCATTCCTGTGACACTAGTTGTGGATTCCGATGCTTCACTTCAGGTTTACTGTATCCCTCTGACCTTCTTAATCACGATGAAACACATAAACTGCATCGGAATTAAATACAAAAGGCACAATGCCGACATAAGTACAAGAAGACAGACTCTTCCTACAGTCTATGTTTTGAACCATTCCTGTGACACTAGTTATAGATTCCGATGCTTCACTTCAGGTTTACTGTATCCCTCTGGCCTTATTGCCGATGAAACACAGACATTTCATCGGATTTAAATACAAAAGGCGCAATGCCGACCTAAAGAAAAGAAGAATGACTCTTCTTACTGACTGTGTTTTGAACCATTCCAGTGAAACGACTTATAGATTCCGATGCTTCACTTCAGGTTTACTGTATCACTTGGACCTTCTTATTGAAGATGAATCACAGAAATTGCATCGGAATTAAATACAAAATGCACAATGCCGACTTAGGGACAAGAAGACTGACTCTTCTTACTGACTATGTTTTGAACCATTCCTGTGACTCTAGTTTTAGATTCCGATGCTTCACTTCAGGTTTACTGTATCCCTCTGACCTTCTTATTGATGATGAAACACAGGAATTGCATCGGAATTAAATACAAAAGCCACAATGCCGACTTAAGTGCAAGAAGACTGAGTCTTCTTACTGTCTATGTTTTGAACCAATACTGTGACACTAGTTATAGATTCCGATGCTTCACTTCAGGTTTACTGTATTCCTTGGACCTTCTTATTGACGATGAAACACAGAAATTGCATCGGAATTAAATACAAAAGGCACATTGCCTACATAAGTACAAGAAGACTGACTCTTCTTACTGTCTATGTTTTGAACCAATACTGTGACACAAGTTATAGATTCCGATGCTTCACTTCAGGTTTACTGTATCCCTCTGACCTTCGTATTGACGATGAAACACAGAAATTGCATCGGTATTAAATACAAAGGGCACAATGCCGACTTAAGTACAAGAAGACCGACTCTTCCTACAGTCTACGTTTTGAACCAATTCTGTGACACTATTTATAGAGTCCGATGCTTCACTTCAGGTTTACTTTATACCTTGGACCATCTTATTGACGATGAAACACAGAAATTGCATCGGAATTAAATACAAATGGCACAATGCCGACTTAAGTACAAGAAGACTGACTCTTCGTACTCTCTATGTTTTGAACCATTCCTGTGACACTAGTTTTGGATTCCGATGTTTCACTTCAGGTTTACTGTATCCCTCTGACCTTCGTATTGACGATGAAACACAGAAATTGCATCGGAATTAAATACAAAAGTCACAATGCCGACTTAAGTACAAGAAGACTGACTCGTCTTACTGTCTATGCTTTGAACCATTCCTGTGACACTAGTTATAGTTTCCGATGCTTCACCTCATGTGTACTGTTTCCCTTGGACCTTCTTATTGACGATGAAACACAGAAATTGAATCGGAATTAAATACAAAGGGCACAATGCCGACCTAAGTACAAGAAGACTGACTCTCCCTACTGTCTACGTTTTGAACCAATTCTGTGACACTAGTTATAGAGTCCGATGCTTCACTTCAGGATTACTGTATCACTTGGACCTTCTTATTGAAGATGAATCACAGAAATTCCATCGGAATTAAATAGAAACGGCACAATGCCGACTTACGTAGAAGAAGACTGACTCTTCTTACTGTCTATGTTTTGAACCAATACTGTGACACTAGTCATAGATTCCGATGCTTCACTTCAGGTTTAGTGTATCCCTCTGCCCTTCTTATTGACGATGAAACACAGAAATTGCATGTTAATTAAATACAAAAGTCACAATGCCGACTTAAGTACAAGAAGACTGACTCTTCTTACTGTCTATGTTTGTACCATTCCTGTGACACTAGTTATAGATTCAGATGCTTCAAGTTTACTTTATTCCTCTGACCTTCTTATTGACGGTGAAACACAGAAATTGCATCGGAATTAAATACAAAAGGCACAATGCCGACCTAAGTACAACAAGACTGACTCTTCCTACTGTCTATGTTTTGAACCATTCCTGTGACACTAGTTGTGGATTCCGATGCTTCACTTCAGGTTTACTGTATCCCTCTGACCTTCTTAATGACGATGAAACACATAAATTGCATCGGAATTAAATACAAAAGGCACGATGCCGACTTAAGTACAAGAACGCTGACTCTTCCTACTGTCTATGTTTTGAACCATTCCTGTGACACTAGTTATAGATTCCGATGCTTCACTTCAGGTTTAGTGAATCCCTCTGACCTTATTGCCGATAAAGCACAGACATTTCATCGGATTTAAATACAAAAGGCGCAATGCCGACCTAAGGAATAGAAGACTGACTCTTCTCACTGACTATGTTTTGAACCATTCCTGTGAAACAAGTTATAGATTCCGATGCTTCACTTCAGGTTTACTGTATACCTCTGACCTTCTTATTGACGATGAAACACAGAAATTGCATCGGAATTAAATACAAAGGGCACATTGCCGACATAAGTACAAGAAGACTGACTCTTCTTACTGACTATGTTTTGAACCATTCCTGTGACACTAGTTATAGATTCCGATACCTCTCTTCAGGTTTACTGTATCCCTCTGACCTCCTTATTGACGATGAAACACAGACATTGCATCGGAATTAAATAGAAAAGGCACAATGCCGACTTAAGTACAAGAAGACTGACTCTTCTTACTGACTATGATTTGAACCATTTCTGTGGCACTAGTTGTAGATTCCGATGCATCACTTCAGGTTTACTGTATCCCTTGGACCTTCTTATTGACGATGAAACACAGAAATTGCATCGGAATTAAATACAAAAGGCACAATGCCGACTTCAGTTCTTAAAGACCGCCTCTTCTTACTGACAATAATTTTAACCATTCCTGTGACACTAGTTATGGATTCCGATGCTTCACTTCAGGTTTACTGTATCCCTTGGACCTTCTTATTGGCGATGAAACACAGAAATTGCATCGGAATAAAATACAAAAGGCAAAATGCCGACTTAAGTACAAGAAGACTGACTCTTCCTACTGTCTATGTTTTGAACCATTCCTGTGACACTAGTTTTGGATTCCGATGCTTCACTTCAGGTTTACTGTATCCCTCTGACCTTCTTATTGACGATGAAACACAGAAATTGCATCGGAATTAAATACAAAAGTCACAATGCCGACTTAAGTACAAGAAGACTGACTCTTCTTACTGTCTATGCTTTGAACCATTCCTGTGACACTAGTTATAGATTCCGATGCTTCACTTCAGGTTTACTGTTTTCCTTGGACCTTCTTATTGACGATGAAACACAGAAATTGCATCGGAATTAAATACAAAGGGCACAATGCCGACTTAAGTACATGAAGACTGACTCTTCCTACTGTCTGCGTTTTGAACCAATTTTGTGACACTAGTTATAGAGTCCGATGCTTCACTTCAGGTTTACTGCATCACTTGGACCTTCTTGTTGAAGATGAATCACAGAAATTCCATCGGAATTGAATACAAAAGGAACAATGCCGACTTAAGTACAAGAAGACTGACTCTTCTTACTGTCTATGGTTTGAACCAATACTGTGACACTAGTTATTGATTAAGATGCTTCACTTCAGGTTTTTTGTATTCCTTGGACCTTCTTATTGACGATGAAACACAGAAATTGCATCGGAATTAAATACAAAAGGCACAATGCCGACTTAAGTACAAGAAGACTGACTCTTCCTACTGTCTATGTTTTGAACCATTCCTGTGACACTAGTTATAGATTCCGATGCTTCACTTCAGGTTTACTGTATCCCTCTGGCCTTATTGCCGATGAAACACAGACATTTCATCGGATTTAAATACAAAAGGCGCAATGCCGACCTAAAGAAAAGAAGACTGACTCTTCTTACTGACTGTGTTTTGAACCATTCCTGTGAACCGACTTATAGATTCCGATTCTTCACTTCAGGTTTACTGTATACCTCTGACCTTCTTATTGACGATGAAACACAGAAATTGCATCGGAATTAAATACAAAAGGCACAATGCCGACCTAAGTACAAGAAGACTGACTCTTCCTACTGTCTACGCTTTGAACCAATTCTGTGACACTAGTTATAGAGTCCGATGCTTCACTTCAGGTTTATTGTATCACTTGGACCTTCTTATTGAAGATGAATCACAGAAATTGCATCGGAATTAAATACAAAAGGCACAATGCCGACTTAAGTACAAGAAGACTGACTCTTCTTACTGTCTATGGTTTGAACCAATACTGTGACACTAGTTATAGTTTCCGATGCATCACTTCAGGTTTATTGTATTCCTTGGAGCTTCTTATTGACGATGAAACACAGAAATTGCATCGGAATTAAATCCAAAAGGCACAATGCGGACTTAAGTACAAGAAGACTGACTCTTCCTACTGTCTGTGTTTTGAACCATTCCTGTGACACTAGTTATAGATTCCGATGTTTCACTTCAGGTTTAGTGTATAACACTGACCTTATTGCCGATGAAAAACAGAAATTGAATCGGAATTAAATAGTAAAGGCACAATGCCGACTTAAGGACAAGAAGACTGAATCTTCTTACTGACTATGTTTTGAACCATTCCTGTGACACTAGTCATAGATTCCGATGCTTCACTTCAGGTTTACTGTATCTCTCTGACCTTCTTATTGACGATGAAACACAGAAATTGCATATTAATTAAATACGAAAGGCACAATGGCGATTTAAGTACAAGAAGACTGACTCTTCTTACTGTCTATGTTTTGAGCCAAAACTGTGACACTAGTTATAGGTTCCGATGCTTCACTCCAGGTTTACTGTATCCCTTGGACCTTCTTATTGACGATGAAACACAGAAATTGCATCGGAATTAAATACAAAAGCCACAATGCCGACTTAAGTGCAAGAAGACTGACTCTTCTTACTTTCTATGGTTCGAACCAATACTGTGACACTAGTTATTGATTCCGATGCTTCACTTCAGGTTTATTGTATTCCTTGGACCTTCTTATTGACGATGAAACACAGAAATTGCATCGGAATTAAATACAAAAGGCACAATGCCGACTTAAGTACAAGAAGACTGACTCTTCTTACTGACTATGTTTTGAACCATTCCTGTGGCTTTAGTTATACATTCCGATGTTTCACTTCAGGTTTACTGTATCCCTCCGACGATCTTATAGACGATGAAACACAGAAATTGCATCGGAATTAAATACAAAAGCCACAATGCCGACTTAAGTGCAAGAAGACTGACTCTTCTTTCTGTCTATGTTTTGAACCAATACTGTGACACTAGTTAAAGATTCCGATGCTTCACTTCAGGTTTACTGTATTCCTCATCTTATTGAAGATGAATCACAGAAATTGCATCGGAATTAAATACAAAAGGCACAATGCCGACTTAAGTACAAGAAGACTGACTCTTCTTACTGTCTATGGTTTGAACCATTCCTGTGACACTAGTTATAGATTCCGATGCTTCACTTCAGATTTACTGTATCCCTCTGACCTTATTGCCGATGAAACACAGACATTTCAGCGGATTTAAATACAAAATGCGCAATGCCGACCTAAAGAAGAGAAGACTGACTCTTCTTACTGACTGTGTATTGAACCATTCCTGTGAAACTACTTATAGATTCCGATGCTTCACTTCAGGTTTACTGTATACCTCTGACCTTCTTATTGACGATGAAACACAGAAATTGCATCGGAATTAAATACAAAAGGCACCATGCCGAATAATGGACGGGAAGAATACTATTCTTACTTTCTATGTTTTGAACCATTCCTGTGACACTAGTTATAGATTCCGATGCTTCACTCCAGGCTTACTATATCCCTTGGACCTTCTTATTGACGATGAAACACAGAAATAGCATCGGAATTAAATACAAAAGCACAATGCCGACTTAAGGACAAGAAGACTGACTCTTCTTACTGACTATGCTTTGAACCATTCCTGTGACACTAGTTATAGATTCCCATCCTTCACATCAAGTTTACTGTATCCCCCTGACCTTCTTATTGTCGATGAAACTCAGAAATTGCATCGGAATTAAATACAAAAGGCACAATGCCGACATAAGTACAAGAAGACTGACTCTTCTTACTGTCTATGTTTTGAACCATTCCATTGACACTAGTTATAGATTCCGATGCGTCACTCAAGGTTTACTGTATCCCTTGGACCTTCTTATTGTCAATGAAACACGATAATTGCATCGGAATTAAATACAAAAGGCACAATGCCGACTTAAGTACAAGAAGACTGACTCTTCCTATTATCTATGTTTTGAACCCATCCTGTGACACTAGTTATAGATTCCGATGCTTCACTTCAGGTTTACTGTATCCCTCTGACCTTATTGACGATGAAACACAGAAATTGCATCGGAATTAAATACAAAAGGCACAATGCCGACTTAAGTACAATAAGACTGACTCTTCTTACTGACTATGCTTTGAACCATTCCTGTGACACTAGTTATGGATTCCGATGCTTCACTTCAGGTTTACTGTATCCCTTGGACCTTCGTATTGACGATGAAACACAGAAATTGCATTGGAATTAAATAGAAAAGGCACAATGCCGACTTTAGTTCAAGAAGACTGACTCTTCTTACTGCTTAGAGTTGGAACCATTCCTGTGACACTAGTTATAGATTCCGATGCTTCACTCCAGGTTTACTATATCCCTTGGACCTTCTTATTGACGATGAAACACAGAAATTGCATCGGAATTAAATACAAAAGGCACAATGCCAATGTAAGGACAAGAAGACTGACTGTTCTTCCTGGCTATGTTTTGAACAATTCCTGTGACACTAGTTATAGATTCCGATGCTTCACTTCAGGTTTACTGTATCCCTCTGACCTTCTTATTGGCGATGAAACTCAGAAATTGCATCGGAATTAAATACAAAAGACACAATGCCAACTTAAGTAAAAGAAGACTGACTCTTCTTACTGTCTATGTTTTGAACCATTCCATTGACACTAGTTATAGTTTCCGATGCTACACTCCAGGTTTACTGTATCCCTTGGACCTTCTTATTGACGATGAAACACAGAAATTACATCGGAATTTAATACAAAAGGCACAATGCCGACTTAAGTACAAGAAGACTGACTCTTCTTGCTGACTATGTTTTGAACCATTCCTGTGACACTAGTTATAGATTCCGATGCTTCACTTCAGGTTTACTGTATCCCTCTGACCTTCGCAATGACGATGAATCACAGAAATTGCATCGGAATTAAATACAAAAGGCACATTGCCGACTTAAGTAGAAGAAGACTGACTCGTCCTACTGTCTATGTTTTGAACCATTCCTGTGACACTAGTTATAGATTCCGATGCTTCACTTAAAGTTTACTGTTTACCTTGGATCTTCTTATTAACGATGAAACTCAGAAATTGCAACGGAGTTAAATACAAAAGCCACAATGCCGACTTAAGTACAAGAAGACTGACTCTTCCTACTGTCTGTGTTTTGAACCATTTTTGTGACACTAGTTATAGAGTCCGATGCTTCACTTCAGGTTTACTGTATCCCTTGGACCTTCTTATTGACGATGAATCACAGAAATTGCATCGGAATTAAATACAAAAGGCACAATGCCGACTTAAGTACAAGAAGACTGACTCTTCTTACTGTCTATATTTTGAACCATTCCAGTGACGCTGGTTATAGATTCCGATGCTTCACTTCAGGTTTACTGTATCCTTTGGACCTTCTTATTGACGATGAAACACAGAAATTGCATCGCAATTAAATACAAAAGGCACAATGCCGACTTAAGTACAAGAAGACTGACTCTTCTTACTTTCTATGTTTTGAATCGTTACTGTGACACTAGTTATAGATTCCGATGCTTCACTCTAGGATTACTGTATCCCTTGGACCTCCTAATTGACGATGAA
Organism: Schistocerca serialis cubense; assembly: GCF_023864345.2. NCBI lineage: Eukaryota > Metazoa > Arthropoda > Insecta > Orthoptera > Acrididae > Schistocerca > Schistocerca serialis. Next base: position 983,825,203 of record NC_064641.1, read on the forward strand.
ACACAGAAATTGCATCGGAATTAAATACAAAAAGCACAATGCCGACTTAAGGGCAAGAATACTGACTCTTCTTACTGACTATGTTTTGAACCATTCCTGTGACACTAGTTATAGATTCCGATGCTTCACTTCAGGTTTACTGTATCCCTCTGACCTTCTTATTGACGATGAAACACAGAAATTGCATCGGAAATAAATACAAAAGGCACAATGCCGACTTAAGTACAAGAAGATTAACTCTTCTTACTGTTTATGTTTGAACCATTGCTGTGACACTAGTTATAGATTCCGATGCTTCACTTCAGGATTACTGTATCCCTTGGACATTCTTATTGACGATGAAACACAGAAATTGCATCGGAATTAAATACAAAAGGCACAATGCCGACTTAAGTACAAGAAGACTGACTCTTCTTACTGTCTATATTTTGTACCATTCCAGTGACACTAGTTATAGATTCCGATGCTTCACTTCAGGTTTACTGTTTTCCTTCGAAATTATTATTGACGATGAAACACAGAAATTGCATCGGAATTAAATTCAAAAGGCACAATGCCGACTTATGTTCAAATAGACTGACTCTTCTTACCGACTATGGTTTGAAACATTCCTGTGACACTAGTTATAGATTCCGATGCTTCACTTCAGGTTACTGTATCCCTCTGCCGTTCTTATTGACGATGGAACACAGAAATTGCATCGGAATTAAATAGAAAAGGCACAATGCCGACTTAAGTACAAGAAGACTGACACTTCCTACTGACTATGTTTTGAACCATTTCTGTGACACTAGTTATAGAGTCCGATGCCTCACTTCAGGTTTACTGTATCCCTTGGACCTTCTTATTGACTATGACACTCAGAAATTGCATCGGAATTAAATACAAAATGCACAATGCCGACTTAAGTACAAGAAGACTGACTCTTCTTACTGTCTATGTTCTGAACCATTCCATTGACACTAGTTATAGATTCCGATGCTTCGCTCCAGGTTTTCTGTATCCCTTGGACCCTCTTATTGACGATGAAACACAGAAATTGCATCGGAATTAAATAGAAAGGGCACAATGCCGACTTAAGTACAAGAAGACTGACTCTTCTTACTGACTATGCTTTGAACCATTCCTGTGACACTAGTTATGGATTCCGATGCTTCACTTCAGGTTTACTGTATCTCTTGGACCTTCGTATTGACGATGAAACACAGAAATTGCATCGGAATTAAATACAAAAGGCACAATGCCGACTTAAGTACATGAAGACCGACTCTTCTTACTGTCTATGTTTTTAACCATTCTCTGTGACACTAGTTATAGATTCCAATGCTAAACTCCAGGTTTACTGTATCCCTTGGACCGGCTTATTGTCGATGAAACACAGAAATTGCAACGAAATTAAATACACAAGGCACAATGCCGACTGAAGTACAAGAAGACTGACTCTTCTTGCTGGCTATGTTTTGAAAAATTCCTGTGACACTAGTTTAGGATTCCGATGCTTCACTTCAGGTTTACTGTATCACTCTGAACTTCTTATTGACGATGAAACACAGAAATTGCATCGGAATTAAATACAAAAGGCACAAAACCTACTTAAGTACAAGAAGACTGACTCTTCTTATTGCCTATGTTTGAACCATTCCTGTGACACTAGTTATAGATTCCGATGCTTCACTTCAAATTTACTGTATCCCTCTGACCTTCTTATTGACGATGAAACACAGAAATTGCATCGGAATTAAATAGAAGAGGCACACTGCCGACTTAAAAACAAGAAGACTGTCTCTTCTTACTGTCTATGTTTTGAACCATTCCTGCGACACTAGTTATAGATTCCGATGCTTGACTTCATTTTTACTGTATCCCATGGACCTCCTTATGGACGATGAAACACAGAAATTGCATCGGAATTAAATACAAAAGGCACAATGCCGACTTTAGTACAAGAGACTGACTCTTCTTACTGTCTATGTTTTGAACCATTCCAGTGACACTAGTTATAGATTCCGATGCTTCACTTCAGGTTTACTGTTTTCCTTCGAAATTATTATTGACGATGAAACACAGAAATTGACTCGGAATTAAATACAAAAGGCACAATGCCGACTTAAGTACAAGAAGACTGACTCTTCTTACTGTCTATGCTTTGAACCAATACTGTGACACTAGTTATAGATTCCGATGCTTTACTCCAGGTTTACTGTATCCCCTGGACCTTCTTGTTGACGATGAAACACAGATATTGCATCGGAATTAAATACAAAAGGCACAATGCCGACTTAAGTACAAGAAGACTGACTCTTCTTTCTGACTATGTTTTGAACCATTCCTGTGACACTAGTTGTAGATTCCGATGCTTCACTTCGGGTTTACTATATCCCTCTGACCTTCTTATTCACGATGAAACACAGAAATTGCATCCGAATTAAATACAAAAGGCACAATGCCGACATAAGTACAAGAAGACTGACTCTTCATACTGTCTATGTTTGAACCATTCTTGTGACACTTGTAATAGATTCCGATGCTTCAGGTTTACTGTATCCCTCTGACCTTCTTATTGACGGTGAAACACAGAAATTGCGTCGCAATTAAATACGAAAGGCACAATGCCGACTTAAGTACAAGAAGACTGACTCTTCTTACTGTCTATGTTTTGAACCATTCCTGTGACACTAGTTATAGATTCCAATGCTTCACTTCAGGTTTACTGCATCCCTTGGACCTTCTTATTGACGATGAAACACAGAAATTGCATCGGAATTAAATACAAAAGGCACAATGCCGACTTAAGGACAAGAAGACTGACTCTTCTTACTGACTATGTTTCGAACCATTCCTGTGACACTAGTTATAGATTCCGATGCTTCACTTCGGGTGTACTATATCCCTCTGACCTTCTTATTCACGATGAAACACAATAATTGCATCCGAATTAAATACAAAAGGCACAATGCCGACATAAGTACAAGAAGACTGACTCATCTTACTGACTATGTTTTGAACCATTCCTGTGACACTAGTTATAGATTTGGATGCTTCACTTCAGGTTTACTGTATCCCTTGGACATTCTTATTGACGATGAAACACAGAAATTGCATCGGAATTAAATACAAAAGGCATAATGAAGACTTAAGTACAAGAAGACTGACTCTTCTTACTGTCTATGATTTGAACCATTCCTGTGACACTAGTTATAGATTCTGATGCTTCACTCCACGTTTACTTTATCCCTTGGACCTTCTTATTGACGATGAAGCACAGATATTGTATCGGAATTAAATACAAAAGGCACAATGCCGACTTAAGGACAAGAAGACTGACTCTTCTTACTGATTACGTTTTGAACCATTCCTGTGAACTAATTATTGATTCCGATGCTTCACTTCAGGTTTATTGTATCCCTCTGACCTTCTTATAGGCTATGAAACTCAGAAATTGCATCGGAATTGAATTCAAAAGGCACAATGCCGACTTAAGTACAACGAGACTGACTCTTCTTACTTTCTATGTTTTGAACCGTTCCATTGACACTAGTTATAGATTCCGATGCTACACTCCAGGTATACTGTATCGCTTGGACCTTCTTAATGACGATGAAACACAGAAATTGCATCGGAATTTAATACAAAAGGCACAATGCCGACTTAAGTACAAAAAGTCTGACTCTTTTTACTGTCTATATTTTGAAACATTCCAGTGACAATAGTTATAGATTCCGATGCTTCACTTCAGGTTTACTGTATCCTTTGGACCTTCTTATTGACGATGAAACACAGAAATTGCATCGGAACTAAATACAAAAGGCACAGTGCCGACTTAAGTACAAGAAGACTGACTCTTCTTACTTTCTTTGATTTGAACCATTACTGTGACACTAGTTATAGATTCCGATGCTTCACTCCAGGTTTACTGTATCCCTTGGGCCTCCTTATTGACGATGAAACACAGAAATTGCATCGGAATTAAATACAAAAGCCACAATGACGACTTAAGGACAAGAAGACTGACTCTTCTTACTGACTATGTTTTGAACCATTCTGGTGACACTAGTTATAGATTCCGATGCATCACTTCAAATTTACTGTATCCCTCTGACCTTCTTATTGACGATGAAACACAGAAGTTGCATCGGAATTAAATAGAAAAGGCACACTGCCGACTTAAAAACAAGAAGACTGACTCTTCTCACTGTCTATGTTTTGAACCATTTCTGCGACACTAGTTATAGATTCCGATGCTTGACTTCATTTTTACTGTATCCCATGGACCTCCTTATGGACGATGAAACACAGAAATTGCATCGGAATTAAATACAAAAGGCACAATGCCAACTTAAGTACAAGAGACTGACTCTTCTTACTGTCTATGTTTTGAACCATTCCTGTGACACTAGTTATAGATTCCGATGCTTCACTTCAGGTTTACTGCATCCCTTGGACCTTCTTATTGACGATGAAACACAGAAATTGCATCGGAATTAAATTCAAAAGGCACAATGCCGACTTATGTACAAAAAGACTGACTCTTCTTACTGACTATGTTTTGAACCATTCCGGTGACACTAGTTATAGATTCCGATGCTTCACTTCAGGTTTACTGTATTCCTCTGACCTTCTTGTTGACGATGAAACACAGAAATTGCATCGGAATAAAATACAAAAGGCACAATGCCTACTTAAGTACAAGAAGACTGACTCTTCTTATTGACTATGTTTTGAACCATTCCTGTGACACTAGTTATAGATTCCGATGCTTCACTTCAGGTTTACTGTATCCCTCTGACCTTCGTATTGACGATGAAACACTGAAATTGCATCGGAATTAAATAGAAAAGGCACAATGCCGACTTAAGTACAAGAAGACTGACTCTTCTTACTGTCTACGTTTTGAACCATTCCTGTGACACTAGTTATAGATTCCGATGTTTGACTTCAGTTTTACTGTATCCCTTGGACCTTCTTATTGACGATGAAACACAGAAATTGCATCGGAATTAAATACAAAAGCACAATGCCGTCTTAAGTGCAAAAGACTGATCTTGTTACTGACTATGCTTTGAACCATTCCTGTGACACTAGTTATAGATTCCGATGCTTGACTTCAGGTTTACTGTATCCCTCTGTTGTTCTTATTGACGATGAAACACAGAAATTGCATCGGAATCAAATAGAAAAGGCACAATGCCGACTTAAGTACAAGAAGACTGACTCTTTCTACTGCCTATGCTTTGAACCATTTCCGTGACGCTAGTTATAGATTCACTACAGGTTTACTGTATTCCTTCGACCTTCTTATTGACGATGAAACACAGAAATTGCATTGGAATTAAATACAAAAGGCACAATGCCGACTTATGTACAAGAAGACTGACTCTTCTTACTGTCTATGCTTTGACGAATACTGTGACACTAGTTATAGATTCCGATGCTTTACTCCAGGTTTACTGTATCCCTTGGACCTTCTTGTTGACGATGAAACACAGATATTGCATCGGAATTAAAAAAAAAAGGCACAATGCCGACTTAAGGACAAGAAGACTGACTCTTCTTACTGACTATGTTTTGAACCATTCCTGTGACACTAGTTATAGATTCCGATGCATCACTTCGGGTTTACTATATCCCTTTGACCTTCTTATTCATGATGAAACACAGATATTGCAACCGAATTAAATACAAAAGGCACAATGTCGACTTAAGTACAAGAAGACTGACTCTTCATACTGTCTATGTTTGAACCATTCCTGTGACACTTGTAATAGATTCCGATGCTTCATTCAGGTTTACTGTATTCCTAGGGCCTATTTATTGTCGATGAAACACAGAAATTGCATCGGAATTAAATACAAAAGGCACAATGCCGACATAAGTACAAGAAGACTGAGTCTTCTTACTGTCTATGTTTTGAACCAATACTGTGACACCAGTTATAGGTTCCGATGCTTCACTCCAGGTTTACTGTATCCCTCTGACCTTCTTATTGACGGTGAAACACAGAAATTGCATCGGAATTAAATACGAAAGGCACAATGCCGACTTAAGTACAAGAAGACTGACTCTTCTTACTGTCTATGTTTTGATACATTCCTGTGACACTAGTTATAGATTCCGATGCTTCACTCCAGGTTTACTGTATCCCTTGGACCTTCTTATTGACGATGAAACACAGAAATTGCATCGGAATTAAATACAAAAGGCACAATTCGGACATAAGTACAAGAAGGATGACTGTTCTTACTGACTATAGTTTGAACCATTCCTGTGACACTAGTTATAGATTCCGATGCTTTACTTCCGGTTTACTGTATACCTTGGACCTTCTTATTGACGATGAAACACAGATATTGCGTCGGAATTAAATACAAAAGGCACAATGCCGACTTAAGTACAACAAGACTGACTCTTCCTACTGTCTATGTTTTGAACCATTCCTGTGACACTAGTTGTGGATTCCGATGCTTCACTTCAAGTTTACTGTATCCCTCTGACCATCTTAATGACGATGAAACACAGAAATTGCATCGGAATTAAATACAAAAGGCACAAAGCCGACTTACGTACAAGAAGACTGACTCTTCCTACTGTCTATGTTTTGAACCATTTCTGTGACACTAGTTATAGGGTCCGATGCTTCACTTCAGGTTTACTGTATCCCTTGGACCTTGTTATTGACGATGAATCTCAGAAATTGCATCGGAATTAAATACCAAAGGCACGATGCCGACGAAAGTACTAGAAGATTGACTCTTCTTACTGTCTATATTTTGAACCATTCCAGTGACACTAGTTATAGATTCCGATGCTTCACTTCAGGTTTACTGTATCCTTTGGACCTTCTTATTGACGATGAAACACAGAAATTGCATCGGAATTAAATACAAAAGGCACAATGCCGACTTAAGTACAAGAAGACTGACACTTCTTACTTTCTATGTTTTGAACCATTACCGTGACACTAGTTATAGATTCCGATGCTTCACTCCACGTTTACTGTATCCCTTGGACCTTCTTATTGACGATGAAACACAGAAATTGCATCGGAATTAAATACAAAAGCCACAATGCCGACTTAAGTACAAGAAGACTGACTTTTCTTACTGACTATTTTTTGAACCATTCCTGTGACACTAGTTATAGATTCCGATGCTTCACTTCAAGTTTACAGTATCCCTCTGACCTTCTTATTCACGATGAAACTCAGAAATTGCAAACGGAATTAAATACAAAAGGCACAATGCCGACAAATGGACCAGAATACTGACTCATCTTACTTTCTATGATTTGAACCATTCCTGTGACACTAGCTATAGATTCCGATGCTTCACTTCGGGTTTACTATATCCCTCTGACCTTCTTATTCACGATGAAACACAGATATTGCAACCGAATTAAATACAAAAGGCACAATGCCGACTTAAGTACAAGAAGACTGACTCTTCATACTGTCTATGTTTGAACCATTCCTGTGACACTTGTAATAGATTCCGATGCTTCAGGTTTACTGTATCCCTCTGACCTTCTTATTGACGGTGAAACACAGAAATATCATCGGAATTAAATACGAAAGGCACAATGCCGACTTAAGTACAAGAAGACTGACTCTTCTTACTGTCTATGTTTGAAACATTCCTGTGACACTAGTTATAGATTCCGATGCTTCACTCCAGGTTTACTGTATCCCTTGGACCTTCTTATTGACGATGAAACACAGAAATTGCATCGGAATTAAATACAAAAGGCACAATTCGGACATAAGTACAAGAAGGATGACTGTTCTTACTGATTATAGTTTGAACCATTCCTGTGACACTAGTTATAGATTCCGATGCTTTACTTCCGGTTTACTGTATACCTTGTACCTTCTTATTGACGATGAAACACAGACATTGCATCGGAATTAAATACAAAAGGCACAATGCCGACTTAAGTACAACAAGACTGACTCTTCCTACTGTCTATGTTTTGAACCATTCCTGTGACACTAGTTATGGATTCCGATGCTTCACTTCAGGTTTACTGTATCCCTCTGACCATATTAATGACGATGAAACACAGAAATTGCATCGGAATTAAATACAAAAGGCACAAAGCCGACTTAAGTACAAGAAGACTGACTCTTCCTACTGTCTATGTTTTGAACCATTTCTGTGACACTAGTTATAGGGTCCGATGCTTCACTTCAGGTTTACTGTATCCCTTGGACCTTCGTATTGACGATGAATCACAGAAATTGCATCGGAATTAAATACAAAAGGCACAATGCCGACGAAAGTACTAGAAGACTGACTCTTCTTACTGTCTATATTTTGAACCATTCCAGTGTCACTAGTTATAGATTCCGATGCTTCACTTCAGGGTTACTGTATCCTTTGGACCTTCTTATTGACGATGAATCACAGAAATTGCATCACAATTAAATACAAAAGGCACAAAGCCGACTTAAGTACAAGAAGACTGACTCTTCCTACTGTCTATGTTTTGAACCATTTCTGTGACACTACTTATAGGGTCCGATGCTTCACTTCAGGTTTACTGTATCCCTTGGACCTCCTTATTGACGATGAAACACAGAAATTGCATCTTAATTAAATTCAAAAGGGAAAATGCCGACTTAAGTACAAAAAGACGGACTCTTCTTACTGACTATGTTTTGAACCATTCCTGTGACACTAGTTATAGATTCCGATGCTTCACTTCAGGTTTACTGTATCCCTCTGACCTTCTTATTGATGATGAAACACTGAAATTCCATCGGAATAAAATACAAAAGGCACAATGCCTACTAAACTACAAGAAGACTGACTCTTCTTACTGTCTACGTTTTGAACCATTCCTGTGACACTAGTTATAGATTCCGATGTTTGACTTCAGTTTTACTGTATCCCTTGGACCTTCTTATTGACGATGAAACACAGAAATTGCATCGGAATGAAATACAAATAGCACAATGCCGACTTCAGTACAAGAGACTGACTCTTCTTACTGACTATGTTTTGAACCATTCCTGTGACACTAGTTATAGATTCCGATGCGTCACTTCAGGTTTACTGTATCCCTTGGACGTTCTTATTGACGATGAAACACAGAAATTTCATCGGAATTAAATAAAAAAGGCACAATGCCGACTTAAGCACAAGAAGACTTACTCTACCTACTGAAGAAGACTAACTCTTCTTACTGACTCTGTTTTGAACCATTCCTGTGACACTAGCAATAGATTCCGATGCTTCACTTCAGGTTTACTGTATCCCTCTGACCTCCTTATTGACGATGAAACACAGAAATTGCATCGGAATTAAATACAAAAGGCATAATGCCGACTTAAGTACAAGAAGACTGACTCTTCTTACTGTCTATGTTTTGACCCATTCCATTGACACTAGTTATGGATTCCGATGCTTCACTCCAGGTTCCCTGTATTCCCTCGGACCTTGTTATTGACGATGAAACACAGAAATTGCATCTTATTTAAGTAGAAAAGGCACAATGCCGACATAAGTACAACAAGACTGACTCTTCTTACTGCCTGTGTTTTGAACCATTCCTGTGTCACTAGTTATAGATTCCGATACCACACTTGAGGTTTACTGTATACCTTGGAAGTCCTTATTGACGATGAAACACAGAAATTGCATCGGAATTAAATGCAAAAGGCACAATGCCGACTTAAGTACAAGAAGACTGACTCTTCCTACTGTCTATGTTTTGAACCATTCCTGTGACACTAGTTTTGGATTCAGGTTTACTGTATCCCTCTGACCTTCTTATTGACAATGAAACACAGAAATTGCATGGGAATTAAATACAAAAGGCACAATGCCGACTTAAGTACAAGAAGACTGACTCTTCGTACTGTCTATGTTTGAACCATTCCTGTGACACTAGTAATAGATTCCGATGCTTCAGGTTTACTGTATCCCTCTGACATTCTTATTGACGGTGAAACACAGAAATATCATCGGAATTAAATACGAAAGGCACAATGCCGACTTAAGTACAAGAAGACTGACTCTTCTTACTGTCTATGTTTGAAACATTCCTGTGACACTAGTTATAGATTCCGATGCTGCACTCCAGGTTTACTGTATCCCTTGGACCTTCTTATTGACGATGAAACACAGAAATTGCATCGGAATTAAATACAAAAGGCACAATTCGGACATAAGTACAAGAAGGATGACTGTTCTTACTGATTATAGTTTGAACCATTCCTGTGACACTAGTTATAGATTCCGATGCTTTACTTCCGGTTTACTGTATACCTTGTACCTTCTTATTGACGATGAAACACAGACATTGCATCGGAATTAAATACAAAAGGCACAATGCCGACTTAAGTACAACAAGACTGACTCTTCTTACTGTCTATGTTTTGACCCATTCCATTGACACTAGTTATGGATTCCGATGCTTCACTCCAGGTTCCCTGTATTGCCTTGGACCTTGTTATTGACGATGAAACACAGAAATTGCATCTTAATTAAGTAGAAAAGGCACAATGCCGCCATAAGTACAAGAAGACTGACCCTTCTTACTGCCTGTGTTTTGAACCATTCCTGTGACACTAGTTATAGATTCCGATACTACACTTGAGGTTTACTGTATACCTTGGAAGTCCTTATTGACGATGAAACACAGAAATTGCATCGGAATTAAATGCAAAAGGCACAATGCCGACTTAAGTACAACAAGACTGACTCTTCCTACTGTCTATATTTTGAACCATTCCTGTGACACTAGTTGTGGATTCCGATGCTTCACTTCAGGTTTACTGTATCCCTCTGACCATCTTAATGACGATGAAACACAGAAATTGCATCGGAATTAAATACAAAAGGCACAAAGCCAACTTAAGTACAAGAAGACTGACTCTTCCTACTGTCTATGTTCTGAACCATTTCTGTGACACTAGTTATAGGGTCCGATGCTTCACCTCAGGTTTACTGTATCCCTTGGACCTTCTTATTGACGATGAATCACAGAAATTGCATCGGAATTAAATACAATAGGCACAATGCCGACGAAAGTACTAGAAGACTGACTCTTCTTACTGTCTATATTTTGAACCATTCCAGTGTCACTAGTTATAGATTCCGATGTTTCACTTCAGGTTTACTGTATCCTTTGGACCTTCTTATTGACGATGAATCATAGAAATTGCATCACAATTAAATACAAAAGGCACAAAGCCGACTTAAGTACAAGAAGACTGACTCTTCCTACTGTCTATGTTTTGAACCATTTCTGTGACACTAGTTATAGGGTCCGATGCTTCACTTCAGGTTTACTGTATCCCTTGGACCTTCTTATTGACGATGAAACACAGAAATTGCATCGGAATTAAATTCAAAAGGGAAAATTCCGACTTAAGTACAAAAAGACGGACTTTTCTTACTGACTATGTATTGAACCATTCCTGTGACACTAGTTATAGATTCCGATGCTTCACTTCAGGTTTACTGTATCCCTTGGACCTTCTTATTGACGATGAAACACAGAAATTGCATCGGAATGAAATTCAAATAGCACAATGCCGACTTCAGTACAAGAGACTGACTCTTCTTACTGACTATGTTTTGAACCATTCCTGTGACACTAGTTATAGATTCCGATGCGTCACTTCAGGTTTACTGTATCCCTTGGACGTTCTTATTGACGATGAAACACAGAAATTTCATCGGAATTATATAAAAAAGGCACAATGCCGACTTAAGTACAAGAAGACTTACTCTACCTACTGAAGAAGACTGACTCTTCTTACTGACTCTGTTTTGAACCATTCCTGTGACACTAGCAATAGATTCCGATGCTTCACTTCAGGTTTACTGTATCCCTCTGACCTCCTTATTGACGATGAAACACAGAAATTGCATGGGAATTAAATACAAAAGGCATAATGCCGACTTAAGTACAAGAAGACTGACTCTTCTTACTGTCTATGTTTTGACCCATTCCATTGACACTAGTTATGGATTCCGATGCTTCACTCAAGGTTCCCTGTATTCCCTTGGACCTTGTTATTGACGATGAAACACAGAAATTGCATCTTAATTAAGTAGAAAAGGCACAATGCCGACATAAGTACAACAAGACTGACTCTTCTTACTGCCTGTGTTTTGAACCATTCCTGTGACACTAGTTATAGATTCCGATACTACACTTGAGGTTTACTGTATACCTTGGAAGTCCTTATTGACGATGAAACACAGAAATTGCATCGGAATTAAATGCAAAAGGCACAATGCCGACTTAAGTACAAGAAGACTGACTCTTCTTACTGTCTATGTTTTGAACCATTCCTGTGACACTAGTTTTGGATTCAGGTTTACTGTATCCCTCTGACCTTCTTATTGACAATGAAACACAGAAATTGCATGGGAATTAAATACAAAAGGCACACTGCCGACTTAAGTACAAGAAGACTGACTCTTCCTACTGTCTATGTTTTGAACCATTCCTGTGACACTAGTTATAGATTCCGATGCTTCACTTCAGGTTGACTGCATCCCTCTGAGCTTATTGCCGATGAAACACAGAAATTGCATCTGAATTAAATACAAAAGGCACAATAGCGACTTAAGGACAAGAAGACTGACTGTACATACTGACTATGTTTTGAACCATTAAATACAAAAGGCACAATGCCGGCATAAGTACAAGAAGGCTGATTCTTCCTACTGTCTATGTTTTGAACCATTCCTGTGACACTAGTTGTGGATTCCGATGCTTCACTTCAGGTTTACTGTATCCCTCTGACCTTCTTATTGACGATGAAACACAGAAATTGCATCGGAATTAAATACAAAAGGCACAATGCAGACTTAAGGACAAGAAGACTGACTCTTCTTACTGTTTCTGTTTTGAACCTTTCCTGTGACACTAGCAATAGATTCCGATGCTTCACTTCAGGTTTACTGTATCCCTCTGACCTTCCTATTGACGATGAAACACAGAAATTGCATCGGAATTAAATACAAAAGGCATAATGCCGACTTAAGTACAAGAAGACTGACTCTTCTTACTGACTATGTTTTGAACCATTCCTGTGACACTAGTTATAGATTCCGATGCTTCACTTCAAGTTTACTGTATCACTCTGACCTTTTCATTGACTATGAAACTCAGAAATTGCATCAGAATTAAATACAAAATGCACAATGCCGACTTAAGTATAAGAAGATTGACTCTTCTTACTGTCTATGTTTTGAACCATTCCATTGACACTAGTTATAGATTCCGATGCTTCGCTCCAGGTTTTCTGTATCCCTTGGACCCTCTTATTGACGATGAAACACAGAAATTGCATCGGAATTAAATAGAAAAGGCACAATCCCGACTTAAGTACAAGAAGACTGACTCTTCTTACTGACTATGCTTTGAACCATTCCTGTGACACTAGTTATGGATTCCGATGCTTCACTTCAGGTTTACTGTATCTCTTGGACCTTCGTATTGACGATGAAACACAGAAATTGCATCGGAATTAAATACAAAAGGCACAATGCCGACTTAAGTACATGAAGACCGACTCTTCTTACTGTCTATGTTTTTAACCATTCTCTGTGACACTAGTTATAGATTCCAATGCTAAACTCCAGGTTTACTGTATCCCTTGGACCTGCTTATTGTCGATGAAACACAGAAATTGCAACGAAATTAAATACACAAGGCACAATGCCGACTGAAGTACAAGAACACTGACTCTTCCTGCTGTCTATGTTTTGAAAAATTCCTGTGACACTAGTTTTGGATTCCGATGCTTCACTTCAGGTTTACTGTATCTCTCTGAACTTCTTATTGACGATGAAACACAGAAATTGCATCGGAATTAAATACAAAAGGCACAAAGCCTACTTAAGTACAAGAAGACTGACTCTTCTTATTGCCTATGTTTGAACCATTCCTGTGACACTAGTTATAGATTCCGATGCTTCACTTCAAATTTACTGTATCCCTCTGACCTACTTATTGACGATGAAACACAGAAATTGCATCGTAATTAAATAGAAAAGGCACACTGCCGACTTAAAAACAAGAAGACTGACTCTTCTTACTGTCTATGTTTTGAACCATTCCTGCGACACTAGTTATAGATTCCGATGCTTGACTTCATTTTTACTGTATCCCATGGACCTCCTTATGGACGATGAAACACAGAAATTGCATCGGAATTAAATACAAAAGGCACAATGCCGACTTAAGTACAAGAGACTGACTCTTCTTACTGTCTATGTTTTGAACCATTCCTGTGACACTAGTTATAGATTCCGATGCTTTACTTCAGGATTACTGTATCCCTTGGACATTCTTATTGACGATGAAACACAGAAATTGCATCGGAATTAAATACAAAAGGCACAATGCCGACTTAAGTACAAGAAGACTGACTCTTCTTACTGTCCATGTTTTGAACCATTCCTGTGACACTAGTTATAGATTCCGATGCTTCACTTCAGGTTTACTGTATCCCCCTGCCGTTCTTATTGACGATGAAACACAGAAATTGCATCGGAATTAAATAGAAAAGGCACGATGCCGACTTAAGTACAAGAAGACTGACTCTTCCTACTGTCTAAGTTTTGAACCATTCCCGTGTCACTAGTTATAGATTTCCAAGCTTCACTTCAGGTTTAGTGTTTCCCCTGGACCTTCTTATTGAGGATGAAACACAGAAATTGCATCCGAATTCAATACAAAAGGCACAATGCCGACTTAAGTACATGAAGACCGACACTTCTTACTGACTATGTTTTGAACCATTTCTGTGACACTAGTTATAGAGTCCGATGCCTCACTTCAGGTTTACTGTATCCCTTGCACCTTCTTATTGACGATGAATCACAGTAATCGCATCGGAATTAAATACAAAAGGCACAATGCCGACTTAAGTACAAGAAGACTGACTCTTCTTACTGTCTATATTTTGAACCATTCCAGTGACACTAGTTATAGATTCCGATGCTTCACTTCAGGTTTACTGTTTTCCTTCGAAATTATTATTGACGATGAAACACAGAAATTGCATCGGAATTAAATACAAAAGGCACAATGCCGACTTAAGTACAAGAAGACTGACTCTTCTTTCTGACTATGTTTTGAACCATTCCTGTGACACTAGTTGTAGATTCCGATGCTTCATTTCGGGTTTACTATATCCCTCTGACCTTCTTATTCACGATGAAACACAGAAATTGCATCCGAATTAAATACAAAAGGCACAATGCCGACATAAGTACAAGAAGACTGACTCTTCATACTGTCTATGTTTGAACCATTCCTGTGACACTTGTAATAGATTCCGATGCATCAGGTTTACTGTATCCCTCTGACCTTCTTATTGACGGTGAAACACAGAAATTGCATCGGAATTAAATACGAAAGGCACAATGCCGACTTAAGTACAAGAGACTGACTCTTCTTACTATGTTTTGAACCATTCCTGTGACACTAGTTATAGATTCCGATGCTTCACTTCAGGTTACTGTATCCCTCTGCCGTTCTTATTGACGATGAAACACAGAAATTGCATCGGAATTAAATAGAAAAGGCACAATGACGACTTAAGTACAAGAAGACTGACTCTTCCTACTGTCTAAGTTTTGAACCAATCCCGTGACACTAGTAATAGATTCCGATGCTTCACTTCAGGTTTACTGTTTGCCTTGGACCTTCTTATTGACGATGAAACCCAGAAATTGCATCGGAATTCAATAAAAAAGGCACAATGCCGACTTAAGTACATGAAGACCGACACTTCCTACTGACTATGTTTTGAACCATTTCTGTGACACTAGTTATAGAGTCCGATGCCTCACTTCAGGTTTACTGTATCCCTTGGACCTTCTTATTGACGATGAATCACAGAAATCGCATCGGAATTAAATACAAAAGGCACAATGCCGACTTAAGTACAAGAAGACTGACTCTTCTTACTGTCTATGTTTTGAAACATTCCTGTGACACTAGTTATAGATTCCGATGCTTCACTCCAGGTTTCCTGTATCCCTTGGACCTTCTTATTGTCGATGAAACACAGAAATTGCATCGGAATTAAATACAAAAGGCACAATTCGGACATAAGTACAAGAAGGATGACTGTTCTTACTGATTATAGTTTGAACCATTCCTGTGACACTAGTTATAGATTCCGATGCTTTACTTCCGGTTTACTGTATACCTTGGACCTTCTTATTGACGATGAAACACAGACATTGCGTCGGAATTAAATACAAAAGGCACAATGCCGACTTAAGTACAACAAGACTGACTCTTCCTACTGTCAATGTTTTGAACCATTCCTGTGACACTAGTTGTGGATTCCGATGCTTCACTTCAAGTTTACTGTATCCCTCTGACCATCTTAATGACGATGAAACACAGAAATTGCATCGGAATTAAATACAAAAGGCACAAAGCCGACTTAAGTACAAGAAGACTGACTCTTCCTACTGTCTATGTTTTGAACCATTTCTGTGACACTAGTTATAGGGTCCGATGCTTCACTTCAGGTTTACTGTATCCCTTGGACCTTGTTATTGACGATGAATCTCAGAAATTGCATCGGAATTAAATACCAAAGGCACGATGCCGACGAAAGTACTAGAAGATTGATCTCTTCTTACTGTCTATATTTTGAACCATTCCAGTGACACTAGTTATAGATTCCGATGCTTCACTTCAGGTTTACTGTATCCTTTGGACCTTCTTATTGACGATGAAACACAGAAAATGCATCGGAATTAAATACAAAAGGCACAATGCCGACTTAAGTACAAGAAGACTGACTCTTCTTACTTTCTATGTTTTGAACCATTACCGTGACACTAGTTATAGATTCCGATGCTTCACTCCACGTTTACTGTATCCCTTGGACCTTCTTATTGACGATGAAACACAGAAATTGCATCGGAATTAAATACAAAAGCCACAATGCCGACTTAAGTACAAGAAGACTGACTTTTCTTACTGACTATTTTTTGAACCATTCCTGTGACACTAGTTATAGATTCCGATGCTTCACTTCAAGTTTACAGTATCCCTCTGACCTTCTTATTCACGATGAAACTCAGAAATTGCAAACGGAATTAAATACAAAAGGCACAATGCCGACAAATGGACCAGAAGACTGACTCATCTTACTTTCTATGATTTGAACCATTCCTGTGACACTAGCTATAGATTCCGATGCTTCACTTCGGGTTTACTATATCCCTCTGACCTTCTTATTCACGATGAAACACAGATATTGCAACCGAATTAAATACAAAAGGCACAATGCCGACTTAAGCACAAGAAGACTGACTCTTCATACTGTCTATGTTTGAACCATTCCTGTGACACTTGTAATAGATTCCGATGCTTCAGGTTTACTGTATCCCTCTGACCTTCTTATTGACGGTGAAACACAGAAATATCATCGGAATTAAATACGAAAGGCACAATGCCGACTTAAGTACAAGAAGACTGACTCTTCTTACTGTCTATGTTTGAAACATTCCTGTGACACTAGTTATAGATTCCGATGCTTCACTCCAGGTTTACTGTATCCCTTGGACCTTCTTATTGACGATGAAACACAGAAATTGCATCGGAATTAAATACAAAAGGCACAATTCGGACATAAGTACAAGAAGGATGACTGTTCTTACTGATTATAGTTTGAACCATTCCTGTGACACTAGTTATAGATTCCGATGCTTTACTTCCGGTTTACTGTATACCTTGTACCTTCTTATTGACGATGAAACACAGACATTGCATCGGAATTAAATACAAAAGGCACAATGCCGACTTAAGTACAACAAGACTGACTCTTCCTACTGTCTATGTTTTGAACCATTCCTGTGACACTAGTTGTGGATTCCGATGCTTCACTTCAGGTTTACTGTATCCCTCTGACCATCTTAATGACGATGAAACACAGAAATTGCATCGGAATTAAATACAAAAGGCACAAAGCCGACTTAAGTACAAGAAGACTGACTCTTCCTACTGTCTATGTTTTGAACCATTTCTGTGACACTAGTTATAGGGTCCGATGCTTCACTTCAGGTTTACTGTATCCCTTGGACCTTCTTATTGACGATGAATCACAGAAATTGCATCGGATATAAATACAAAAGGCACAATGCCGACGAAAGTACTAGAAGACTGACTCTTCTTACTGTCTATATTTTGAACCATTCCAGTGTCACTAGTTATAGATTCCGATGCTTCACTTCACTGTTACTGTATCCTTTGGACCTTCTTATTGACGATGAATCACAGAAATTGCATCACAATTAAATACAAAAGGCACAAAGCCGACTTAAGTACAAGAAGACTGACTCTTCCTACTGTCTATGTTTTGAACCATTTCTGTGACACTACTTATAGGGTCCGATGCTTCACTTCAGGTTTACTGTATCCCTTGGACCTTCTTATTGACGATGAAACACAGAAATTGCATCGGAATTAAATTCAAAAGGGAAAATGCCGACTTAAGTACAAAAGGACGGACTCTTCTTACTGACTATGTTTTGAACCATTCCTGTGACACTAGTTATAGATTCCGATGCTTCACTTCAGGTTTACTGTATCCCTCTGACCTTCTTATTGATGATGAAACACTGAAATTCAATCGGAATAAAATACAAAAGGCACAATGCCTACTAAACTACAAGAAGACTGACTCTTCTTACTGTCTACGTTTTGAACCATTCCTGTGACACTAGTTATAGATTCCGATGTTTGACTTCAGTTTTACTGTATCCCTTGGACCTTCTTATTGACGATGAAACACAGAAATTGCATCGGAATGAAATACAAATAGCACAATGCCGACTTCAGTACAAGAGACTGACTCTTCTTACTGACTATGTTTTGAACCATTCCTGTGACACTAGTTATAGATTCCGATGTGTCACTTCAGGTTTACTGTATCCCTTGGACGTTCTTATTGACGATGAAACACAGAAATTTCATCGGAATTAAATAAAAAAGGCACAATGCCGACTTAAGCACAAGCAGACTTACTCTACCTACTGAAGAAGACTGACTCTTCTTACTGACTCTGTTTTGAACCATTCCTGTGACACTAGAAATAGATTCCGATGCTTCACTTCAGGTTTACTGTATCCCTCTGACCTCCTTATTGACGATGAAACACAGAAATTGCATCGGAATTAAGTAGAAAAGACACAATGCCGACATTAGTACAACAAGACTGACTCTTCTTAGTGCCTGTGTTTTGAACCATTCCTGTGACACTAGTTATAGATTCCGATACTACACTTGAGGTTTACTGTATACCTTGGAAGTCCTTATTGACGATGAAACACAGAAATTGCATCGGAATTAAATGCAAAAGGCACAATGCCGACTTAAGTACAAGAAGACTGACTCTTCTTTCTGTCTATGTTTTGACCCATTCCATTGACACTAGTTATGGATTCTGATGCTTCACTCCAGGTTCCCTGTATTCCCTCGGACCTTGTTATTGACAATGAAACACAGAAATTGCATGGGAATTAAATACAAAAGGCACAATGCCGACTTAAGTACAAGAAGACTGACTCTTCATACTGTCTATGTTTGAACCATTCCTGTGACACTTGTAATAGATTCCGATGCTTCAGGTTTACTGTATCCCTCTGACCTTCTTATTGACGGTGAAACACAGAAATATCATCGGAATTAAATACAAAAGGCACAATGCCGACTTAAGTACAAGAAGACTGACTCTTCATACTGTCTATGTTTGAACCATTCCTGTGACACTTGTAATAGATTCCGATGCTTCAGGTTTACTGTATCCCTCTGACCTTCTTATTGACGGTGAAACACAGAAATATCATCGGAATTAAATACGAAAGGCATAATGCCGACTTAAGTACAAGAAGACTGACTCTTCTTACTGTCTATGTTTTGACCCATTCCTGTGACACTAGTTATGGATTCCGATGCTTCACTCCAGGTTCCCTGTATTGCCTTGGACCTTGTTATTGACGATGAAACACAGAAATTGCATCTTAATTAAGTAGAAAAGGCACAATGCCTCCATAAGTACAAGAAGACTGACCCTTCTTACTGCCTGTGTTTTGAACCATTCCTGTGACACTAGTTATAGATTCCGATACTACACTTGAGGTTTACTGTATACCTTGGAAGTCCTTATTGACGATGAAACACAGAAATTGCATCGGAATTAAATGCAAAAGGCACAATATCGACTTCAGTACAACAAGACTGACTCTTCCCACTGTCTATGTTTTGAACCATTCCTGTGACACTAGTTGTGGATTCCGATGCTTCACTTCAGGTTTACTGTATCCCTCTGACCATCTTAATGACGATGAAACACAGAAATTGCATCGGAATTAAATACAAAAGGCACAAAGCCGACTTAAGTACAAGAAGACTGACTCTTCCTACTGTCTATGTTTTGAACCATTTCTGTGACACTAGTTATAGGGTCCGATGCTTCACCTCAGGTTTACTGTATCCCTTGGACCTTCTTATTGACGATGAATCACAGAAATTGCATCGGAATTAAATACAAAAGGCACAATGCCGACGAAAGTACTAGAAGACTGACTCTTCTTACTGTCTATATTGTGAACCATTCCAGTGTCACTAGTTATAGATTCCGATGTTTCACTTCAGGTTTACTGTATCCTTTGGACCTTCTTATTGACGATGAATCATAGAAATTGCATCACAATTAAATACAAAAGGCACAAAGCCGACTTAAGTACAAGAAGACTGACTCTTCCTACTGTCTATGTTTTGAACCATTTCTGTGACACTAGTTATAGGGTCCGATGCTTCACTTCAGGTTTACTGTATCCCTTGGACCTTCTTATTGACGATGAAACACAGAAATTGCATCGGAATTAAATTCAAAAGGGAAAATTCCGACTTAAGTACAAAAAGACGGACTTTTCTTACTGACTATGTATTGAACCATTCCTCTGACACTAGTTATAGATTCCGATGCTTCACTTCAGGTTTACTGTATCCCTTGGACCTTCTTATTGACGATGAAACACAGAAATTGCATCGGAATGAAATACAAATAGCACAATGCCGACTTCAGTACAAGAGACTGACTCTTCTTACTGACTATGTTTTGAACCATTCCTGTGACACTAGTTATAGATTCCGATGCGTCACTTCAGGTTTACTGTATCCCTTGGACGTTCTTATTGACGATGAAACACAGAAATTTCATCGGAATTAAATAAAAAAGGCACAATGCCGACTTAAGTACAAGAAGACTTACTCTACCTACTGAAGAAGACTGACTCTTCTTACTGACTCTCTTTTGAACCATTCCTGTGACACTAGCAATAGATTCCGATGCTTCACTTCAGGTTTACTGTATCCCTCTGACCTCCTTATTGACGATGAAACACAGAAATTGCATCGGAATTAAATACAAAAGGCATAATGCCGACTTAAGTACAAGAAGACTGACTCTTCTTACTGTCTATGTTTTGACCCATTCCATTGACACTAGTTATGGATTCCGATGCTTCACTCCAGGTTCCCTGTATTCCCTTGGACCTTGTTATTGACGATGAAACACAGAAATTGCATCTTAATTAAGTAGAAAAGGCACAATGCCGACATAAGTACAACAAGACTGACTCTTCTTACTGCCTGTGTTTTGAACCATTCCTGTGACACTAGTTATAGATTCCGATACTACACTTGAGGTTCACTGTATACCTTGGAAGTCCTTATTGACTATGAAACACAGAAATTGCATCGGAATTAAATGCAAAAGGCACAATGCCGACTTAAGTACAAGAAGACTGACTCTTCCTACTGTCTATGTTTTGAACCATTCCTGTGACACTAGTTATAGATTCCGATGCTTCACTTCAGGTTGACTGCATCCCTCTGAGCTTATTGCCGATGAAACACAGAAATTGCATCTGAATTAAATACAAAAGGCACAATAGCGACTTAAGGACAAGAAGACTGACTGTACATACTGACTATGTTTTGAACCATTAAATACAAAAGGCACAATGCCGGCATAAGTACAAGAAGGCTGATTCTTCCTACTGTCTATGTTTTGAACCATTCCTGTGACACTAGTTGTGGATTCCGATGCTTCACTTCAGGTTTACTGTATCCCTCTGACCTTCTTATTGACGATGAAACACAGAAATTGCATCGGAATTAAATACAAAAGGCACAATGCAGACTTAAGGACAAGAAGACTGACTCTTCTTACTGTTTCTGTTTTGAACCTTTCCTGTGACACTAGCAATAGATTCCGATGCTTCACTTCAGGTTTACTGTATCCCTCTGACCTTCCTATTGACGATGAAACACAGAAATTGCATCGGAATTAAATACAAAAGGCATAATGCCGACTTAAGTACAAGAAGACTGACTCTTCTTACTGACTATGTTTTGAACCATTCCTGTGACACTAGTTATAGATTCCGATGCTTCACTTCAAGTTTACTGTATCACTCTGACCTTTTCATTGACTATGAAACTCAGAAATTGCATCAGAATTAAATACAAAATGCACAATGCCGACTTAAGTACAAGAAGACTGACTCTTCTTACTGTCTATGTTTTGAACCATTCCATTGACACTAGTTATAGATTCCGATGCTTCGCTCCAGGTTTTCTGTATCCCTTGGACCCTCTTATTGACGATGAAACACAGAAATTGCATCGGAATTAAATAGAAAAGGCACAATGCCGACTTAAGTACAAGAAGACTGACTCTTCCTGCTGTCTATGTTTTGAAAAATTCCTGTGACATTAGTTTTGGATTCCGATGCTTCACTTCAGGTTTACTGTATCTCTCTGAACTTCTTATTGACGATGAAACACAGAAATTGCATCGGAATTAAATACAAAAGGCACAAAGCCTACTTAAGTACAAGAAGACTGACTCTTCTTACTGCCTATGTTTGAACCATTCCTGTGACACTAGTTATAGATTCCGATGCTTCACTTCAAATTTACTGTATCCCTCTGACCTACTTATTGACGATGAAACACAGAAATTGCATCGGAATTAAATAGAAAAGGCACACTGCCGACTTTAAAACAAGAAGACTGACTCTTCTTACTGTCTATGTTTTGAACCATTCCTGCGACACTAGTTATAGATTCCGATGCTTGACTTCATTTTTACTGTATCCCATGGACCTCCTTATGGACGATGAAACACAGAAATTGCATCGGAATTAAATACAAAAGGCACAATGCCGACTTAAGTACAAGAGACTGACTCTTCTTACTGTCTATGTTTTGAACCATTCCTGTGACACTAGTTATAGATTCCGATGCTTTACTTCAGGATTACTGTATCCCTTGGACATTCTTATTGACGATGAAACACAGAAATTGCATCGGAATTAAATACAAAAGGCACAATGCCGACTTAAGTACAAGAAGACTGACTCTTCTTACTGTCCATGTTTTGAACCATTCCTGTGACACTAGTTATAGATTCCGATGCTTCACTTCAGGTTTACTGTATCCCTCTGACCTTCGTATTGACGATGAAACACTGAAATTGCATCGGAATTAAATAGAAAAGGCACAATGCCGACTTAAGTACAAGAAGACTGACTCTTCTTACTGTCTATGTTTTGAACCATTCCTGTGACACTAGTTATAGATTCCGATGCTTTACTTCAGGATTACTGTATCCCTTGGACATTCTTATTGACGATGAAACTCAGAAATTGCATCGGAATTAAATACAAAAGGCACAATGCCGACTTAAGTACAAGAAGACTGACTCTTGTTACTGTCCATGTTTTGAACCATTCCTGTGACACTAGTTATAGATTCCGATGCTTCACTTCAGGTTTACTGTATCCCTCTGACCTTCGTATTGACGATGAAACACTGAAATTGCATGGGAATTAAATAGAAAAGGCACAATGCCGACTTAAGTACATGAAGACCGACACTTCTTACTGACTATGTTTTGAACCATTTCTGTGACACTAGTTATAGAGTCCGATGCCTCACTTCAGGTTTACTGTATCCCCTGGACCTTCTTGTTGACGATGAACACAGATATTGCATCGGAATTAAATATAAAAGCACAATGCCGACTTAAGGACAAGAAGACTGACTCTTCTTTCTGACTATGTTTTGAACCATTCCTGTGACACTAGTTGTAGATTCCGATGCTTCACTTCGGGTTTACTATATCCCTCTGACCTTCTTATTCACGATGAAACACAGATATTGCATCCGAATTAAATACAACAGGCACAATGCCGACATTAGTACAAGAAGACTGACTCTTCATACTGTCTATGTTTGAACCATTCCTGTGACACTTGTAATAGATTCCGATGCTTCAGGTTTACTGTATCCCTCTGACCTTCTTATTGACGGTGAAACACAGAAATTGCATCGGAATTAAATACGAAAGGCACAATGCCGACTTAAGTACAAGAGACTGACTCTTCTTACTATGTTTTGAACCATTCCTGTGACACTAGTTATAGATTCCGATGCTTCACTTCAGGTTACTGTATCCCTCTGCCGTTGTTATTGACGATGAAACACAGAAATTGCATCGGAATTAAATAGAAAAGGCACAATGACGACTTAAGTACAAGAAGACTGACTCTTCCTACTGTCTAAGTTTTGAACCATTCCCGTGACACTAGTAATAGATTCCGATGCTTCATTTCAGGTTTACTGTTTGCCTTGGACCTTCTTATTGACGATGAAACCCAGAAATTGCATCGGAATTCAATAAAAAAGGCACAATGCCGACTTAAGTACATGAAGACCGACACTTCCTACTGACTATGTTTTGAACCATTTCTGTGACACTAGTTATAGAGTCCGATGCCTCACTTCAGGTTTACTGTATCCCTTGGACCTTCTTATTGACGATGAATCACAGAAATCGCATCGGAATTAAATACAAAAGGCACAATGCCGACTTAAGTACAAGAAGACTGACTCTTCTTACTGTCTATATTTTGAACCATTCCAGTGACACTAGTTATAGATTCCGATGCTTCACTTCAGGTTTACTGTATTCCTTCGACCTTCTTATTGACGATGAAACACAGAAATTGCATCGGAATTAAATACAAAAGGCACAATGCCGACTGAAGTACAAGAAGACTGACTCTTCTTACTGTCTATGCTTTGAACCACTACTGTGACACTAGTTATAGATTCCGAAGCTTTACTCCAGGTTTACTGTATCCCATGGACCTTCTTGTTGATGATGAAACACAGATATTGCATCGGAATTATATACAAAAGGCACAATGCCGACTTAAGGACAAGAAGACTGACTCTTCATACTGACTATGTTTTGAACCATTCCTGTGACACTAGTAGTAGATTCGGATGCTTCACTTCAGGTTTACTGTATCCCTTGGACATTCTTATTGACGATGAAACACAGAAATTGCATCGGAATTAAATACAAAAGGCACAATGAAGACTTAAGTACAAGAAGACTGACTCTTCTTACTGTCTATGATTTGAACCATTCCTGTGACACTAGTTATAGATTCTGATGCTTCACTCCACGTTTACTTTATCCCTTGGACCTTCTTATTGACGATGAAGCACAGATATTGTATCGGAATTAAATACAAAGGGCACAATGCCGACTTAAGGACAAGAAGACTGACTTTTCTTACTGATTATGTTTTGAACCATTCCTGTGAACTAATTATTGATTCCGATGCTTCACATCAGGTTTATTGTAACCCTCTGACCTTCTTATAGGCTATGTAACTCAGAAATTGCATCGGAATTGAATTCAAAAGGCACAATGCCGACTTAAGTACAAGAAGACTGACTCTTCTTACTTTCTATGTTTTGAACCATTCCATTGACACTAGTTATAGATTCCGACGCTACACTCCAGGTATACTGTATCCCTTGGACCTTCTTAATGACGATGAAACACAGAAATTGCATCGGAATTTAATACAAAAGGCACAATGAAGACTCAAGTACAAGAAGACTGACTCTTCTTACTGTCTATGATTTGAACCATTCCTGTGACACTAGTTATAGATTCTGATGCTTCACTCCACGTTTACTTTATCCCTTGGACCTTCTTATTGACGATGAAGCACAGATATTGTATCGGAATTAAATACAAAAGGCACAATGCCGACTTAAGGACAAGAAGACTGACTCTTCTTTCTGACTATGTTTTGAACTATTCCTGTGACACTAGTTGTAGATTCCGATGCTTCACTTCGGGTTTACTTTATCCCTCTGACCTTCTTATTCACGATGAAACACAGAAATTGCATCCGAATTAAATACAAAAGGCACAATGCCGACATAAGTACTAGAAGACTGACTCTTCATACTGTCTATGTTTGAACCATTCCTGTGACACTAGTTATAGATTCCGATGCTTCACTTCAGGTTTACTGTATACCTTGGACCTTCTTATTGACGATTAAACACAGAAATTGCAACGGAGTTAAATACAAAAGGCACAATGCCGACTTATGTTCAAATAGACTGACTCTTCTTACTGACTATGGTTTGAAACATTCCTGTGACACTAGTTATAGATTCCGATGCTTCACCTCAGGTTTACTGTATCCCTCTGACGTTCTTGTTGACGATGAAACACAGAAATTGCATCGGAATAAAATACAAAAGGCACATTGCCTACTTAAGTACAAGAAGACTGACTCTTCTTATTGACTATGTTTTGAACCATTCCTGTGACACTAGTTATAGATTCCGATGCTTCACTTCAGGTTTACTGTATCCCTCTGACCTTCGTGTTGACGATGAAACACTGAAATTGCATCGGAATTAAATAGAAAAGGCACAATGCCGACTTAAGTACAAGAAGACTGACTCTTCTTAGTGTCTACGTTTTGAACCATTCCTGTGACACTAGTTATAGATTCCGATGTTTGACTTCAGTTTTTCTGTATCCCTTGGACCTTCTTATTGACGATGAAAAACAGAAATTGCATCCGAATTATATACAAAACGCACAATGCCGACTTAAGTACAAGAGACAGACTCTTCTTACTATGTTTTGAACCATTCCTGTGACACTAGTTATAGATTCCGATGCTTCTCTTCAGGTTACTGTATCCCTCTGCCGTTCTTATTGACGATGAAACACAGAAATTGCATCGGAATTAAATAGAAAAGGCACAATGACGACTTAAGTACAAGAAGACTGACTCTTCCTACTGTCTAAGTTTTGAACCATTCCCGTGACACTAGTAATAGATTCCGATGCTTCACTTCAGGTTTACTGTTTGCCTTGGACCTTCTTATTGACGATGAAACCCAGAAATTGCATCGGTATTCAATACAAAAGGCACAATGCCGACCTAAGTACATGAAGACCGACACTTCCTACTGACTATGTTATGAACCATTTCTGTGACACTAGTTATAGAGTCCGATGCCTCACTTCAGGTTTACTGTATCCCTTGGACCTTCTTATTGACGATGAATCACAGAAATCGCATCGGAATTAAATACAAAAGGCACAATGCCGACTTAAGTACAAGAAGACTGACTCTTCTTACTGTCTATATTTTGAACCATTCCAGTGACACTAGTTATAGATTCCGATGCTTCACTTCAGGTTTACTGTATTCCTTCGACCTTCTTATTGACGATGAAACACAGAAATTGCATCGGAATTAAATACAAAAGGCACAATGCCGACTTAAGTACAAGAAGACTGACTCTTCTTACTGTCTATGCTTTGAACCAATACTGTGACACTAGTTATAGATTCCGAAGCTTTACTCCAGGTTTACTGTATCCCATGGACCTTCTTGTTGACGATGAAACACAGATATTGCATCGGAATTAAATACAAAATTCACAATGCCGACTTAAGGACAAGAAGACTGACTCTTCTTACTGACTATGTTTTGAACCATTCCTGTGACACTAGTTATAGATTCCGATGCTTCACTTCGGGTGTACTATATCCCTCTGACCATCTTATTCACGATGAAACACAATAATTGCATCCGTATTAAATACAAAAGGCACAATGCCGACTTAAGTACAAGAAGACTGACTCATCTTACTGACCTTGTTTTGAACCATTCCTGTGACACTAGTTATAGATTCGGATGCTTCACTTCAGGTTTACTGTATCCTTTGGACATTCTTATTGACGATGAAACACAGAAATTGCATCGGAATTAAATACAAAAGGCACAATGAAGACTTAAGTACAAGAAGACTGACTCTTCTTACTGTCTATGATTTGAACCATTCCTGTGACACTAGTTATAGATTCTGATGCTTCACTCCACGTTTACTTTATCCCTTGGACCTTCTTATTGACGATGAAGCACAGATATTGTATCGGAACTAAATACAAAAGGCACAATGCCGACTTAAGGACAAGAAGACTGACTCTTCTTACTGATTATGTTTTGAACCATTCCTGTGAACTAATTATTGATTCCGATGCTTCACTTCAGGTTTATTGTATCCCTCTGACCTTCTTATAGGCTATGAAACTAAGAAATTGCATCGGAATTGAATTCAAAAGGCACAATGCCGACTTAAGTACAAGAAGACTGACTCTTCTTACTTTCTATGTTTTGAACCATTCCATTGACACTAGTTATAGATTCCGATGCTACACTCCAGGTTTACTGTATCCCTTGGACCTTCTTAATGACGATGAAACACAGAAATTGCATCGGAATTTAATACAAAAGGCACAATGAAGACTCAAGTACAAGAAGACTGACTCTTCTTACTGTCTATGATTTGAACCATTCCTGTGACACTAGTTATAGATTCTGATGCTTCACTCCACGTTTACTTTATCCCTTGGACCTTCTTATTGACGATGAAGCACAGATATTGTATCGGAATTAAATACAAAAGGCACAATGCCGACTTAAGGACAAGAAGACTGACTCTTCTTTCTGACTATGTTTTGAACTATTCCTGTGACACTAGTTGTAGATTCCGATGCTTCACTTCGGGTTTACTTTATCCCTCTGACCTTCTTATTCACGATGAAACACAGAAATTGCATCCGAATTAAATACAAAAGGCACAATGCCGACATAAGTACTAGAAGACTGACTCTTCATACTGTCTATGTTTGAACCATTCCTGTGACACTAGTTATAGATTCCGATGCTTCACTTCAGGTTTACTGTATACCTTGGACCTTCTTATTGACGATTAAACACAGAAATTGCAACGGAGTTAAATACAAAAGGCACAATGCCGACTTATGTTCAAATAGACTGACTCTTCTTACTGACTATGGTTTGAAACATTCCTGTGACACTAGTTATAGATTCCGATGCTTCACCTCAGGTTTACTGTATCCCTCTGACGTTCTTGTTGACGATGAAACACAGAAATTGCATCGGAATAAAATACAAAAGGCACATTGCCTACTTAAGTACAAGAAGACTGACTCTTCTTATTGACTATGTTTTGAACCATTCCTGTGACACTAGTTATAGATTCCGATGCTTCACTTCAGGTTTACTGTATCCCTCTGACCTTCGTGTTGACGATGAAACACTGAAATTGCATCGGAATTAAATAGAAAAGGCACAATGCCGACTTAAGTACAAGAAGACTGACTCTTCTTACTGTCTACGTTTTGAACCATTCCTGTGACACTAGTTATAGATTCCGATGTTTGACTTCAGTTTTTCTGTATCCCTTGGACCTTCTTATTGACGATGAAAAACAGAAATTGCATCCGAATTATATACAAAACGCACAATGCCGACTTAAGTACAAGAGACTGACTCTTCTTACTATGTTTTGAACCATTCCTGTGACACTAGTTATAGATTCCGATGCTTCTCTTCAGGTTACTGTATCCCTCTGCCGTTCTTATTGACGATGAAACACAGAAATTGCATCGGAATTAAATAGAAAAGGCACAATGACGACTTAAGTACAAGAAGACTGACTCTTCCTACTGTCTAAGTTTTGAACCATTCCCGTGACACTAGTAATAGATTCCGATGCTTCACTTCAGGTTTACTGTTTGCCTTGGACCTTCTTATTGACGATGAAACCCAGAAATTGCATCGGTATTCAATACAAAAGGCACAATGCCGACCTAAGTACATGAAGACCGACACTTCCTACTGACTATGTTATGAACCATTTCTGTGACACTAGTTATAGAGTCCGATGCCTCACTTCAGGTTTACTGTATCCCTTGGACCTTCTTATTGACGATGAATCACAGAAATCGCATCGGAATTAAATACAAAAGGCACAATGCCGACTTAAGTACAAGAAGACTGACTCTTCTTACTGTCTATATTTTGAACCATTCCAGTGACACTAGTTATAGATTCCGATGCTTCACTTCAGGTTTGCTGTATTCCTTCGACCTTCTTATTGACGATGAAACACAGAAATTGCATCGGAATTAAATACAAAAGGCACAATGCCGACTTAAGTACAAGAAGACTGACTCTTCTTACTGTCTATGCTTTGAACCAATACTGTGACACTAGTTATAGATTCCGAAGCTTTACTCCAGGTTTACTGTATCCCATGGACCTTCTTGTTGACGATGAAACACAGATATTGCATCGGAATTAAATACAAAATTCACAATGCCGACTTAAGGACAAGAAGACTGACTCTTCTTACTGACTATGTTTTGAACCATTCCTGTGACACTAGTTATAGATTCCGATGCTTCACTTCGGGTGTACTATATCCCTCCGACCTTCTTATTCACGATGAAACACAATAATTGCATCCGTATTAAATACAAAAGGCACAATGCCGACTTAAGTACAAGAAGACTGACTCATCTTACTGACCTTGTTTTGAACCATTCCTGTGACACTAGTTATAGATTCGGATGCTTCACTTCAGGTTTACTGTATCCTTTGGACATTCTTATTGACGATGAAACACAGAAATTGCATCGGAATTAAATACAAAAGGCACAATGAAGACTTAAGTACAAGAAGACTGACTCTTCTTACTGTCTATGATTTGAACCATTCCTGTGACACTAGTTATAGATTCTGATGCTTCACTCCACGTTTACTTTATCCCTTGGACCTTCTTATTGACGATGAAGCACAGATATTGTATCGGAACTAAATACAAAAGGCACAATGCCGACTTAAGGACAAGAAGACTGACTCTTCTTACTGATTATGTTTTGAACCATTCCTGTGTACTAATTATTGATTCCGATGCTTCACTTCAGGTTTATTGTATCCCTCTGACCTTCTTATAGGCTATGAAACTAAGAAATTGCATCGGAATTGAATTCAAAAGGCACAATGCCGACTTAAGTACAAGAAGACTGACTCTTCTTACTTTCTATGTTTTGAACCATTCCATTGACACTAGTTATAGATTCCGATGCTACACTCCAGGTTTACTGTATCCCTTGGACCTTCTTAATGACGATGAAACACAGAAATTGCATCGGAATTTAATACAAAAGGCACAATGCCGACTTAAGTACAAAAAGTCTGACTCTGTTTACTGTCTATATTTTGAACCATTCCAGTGACACTAGTTATAGATTCCGATGCTTCACTTCAGGTTTACTGTATCCTTTGGACCTTCTTATTGACGATGAAACACAGAAATTGCATCGGAACTAAATACAAAAAGCACAATGCCGACTTACGTACAAGAAGACTGACTCTCCTTACTTTCTATGTTTTGAACCATTACTGTGACACTAGTTATAGATTCCGATGCTTCACTCCAGGGTTACTGTATCCCTTGGGCCTCCCTATTGACGATGAAACACAGAAATTGCATCGGAATTAAATACAAAAGCCACAATGACGACTTAAGGACAAGAAGACTGACTCTTCTTACTGACTATGTTTTGAACCATTTCTGTGACACTAGTTATAGATTCCGATGCATCACTTCAAATTTACTGTATCCCTCTGTCCTTCTTATTGACCATGAAACACAGAAGTTGCATCGGAATTAAATAGAAAAGGCACACTGCCGACTTAAAAACAAGAAAACTGACTCTTCTCACTGTCTATGTTTTGAACCATTCCTCCGACACTAGTTATAGATTCCGATGCTTGACTTCATTTTTACTGTATCCCATGGACCTCCTTATGGACGATGAAACACACAAATTGCATCGGAATTAAATACAAAAGGCACAATGCCAACTTAAGTACAAGAGACTGACTCTTCTTATTGTCTATGTTTTGAACCATTCCAGTGACACTAGTTATAGATTCCGATGCTTCACTTCAGGATTACTGTATCCCTTGGTCATTCATATTGACGATGAAACACAGAAATTGCATCGGAATTACATACAAAAGGCACAATGCCGACTTAAGTACAAGAAGACTGACTCTTCTTACTGTCTATGTTTTAAACCATTCCTGTGACACTAGTTATAGATTCCGTTGCTTCACTTCAGGTTTACTGCATCCCTTGGACCTTCTTGTTGATGATGAAACACAGATATTGCATCGGAATTATATACAAAAGGCACAATGCCGACTTAAGGACAAGAAGACTGACTCTTCATACTGACTATGTTTTGAACCATTCCTGTGACACTAGTAGTAGATTCGGATGCTTCACTTCAGGTTTACTGTATCCCTTGGACATTCTTATTGACGATGAAACACAGAAATTGCATCGGAATTAAATACAAAAGGCACAATGAAGACTTAAGTACAAGAAGACTGACTCTTCTTACTGTCTATGATTTGAACCATTCCTGTGACACTAGTTATAGATTCTGATGCTTCACTCCACGTTTACTTTATCCCTTGGACCTTCTTATTGACGATGAAGCACAGATATTGTATCGGAATTAAATACAAAGGGCACAATGCCGACTTAAGGACAAGAAGACTGACTTTTCTTACTGATTATGTTTTGAACCATTCCTGTGAACTAATTATTGATTCCGATGCTTCACATCAGGTTTATTGTAACCCTCTGACCTTCTTATAGGCTATGTAACTCAGAAATTGCATCGGAATTGAATTCAAAAGGCACAATGCCGACTTAAGTACAAGAAGACTGACTCTTCTTACTTTCTATGTTTTGAACCATTCCATTGACACTAGTTATAGATTCCGACGCTACACTCCAGGTATACTGTATCCCTTGGACCTTCTTAATGACGATGAAACACAGAAATTGCATCGGAATTTAATACAAAAGGCACAATGAAGACTCAAGTACAAGAAGACTGACTCTTCTTACTGTCTATGATTTGAACCATTCCTGTGACACTAGTTATAGATTCTGATGCTTCACTCCACGTTTACTTTATCCCTTGGACCTTCTTATTGACGATGAAGCACAGATATTGTATCGGAATTAAATACAAAAGGCACAATGCCGACTTAAGGACAAGAAGACTGACTCTTCTTTCTGACTATGTTTTGAACTATTCCTGTGACACTAGTTGTAGATTCCGATGCTTCACTTCGGGTTTACTTTATCCCTCTGACCTTCTTATTCACGATGAAACACAGAAATTGCATCCGAATTAAATACAAAAGGCACAATGCCGACATAAGTACTAGAAGACTGACTCTTCATACTGTCTATGTTTGAACCATTCCTGTGACACTAGTTATAGATTCCGATGCTTCACTTCAGGTTTACTGTATACCTTGGACCTTCTTATTGACGATTAAACACAGAAATTGCAACGGAGTTAAATACAAAAGGCACAATGCCGACTTATGTTCAAATAGACTGACTCTTCTTACTGACTATGGTTTGAAACATTCCTGTGACACTAGTTATAGATTCCGATGCTTCACCTCAGGTTTACTGTATCCCTCTGACGTTCTTGTTGACGATGAAACACAGAAATTGCATCGGAATAAAATACAAAAGGCACATTGCCTACTTAAGTACAAGAAGACTGACTCTTCTTATTGACTATGTTTTGAACCATTCCTGTGACACTAGTTATAGATTCCGATGCTTCACTTCAGGTTTACTGTATCCCTCTGACCTTCGTGTTGACGATGAAACACTGAAATTGCATCGGAATTAAATAGAAAAGGCACAATGCCGACTTAAGTACAAGAAGACTGACTCTTCTTAGTGTCTACGTTTTGAACCATTCCTGTGACACTAGTTATAGATTCCGATGTTTGACTTCAGTTTTTCTGTATCCCTTGGACCTTCTTATTGACGATGAAAAACAGAAATTGCATCCGAATTATATACAAAACGCACAATGCCGACTTAAGTACAAGAGACTGACTCTTCTTACTATGTTTTGAACCATTCCTGTGACACTAGTTATAGATTCCGATGCTTCTCTTCAGGTTACTGTATCCCTCTGCCGTTCTTATTGACGATGAAACACAGAAATTGCATCGGAATTAAATAGAAAAGGCACAATGACGACTTAAGTACAAGAAGACTGACTCTTCCTACTGTCTAAGTTTTGAACCATTCCCGTGACACTAGTAATAGATTCCGATGCTTCACTTCAGGTTTACTGTTTGCCTTGGACCTTCTTATTGACGATGAAACCCAGAAATTGCATCGGTATTCAATACAAAAGGCACAATGCCGACCTAAGTACATGAAGACCGACACTTCCTACTGACTATGTTATGAACCATTTCTGTGACACTAGTTATAGAGTCCGATGCCTCACTTCAGGTTTACTGTATCCCTTGGACCTTCTTATTGACGATGAATCACAGAAATCGCATCGGAATTAAATACAAAAGGCACAATGCCGACTTAAGTACAAGAAGACTAACTCTTCTTACTGTCTATATTTTGAACCATTCCAGTGACACTAGTTATAGATTCCGATGCTTCACTTCAGGTTTACTGTATTCCTTCGACCTTCTTATTGACGATGAAACACAGAAATTGCATCGGAATTAAATACAAAAGGCACAATGCCGACTTAAGTACAAGAAGACTGACTCATCTTACTGACCTTGTTTTGAACCATTCCTGTGACACTAGTTATAGATTCGGATGCTTCACTTCAGGTTTACTGTATCCTTTGGACATTCTTATTGACGATGAAACACAGAAATTGCATCGGAATTAAATACAAAAGGCACAATGAAGACTTAAGTACAAGAAGACTGACTCTTCTTACTGTCTATGATTTGAACCATTCCTGTGACACTAGTTATAGATTCTGATGCTTCACTCCACGTTTACTTTATCCCTTGGACCTTCTTATTGACGATGAAGCACAGATATTGTATCGGAACTAAATACAAAAGGCACAATGCCGACTTAAGGACAAGAAGACTGACTCTTCTTACTGATTATGTTTTGAACCATTCCTGTGAACTAATTATTGATTCCGATGCTTCACTTCAGGTTTATTGTATCCCTCTGACCTTCTTATAGGCTATGAAACTAAGAAATTGCATCGGAATTGAATTCAAAAGGCACAATGCCGACTTAAGTACAAGAAGACTGACTCTTCTTACTTTCTATGTTTTGAACCATTCCATTGACACTAGTTATAGATTCCGATGCTACACTCCAGGTTTACTGTATCCCTTGGACCTTCTTAATGACGATGAAACACAGAAATTGCATCGGAATTTAATACAAAAGGCACAATGAAGACTCAAGTACAAGAAGACTGACTCTTCTTACTGTCTATGATTTGAACCATTCCTGTGACACTAGTTATAGATTCTGATGCTTCACTCCACGTTTACTTTATCCCTTGGACCTTCTTATTGACGATGAAGCACAGATATTGTATCGGAATTAAATACAAAAGGCACAATGCCGACTTAAGGACAAGAAGAC
This sequence comes from Schistocerca serialis cubense, assembly GCF_023864345.2. Taxonomy (NCBI): domain Eukaryota; kingdom Metazoa; phylum Arthropoda; class Insecta; order Orthoptera; family Acrididae; genus Schistocerca; species Schistocerca serialis. The sequence continues at coordinate 983,860,963 of NC_064641.1, forward strand.
TGACTCTTCTTTCTGACTATGTTTTGAACTATTCCTGTGACACTAGTTGTAGATTCCGATGCTTCACTTCGGGTTTACTTTATCCCTCTGACCTTCTTATTCACGATGAAACACAGAAATTGCATCCGAATTAAATACAAAAGGCACAATGCCGACATAAGTACTAGAAGACTGACTCTTCATACTGTCTATGTTTGAACCATTCCTGTGACACTAGTTATAGATTCCGATGCTTCACTTCAGGTTTACTGTATACCTTGGACCTTCTTATTGACGATTAAACACAGAAATTGCAACGGAGTTAAATACAAAAGGCACAATGCCGACTTATGTTCAAATAGACTGACTCTTCTTACTGACTATGGTTTGAAACATTCCTGTGACACTAGTTATAGATTCCGATGCTTCACCTCAGGTTTACTGTATCCCTCTGACGTTCTTGTTGACGATGAAACACAGAAATTGCATCGGAATAAAATACAAAAGGCACATTGCCTACTTAAGTACAAGAAGACTGACTCTTCTTATTGACTATGTTTTGAACCATTCCTGTGACACTAGTTATAGATTCCGATGCTTCACTTCAGGTTTACTGTATCCCTCTGACCTTCATGTTGACGATGAAACACTGAAATTGCATCGGAATTAAATAGAAAAGGCACAATGCCGACTTAAGTACAAGAAGACTGACTCTTCTTACTGTCTACGTTTTGAACCATTCCTGTGACACTAGTTATAGATTCCGATGTTTGACTTCAGTTTTTCTGTATCCCTTGGACCTTCTTATTGACGATGAAAAACAGAAATTGCATCCGAATTATATACAAAACGCACAATGCCGACTTAAGTACAAGAGACTGACTCTTCTTACTATGTTTTGAACCATTCCTGTGACACTAGTTATAGATTCCGATGCTTCTCTTCATGTTACTGTATCCCTCTGCCGTTCTTATTGACGATGAAACACAGAAATTGCATCGGAATTAAATAGAAAAGGCACAATGACGACTTAAGTACAAGAAGACTGACTCTTCCTACTGTCTAAGTTTTGAACCATTCCCGTGACACTAGTAATAGATTCCGATGCTTCACTTCAGGTTTACTGTTTGCCTTGGACCTTCTTATTGACGATGAAACCCAGTAATTGCATCGGTATTCAATACAAAAGGCACAATGCCGACCTAAGTACATGAAGACCGACACTTCCTACTGACTATGTTATGAACCATTTCTGTGACACTAGTTATAGAGTCCGATGCCTCACTTCAGGTTTACTGTATCCCTTGGACCTTCTTATTGACGATGAATCACAGAAATCGCATCGGAATTAAATACAAAAGGCACAATGCCGACTTAAGTACAAGAAGACTGACTCTTCTTACTGTCTATATTTTGAACCATTCCAGTGACACTAGTTATAGATTCCGATGCTTCACTTCAGGTTTGCTGTATTCCTTCGACCTTCTTATTGACGATGAAACACAGAAATTGCATCGGAATTAAATACAAAAGGCACAATGCCGACTTAAGTACAAGAAGACTGACTCTTCTTACTGTCTATGCTTTGAACCAATACTGTGACACTAGTTATAGATTCCGAAGCTTTACTCCAGGTTTACTGTATCCCATGGACCTTCTTGTTGACGATGAAACACAGATATTGCATCGGAATTAAATACAAAATTCACAATGCCGACTTAAGGACAAGAAGACTGACTCTTCTTACTGACTATGTTTTGAACCATTCCTGTGACACTAGTTATAGATTCCGATGCTTCACTTCGGGTGTACTATATCCCTCCGACCTTCTTATTCACGATGAAACACAATAATTGCATCCGTATTAAATACAAAAGGCACAATGCCGACTTAAGTACAAGAAGACTGACTCATCTTACTGACCTTGTTTTGAACCATTCCTGTGACACTAGTTATAGATTCGGATGCTTCACTTCAGGTTTACTGTATCCTTTGGACATTCTTATTGACGATGAAACACAGAAATTGCATCGGAATTAAATACAAAAGGCACAATGAAGACTTAAGTACAAGAAGACTGACTCTTCTTACTGTCTATGATTTGAACCATTCCTGTGACACTAGTTATAGATTCTGATGCTTCACTCCACGTTTACTTTATCCCTTGGACCTTCTTATTGACGATGAAGCACAGATATTGTATCGGAACTAAATACAAAAGGCACAATGCCGACTTAAGGACAAGAAGACTGACTCTTCTTACTGATTATGTTTTGAACCATTCCTGTGAACTAATTATTGATTCCGATGCTTCACTTCAGGTTTATTGTATCCCTCTGACCTTCTTATAGGCTATGAAACTAAGAAATTGCATCGGAATTGAATTCAAAAGGCACAATGCCGACTTAAGTACAAGAAGACTGACTCTTCTTACTTTCTATGTTTTGAACCATTCCATTGACACTAGTTATAGATTCCGATGCTACACTCCAGGTTTACTGTATCCCTTGGACCTTCTTAATGACGATGAAACACAGAAATTGCATCGGAATTTAATACAAAAGGCACAATGCCGACTTAAGTACAAAAAGTCTGACTCTGTTTACTGTCTATATTTTGAACCATTCCAGTGACACTAGTTATAGATTCCGATGCTTCACTTCAGGTTTACTGTATCCTTTGGACCTTCTTATTGACGATGAAACACAGAAATTGCATCGGAACTAAATACAAAAAGCACAATGCCGACTTACGTACAAGAAGACTGACTCTCCTTACTTTCTATGTTTTGAACCATTACTGTGACACTAGTTATAGATTCCGATGCTTCACTCCAGGGTTACTGTATCCCTTGGGCCTCCCTATTGACGATGAAACACAGAAATTGCATCGGAATTAAATACAAAAGCCACAATGACGACTTAAGGACAAGAAGACTGACTCTTCTTACTGACTATGTTTTGAACCATTTCTGTGACACTAGTTATAGATTCCGATGCATCACTTCAAATTTACTGTATCCCTCTGTCCTTCTTATTGACGATGAAACACAGAAGTTGCATCGGAATTAAATAGAAAAGGCACACTGCCGACTTAAAAACAAGAAAACTGACTCTTCTCACTGTCTATGTTTTGAACCATTCCTCCGACACTAGTTATAGATTCCGATGCTTGACTTCATTTTTACTGTATCCCATGGACCTCCTTATGGACGATGAAACACACAAATTGCATCGGAATTAAATACAAAAGGCACAATGCCAACTTAAGTACAAGAGACTGACTCTTCTTATTGTCTATGTTTTGAACCATTCCAGTGACACTAGTTATAGATTCCGATGCTTCACTTCAGGATTACTGTATCCCTTGGTCATTCATATTGACGATGAAACACAGAAATTGCATCGGAATTACATACAAAAGGCACAATGCCGACTTAAGTACAAGAAGACTGACTCTTCTTACTGTCTATGTTTTAAACCATTCCTGTGACACTAGTTATAGATTCCGTTGCTTCACTTCAGGTTTACTGCATCCCTTGGACCTTCTTATTGACGATGAAACACAGAAATTGCATCGGAATTAAATTCAAAAGGCACAATGCTGACTTATGTACAAAAAGACTGACTCTTCTTACTGACTGTGGTGTCACCGCCAGACACCACACTTGCTAGGTGGTAGCTTAAAACGGCCGCGGTCCATGTAGTACATGTCGGACCCGCGTGTCGCCACTGTGATCGCAGACCTAGCGCCACCACCAAGGCAGGTCTCGTGATACGAGAGTGGACTCGCCCCAGTTGTACGAGAACCTAGCTACCGCCCAGTTGTACGAAGCCTTTCTCTCTCATTAGCCGAGAGACAGAATAGCCATCAGCTAAGTTAATGGCTACGAACTAGCAAGGCGCCATTTGTATCAGTGCCTATAGCTTACGAGTATTCAAGAGAGATGTATTCCAAGGACTAATAAAAAGATAAGTAATAAGCATCTACATACTTTTCTTCTTATTCATTTATAAGTTCTCATGTTCCAGACTTCACGCCCGTCTGCTTTAGCCGTGCGTGCCCTATCGGCTACAGCGTTAGTCTAGAGTTCATTTTCAGCCATCTCCACTTCACGGTGTCGGCCCAGCTACCGACACAACATTTATTGGCGACGAGCAAAAGAGTTTGTATTAATTCGTTTACAACATTGGCGACGATTTAAAGTGTTCTGATTGCTTACATTTAATTGTGTCATGGCTTCGCCACATTCTCCAGATGTACTGTCCGAATTTTATCGCTTGCAGAATCAGCAGACGCAGGCGTTACTGGATGCCCTTGGACAGCTCGTCCAGGGTCAACGTACCATTCAAACCGATGCGGCCGCCGCCGCTTCTTCGCTACCGCTGCCACTAAACGCTGTTGCACCTCCCTTTCGACCATACGTGGCAGCCGATGAGACCTGGCACGAGTGGTCGCGCCAGTTCAACTTTCACCTCGCTGCCTACAGAATTCAAGGTAATGAGCGGCAGCCGTTTTTGCTTTCTTGTGTCGGTGTGTCCACATACCGTGTGATAGTGAAATTGTTTCCCCGACGCGACGTAGCAACTCTGTCCTACGAGGAAATTTTGTCTGCATTAGATGCCTATATCAAAGAAACAATTAATGTGGTTGCAAAACGGTATACGTTCTTTCGTACAAAACGTACGGCCGATCAAACTAATAGGGAGTGGGTAGCAACATTGCAAGGACTTACTAGGGACTGTGCTTTTGACTGTGACTGTGGTCTTTCTTATTCAGATACAATGGTGCGTGATGCAATTGCACAGAACGTTTCTGATGTTCGCATACGGGAGCAAATTTTGAAACTAGTTAATCCCTCCCTTCAACAAGTGATAGACATATTGGATAGACAGGACACACTTGACTGTGCTCAGGAATCTTTTGAAACTTCGCCAGCCGTGTGTAACATTAACCGGTCCGCTGGACGCGCTGCGCGGCCCGGTAACAGGGCCTTGCGCACGTCGACACGGCGGCCGCCGCGTGCTAAGCCAGGTGTGCCGCGCCAGCACACAAATGTAGTGAAATCGTGCCCGCGGTGTGCTACTAGACATTCGCGTGAACATTGCCCGTCACGCCAAGCTATTTGCTTTTACTGCAATAAGAAAGGACATGTTCAAAGTGTTTGCCAGAAAAAGCTCAGATCAGACAATCACAATCATTCCAGGCCCTTTGCTTCGCGCCGGAATCGAACCCAGGACACTCAGGCTCGTGGACCTTCGCCTATGGACATTCATGTCGTTAATTCCATTTCGTCCAGTGACACTTTCTCTAACAGTAACTGTGTTCGTCCCACAAACACTGTGCGTCGACGTCGCCGGAAATCACGTCAATTAGCAAGTGATTCTGTACCAGTGTCTGTTCCAATTGCACAAAACAGTCGCTCTTGTCGTCAGCAGGACAATAAACTTTTTGTGGACTTAGACTTTGAAGGCAAAGTGATACCATTCCAGCTCGATACCGGAGCTGCAGTTTCATTGCTCAATCACGACACGTACAAACAACTGGGCAAACCTCCGTTGCGTTCCGCAAATGTTAAGCTAACTACATACTCCGGACAGACAATTCCTGTGTTAGGACAGTGCAGCCTTCTTGCAACATACAAGGGACAAACAAAACTTGTGTCATTTTACGTTCTTCGTTCTTCTTCTGCAGTGAACTTGTTTGGGCTAGACTTGTTTCAGTTGTTTAACATGTCTATTGTAAATCAGGTCCTCTCAGTGAATCAAACTGTGCCTACAGACAGTGTTTCTCGGCTGTGTGACGAATTTGCAGACATTTTTGCACCGGGCTTAGGTTGCGCTAACAACTATGAAGCACATTTAGAACTGAAGGTCAACGCGCAACCGAAATTTTTCAGGGCGCGCAATGTTCCCCACGCATTGCGTGATGAGGTCGCAAGAACGTTACACGATCTCGAATCACAGGGTGTAATTGAACGTGTGCAAGCTTCTCTCTGGGCCTCACCCTTAGTAATTTTGCCAAAACCTTCCGGAAAATTGAGACTTTGCGTGGACTTCAAGGCCACAGTGAATCCACAGCTAGTGACTGCTACTTTTCCTTTGCCCCGCCCGGAAGATCTTTTTGCTAAACTGTGCCCCGGAAAATATTTTTCGAAGTTGGACCTAGCCGATGCGTACTTGCAAATACCGGTGGACGACGAATCCCAGCGCGTTTTGGTGGTTAACACGCATCTTGGATTGTACCGCTTCAAAAGACTGCCATTCGGGTGTGCCTCCGCCCCTGCCTTGTTTCAGCAATATTTACAAACTATTTGTGCGTCGGTCCCTACTGCAGCAAACTATCTGGACGATATAGTGATCTCCGGACAGACAGAAGAAGATCATCTTGCGAACTTACGAACATTATTTCAGGTCTTGCGGCGAAATGGTCTTCGCTTGAGGAAGGACAAATGTGTGTTTTTTGCTCGTGACTTACCATACCTGGGACATGTCATTAATGCCCAAGGCATACATCCGAGTCCAGAGCACCTCCGTGCCATACAAGAATTGCCTTCCCCTCAAAATGTGAAACAGCTACAGAGTGTGTTGGGTAAAATTAATTATTATCATCGCTTTCTGCGCAATGCTTCTTCTATTTCAGCTCCGCTTCATCGCTTACGCCGTAAAGGTGTTCCATTCGTCTGGACGACGGAATGTGAACGCGCCTTTCGCCAGTTGAAATCGGCGTTGCTTTCTAATACTTGCCTTACGCCATTCGATCCCCAGAAACCCCTTTTGTTGATGGTAGATGCATCGGATTTCGGGATCGGTGCTGTGCTTGCGCACAAAGTTGGCTCCCATGATCGCCCTATTGCTTTTGCGTCCAAATTGCTCTCATCTGCGCAAAGAAATTATTCACAGATAGAGAAAGAAGCTTTGGCTCTCGTGTTTGGTGTTACTAAGTTCCATGATTTCTTGTATGGTCGTCACTTTACCATCATCACAGACCACAAACCTTTGACATCGCTTTTTCATCCGACCAAGCCTGTACCTCCACGTACAGCGCAGAAATTCATTCGCTGGTCTATTTTCCTCTCGCAGTACCGCTACGATATCTTGTATCGGTCCACTGCTAAGCACGGAAACGCCGATGCGTTGTCCCGTTTGCCTGTTGCTGAGGATAAAGCATTCGATTCTTCCGAACTTGCTTGCATGTTCATTGATTCGGAAACCGATGAAGTGGTCGAATCGTTTCCGATTGATTTTCGTCGTGTCGCTACAGCCACAGCTGCTGACCCTGTCCTTGCTACTGTTTTACGTTTTGTTGCTACGCAATGGCCTTTGTCAAAGTCTCGAATTGAGGATCCGTTGGTTCGCCGATTTTTTGCTCACAAGGAGAGACTTTTTGTTCGACGTGGTGTTTTGTTGTTGCGTTCTGATAATGATCAGTCCAGAGTCGTGGTCCCACGTTCGTTACAGTCCTCTGTTTTACGGCTTCTTCACCAAGGACATTGGGGTATAGTGCGAACGAAACAACTTGCTCGTCAGCACTGTACTTGGTTCGGAATCGATGCTGCGATTACGCATATGTGTTCTTCGTGCCCGGCGTGTGCCGAACAACAGTCCGCACCGCCGCGGAAAGTCTTTGCGTGGCCAAAAGCCACTTCCCCTTGGCAACGCTTGCACATTGATTTTGCTGGTCCATTCTGGAATGCTCGATGGTTGGTTCTGGTCGATGCCTTCAGTAATTTTCCTTTTGTTGTCCGGATGTCTTCCACGACGTCCTCCGCCACCATCCAAGCGTTGTCTGCTATCTTTTGCATTGAAGGTCTTCCGCAGACTATTGTTTCCGACAATGGCCCACAATTCATGTCCGCAGAATTTCAGTCATTCTGCCAGGCCAATGGTATTCAACATCTGACATCCGCGCCGTTTTCGCCTCAGTCCAACGGTGCCGCTGAACGATTGGTCCGGACTTTCAAGTCACAGATGTTGAAATTGAAAGAGTCGCATTCTCGGGAGGACGCATTGTTGCTCTTTTTGTCTTCGTATCGCTCTCAGCCCCGAGATGGTCGCTCGCCGGCTGAGTTGCTCCACGGTCGTCCTCATCGCACCTTGATGTCTTTGCTGCATCCGCCGCATCAGGTTCCTGTGCAGCGGCAGACTCCTACTTTTGCTCCAGGCGACGTGGTATTTTATCGCAACTATCGAGGTTCACGGCGTTGGCTCGCAGGGCGCATTCTTCGCTGCCTCGGCCGCGCGATGTATTTGGTTTTGGGGGCCTCTGGTGAGGTGCGTCGGCATCTCAATCAGGTGCGCCTTTGTCGTCGCTCGGGTTCTGCCGCTCCCCGTCTGCTTTCAGCGACGGTGCCGTCCGGTCAGCGCCCTGGGGACCCATCTACTGGCTCGCCTCATCCCCAGGTGTTACCGACGATGCCTTCCATTTTGCCCCATGGCGACGCGCCGCCGCCGCCGCAGCAGCAGCAGCAGCCGCCGCCGCCGCCGCTTGTTCTCCCGCCGGCGCCGCCCGCATTCGACGCGTCGTTGCCGCCGCCAAGCGCCTCCCAGGGTCACGCGCCGCCGATCGCTTCCCGTGACCAGCTGTCCTCCGCCATGGAACTCCCGCCCGCTCCGGACCACATGACGTCATCGCGCGTCGGCTACCCCGACGCTATGGAGGTTGACCCTTCGGTCACTCCTGTCTCTTTACGGGCGCATACACCGCATGTTGCCGTGCACCCTGGACTAGTTTTTCAGGCGTTTCCTAGCTCCCCTCGGACCGTATGGCCGGGTGCGGGTGGCACAGCCTCGCCTGTTGTTAGGCTCCCCACCTCATCGCATACGTCAACATGTGGTCCTCCCCACGGCGGGCGGAAGCCTTATCACACGACCGTTCGCCGATTTGCGGGGGAGGAATGTGGTGTCACCGCCAGACACCACACTTGCTAGGTGGTAGCTTAAAACGGCCGCGGTCCATGTAGTACATGTCGGACCCGCGTGTCGCCACTGTGATCGCAGACCTAGCGCCACCACCAAGGCAGGTCTCGTGATACGAGAGTGGACTCGCCCCAGTTGTACGAGAACCTAGCTACCGCCCAGTTGTACGAAGCCTTTCTCTCTCAATAGGCGAGAGACAGAATATCCATCAGCTAAGTTAATGGCTACGAACTAGCAAGGCGCCATTTGTATCAGTGCCTATAGCTTACGAGTATTCAAGAGAGATGTATTCCAAGGACTAATAAAAAGATAAGTAATAAGCATCTACATACTTTTCTTCTTATTCATTTATAAGTTCTCATGTTCCAGACTTCACGCCCGTCTGCTTTAGCCGTGCGTGCCCTATCGGCTACAGCGTTAGTCTAGAGTTCATTTTCAGCCATCTCCACTTCACGGTGTCGGCCCAGCTACCGACACAACACTGACTATGTTTTGAACCATTCCTGTGACACTAGTTATAGATTCCGATGCTTCACTTCAGGTTTACTGTATCCCTCTGACCTTCTTGTTGACGATGAAACACAGAAATTGCATCGGAATAAAATACAAAAGGCACAATGCCTACTTAAGTACAAGAAGACTGACTCTTCTTATTGACTATGTTTTGAACCATTCCTGTGACACTAGTTATAGATTCCGATGCTTCACTTCAGGTTTACTGTATCCCTCTGACCTTCGTGTTGACGATGAAACACTGAAATTGCATCGGAATTAAATAGAAAAGGCACAATGCCGACTTAAGTACAAGAAGACTGACTCTTCTTACTGTCTACGTTTTGAACCATTCCTGTGACACTAGTTATAGATTCCGATGTTTGACTTCAGTTTTACTGTATCCCTTGGACCTTCTTATTGACGATGAAAAACTGAAATTGCATCCGAATTATATACAAAACGCACAATGCCGACTTAAGTACAAGAGACTGACTCCTCTTACTATGTTTTGAACCATTGCTGTGACACTAGTTATAGATTCCGATGCTTCACTTCAGGTTACTGTATCCCTCTGCCGTTCTTATTGACGATGAAACACAGAAATTGCATCGGAATTAAATTGAAAAGGCACAATGCCGACTTAAGTACAAGAAGACTGACTCTTCCTACTGTCTAAGTTTTGAACCATTCCCGTGACACTAGTAATAGATTCCGATGCTTCACTTCAGGTTTACTGTTTGCCTTGGACCTTCTTATTGACGATGAAACCCAGAAATTGCATCGGAATTCAATACAAAAGGCACAATGCCGACCTAAGTACATGAAGACCGACACTTCCTACTGACTATGTTTTAAACCATTTCTGTGACACTAGTTATAGAGTCCGATGCCTCACTTCAGGTTTACTGTATCCCTTGGACCTTCTTATTGACGATGAATCACAGAAATCGCATCGGAATTAAATTCAAAAGGCACAATGCCGACTTAAGTACAAGAAGACTGACTCTTCTTACTGTCTATATTTGGAACCATTCCAGTGACACTAGTTATAGATTCCGATGCTTCACTTCAGGTTTACTGTATTCCTTCGACCTTCTTATTGACGATGAAACACAGAAATTGCATCGGAATTAAATACAAAAGGCACAATGCCGACTTAAGTACAAGAAGACTGACTCTTCTTACTGTCTATGCTTTGAACCAATACTGTGACACTAGTTATAGATTCCGAAGCTTTACTCCAGGTTTACTGTATCCCATGGACCTTCTTGTTGACGATGAAACACAGATATTGCATCGGAATTAAATACAAAATTCACAATGCCGACTTAAGGACAAGAAGACTGACTCTTCTTACTGACTATGTTTTGAACCATTCCTGTGACACTAGTTATAGATTCCGATGCTTCACTTCGGGTGTACTATATCCCTCTGACCTTATTCACGATGAAACACAATAATTGCATCCGTATTAAATACAAAAGGCACAATGCCGACTTAAGTACAAGAAGACTGACTCATCTTACTGACTATGTTTTGAACCATTCCTGTGACACTAGTTATAGATTCGGATGCTTCACTTCAGGTTTACTGTATCCCTTGGACATTCTTATTGACGATGAAACACAGAAATTGCATCGGAATTAAATACAAAAGGCACAATGAAGACTTAAGTACAAGAAGACTGACTCTTCTTACTGTCTATGATTTGAACCATTCCTGTGACACTAGTTATAGATTCTGATGCTTCACTCCACGTTTACTTTATCCCTTGGACCTTCTTATTGACGATGAAGCACAGATATTGTATCGGAACTAAATACAAAAGACACAATGCCGACTTAAGGACAAGAAGACTGACTCTTCTTACTGATTATGTTTTGAACCATTCCTGTGAACTAATTATTGATTCCGATGCTTCACTTCAGGTTTATTGTATCCCTCTGACCTTCTTATAGGCTATGAGACTCAGAAATTGCATGGGAATTGAATTCAAAAGGCACAATGCCGACTTAAGTACAAGAAGACTGACTCTTCTTACTTTCTATGTTTTGAACCATTACTGTGACACTAGTTATAGATTCCGATGCTTCACTCCAGGTTTACTGTATCCCTTGGGCCTCCTTATTGACGATGAAACACAGATATTGCATCGGAATTAAATACAAAAGCCACAATGACGACTTAAGGACAAGAAGACTGACTCTTCTTACTGACTATGTTTTGAACCATTTCTGTGACACTAGTTATAGATTCCGATGCATCACTTCAAATTTACTGTATCCCTCTGACCTTCTTATTGACGATGAAACACAGAGGTTGCATCGGAATTAAATAGAAAAGGCACACTGCCGACTTAAAAACAAGAAAACTGACTCTTCTCACTGTCTATGTTTTGAACCATTCCTGCGACACTAGTTATAGATTCCGATGCTTGACTTCATTTTTACTGTATCCCATGGACCTCCTTATGGACGATGAAACACAGAATTTGCATCGGAATTAAATACAAAAGGCACAATGCCAACTTAAGTACAAGAGACTGACTCTTCTTATTGTCTATGTTTTGAACCATTCCAGTGACACTAGTTATAGATTCCGATGCTTCACTTCAGGATTACTGTATCCCTTGGTCATTCTTATTGACGATGAAACACAGAAATTGCATCGGAATTAAATACAAAAGGCACAATGCTGACTTAAGTACAAGAAGGCTGACTCTTCTTACTGTCTATGTTTTAAACCATTCCTGTGACACTAGTTATAGATTCCGTTGCTTCACTTCAGGTTTACTGCATCCCTTGGACCTTCTTATTGACGATGAAACACAGAAATTGCATCGGAATTAAATTCAAAAGGCACAATGCTGACTTATGTACAAAAAGACTGACTCTTCTTACTGACTATGTTTTGAACCATTCCTGTGACACTAGTTATAGATTCCGACGCTTCACTTCAGGTTTACTGTATCCCTCTGACCTTCTTGTTGACGATGAAACACAGAAATTGCATCGGAATAAAATACAAAAGGCACAATGCCTACTTAAGTACAAGAAGACTGACTCTTCTTATTGACTATGATTTGAACCATTCCTGTGACAATAGTTATAGATTCCGATGCTTCACTTCAGGTTTACTGTATCCGTCTGACCTTCGTATTGACGATGAAACACTGAAATTGCATCGGAATTAAATAGAAAAGGCACAATGCCGACTTAAGTACAAGAAGACTGACTCTTCTTACTGTCTACGTTTTGCACCATTCCTGAGACACTAGTTATAGATTCCGATGTTTGACTTCAGTTTTACTGTATCCCTTGGACCTTCTTATTGACGATGAAACACAGAAATTGCATCGGAATTAAATACAAAAGGCACAATGCCGACTTAAGTACAAGAGACTGACTCTTCTTACTGACTATGCTTTGAACCATTCCTGTGACACTAGTTATAGATTCCGATGCTTGACTTCAGGTTTACTGTATCCCTCTGTTGTTCTTATTGACGATGAAACACAGAAATTGCATCGGAATTAAATAGAAAAGGCACAATGCCGACTTAAGTACAAGAAGACTGACTCTTCCTACTGCCTATGCTTTGAACCATTCCAGTGACACTAGTTATAGATTCCGATGCTTCACTTCAGGTTTACTGTATTCCTTCGACCTTCTTATTGACGATGAAACACAGAAATTGCATTGGAATTAAATACAAAAGGCACAATGCCGACTTAAGTACAAGAAGACTGACTCTTCTCACTGTCTATGCTTTGACGAATACTGTGACACTAGTTATAGATTCCGATGCTTTACTCCAGGTTTACTGTATCCCTTGGACCTTCTTGTTGACGATGAAACACAGATATTGCATCGGAATTAAATACAAAACGCACAATGCCGACTTAAGGACAAGAAGACTGACTCTTCTTACTGACTATGTTTTGAACCATTCCTGTGACACTAGTTATAGATTCCGACGCTTCACTTCAGGTTTACTGTATCCCTCTGACCTTCTTGTTGACGATGAAACACAGAAATTGCATCGGAATAAAATACAAAAGGCACAATGCCTACTTAAGTACAAGAAGACTGACTCTTCTTATTGACTATGATTTGAACCATTCCTGTGACAATAGTTATAGATTCCGATGCTTCACTTCAGGTTTACTGTATCCGTCTGACCTTCGTATTGACGATGAAACACTGAAATTGCATTGGAATTAAATACAAAAGGCACAATGCCGACTTAAGTACAAGAAGACTGACTCTTCTCACTGTCTATGCTTTGACGAATACTGTGACACTAGTTATAGATTCCGATGCTTTACTCCAGGTTTACTGTATCCCTCTGACCTTCTTATTCACGATGAAACACAGATATTGCAACCGAATTAAATACAAAAGGCACAATGCCGACTTAAGTACAAGAAGACTGACTCTTCATACTGTCTATGTTTGAACCATTCCTGTGACACCTGTAATAGATTCCGATGCTTCAGGTTTACTGTATCCCTCTGACCTTCTTATTGACGGTGAAACACAGAAATTGCATCGGAATTAAATACGAAAGGCACAATGCCGACTTAAGTACAAGAAGACTGACTCATCTTACTGCCTATGTTTTGAAACATTTCTGTGACACTAGTTATAGGGTGCGATGCTTCACTTCAGGTTTACTGTATCCCTTGGACCTTGTTATTGACGATGAATCTCAGAAATTGCATCGGAATTAAATACAAAAGGCACGATGCCGACGAAAGTACTAGAAGATTGACTCTTCTTACTGTCTATATTTTGAACCATTCCAGTGACACTAGTTATAGATTCCGATGCTTCACTTCAGGTTTACTGTATCCTTTGGACCTTCTTATTGACTATGAAACACAGAAATTGCATCGGAATTAAATACAAAAGGCACAATGCCGACTTAAGTACAAGAAGACTGACTCTTCTTACTTTCTATGCTTTGAACCATTACCGTGACACTAGTTATAGATTCCGATGCTTCACTCCACGTTTACTGTATCCCTTGGACCTTCTTATTGACGATGAAACACAGAAATTGCATCGGAATTAAATACAAAAGCCACAATTCCGACTTAAGTACAAGAAGACTGACTTTCCTTACTGACTATTTTTTGAACCATTCCTGTGACACTAGTTATAGATTCCGATGCTTCACTTCAAGTTTACAGTATCCCTCTGACCTTCTTATTCACGATGAAACTCAGAAATTGCAAACGGAATTAAATACAAAAGGCACAATGCCGACAAATGGACCAGAAGACTGACTCATCTTACTTTCTATGATTTGAACCATTCCTGTGACACTAGTTATAGATTCCGATGCTTCACTTCGGGTTTACTATATCAATCTGACCTTCTTATTCACGATGAAACACAGATATTGCAACCGAATTAAATACAAAAGGCACAATGCCGACTTAAGTACAAGAAGACTGACTCTTCATACTGTCTATGTTTGAACCATTCCTGTGACACTTGTAATAGATTCCGATGCTTCAGGTTTACTGTATCCCTCTGACCTTCTTATTGACGGTGAAACACAGAAATATCATCGGAATTAAATACGAAAGGCACAATGCCGACTTAAGTACAAGAAGACTGACTCTTCTTACTGTCTATGTTTGAAACATTCCTGTGACACTAGTTATAGATTCCGATGCTTCACTCCAGGTTTACTGTATCCCTTGGACCTTCTTATTGACGATGAAACACAGATATTGCATCGGAATTAAATACACAAGGCACAATTCGGATATAAGTACAAGAAGGATGACTGTTCTTACTGATTATAGTTTAAACCATTCCTGTGACACTAGTTATAGATTCCGATGCTTTACTTCCGGTTTACTGTATACCTTGTACCTTCTTATTGACGATGAAACACAGACATTGCATCGGAATTAAATACAAAGGGCACAATGCCGACTTAAGTACAACAAGACTGACTCTTCCTACTGTCTATGTTTTGAACCATTCCTGTGACACAAGTTGTGGATTCCGATGCTTCACGTCAGGTTTACTGTATCCCTCTGACCATCTTAATGACGATGAAACACAGAAATTGCATCGGAATTGAATACAAAAGGCACAATGCCGACGAAAGTACTAGAAGACCGACTCTTCTTACTGTCTATATTTTGAACCATTCCAGTGTCACTAGTTACAGATTCCGATGCTTCACTTCAGGTTTACTGTATCCTTTGGACCTTCTTATTGACGATGAATCACAGAAATTGCATTGGAATTAAATACATAAGGCACAATGCTGACGAAAGTACTTGAGGACTGACTCTTCTTACTGTCTATATTTTGAACCATTCCTGTGACACTAGTTATAGATTCCGATGCTTCACATCAATTTTACTGTATCTCTCTGACTTTCTTATTGACGATGAAACACTGAAATTCCATCGGAATAAAATACAAAAGGCACAATGCCTACTAAACTACAAGAAGACTGACTCTTCTTACTGTCTACGTTTTGAACTATTCCTGTGACACTAGTTATAGATTCCGATGTTTGACTTCAGTTTTACTGTATCCCTTGGACCTTCTTATTGACGATGAAACACAGAAATTGCATCGGAATGAAATACAAATGGCACAATGCCGACTTCAGTACAAGAGACTGACTCTTCTTACTGAGTATGTTTTGAACCATTCCTGTGACACTAGTTATAGATTCCGATGCGTCACTTCAGGTTTACTGTATCCCTTGGACGTTCTTATTGACGATGAAACACAGAAATTTCATCGGAATTAAATAAAAAAGGCACAATGCCGACTTAAGTACAAGAAGACTTACTCTACCTACTGAAGAAGACTGACTCTTCTTACTGACTCTGTTTTGAACCATTCCTGTGACACTAGCAATAGATTCCGATGCTTCACTTCAGGTTTACTGTATCCCTCTGACCTCCTTATTGACGATGAAACACAGAAATTGCATCGGAATTAAATACAAAAGGCATAATGCCGACTTAAGTACAAGAAGACTGACTCTTCTTACTGTCTATGTTTTGACCCATTCCATTGACACTAGTTATGGATTCCGATGCTTCACTCCAGGTTCCCTGTATTCCCTTGGTCCTCGTTATTGACGATGAAACACAGAAATTGCATCTTAATTAAGTAGAAAAGGCACAATGCCGAAATAAGTACAAGAAGACTGACTCTTCTTACTGCCTGTGTTTTGAACCATTCCTGTGACACTAGTTATAGATTCCGATACTACACTTGAGGTTTACTGTATACCTTGGAAGTCCTTATTGACGATGAAACACAGAAATTGCATCGGAATTAAATGCAAAAGGCACAATGCCGACTTAAGTACAAGAAGACTGACTCTTCCTACTGTCAATGTTTTGAACCATTCCTGTGACACTAGTTTTGGATTCAGGTTTACTGTATCCCTCTGACCTTCTTATTGACAATGAAACACAGAAATTGCATGGGAATTAAATACAAAAGGCACAATGCCGACTTAAGTACAAGAAGACTGACTCTTCCTACTGTCTATGTTTTGAACCATTCCTGTGACACTAGTTATAGATTCCGATGCTTCACTTCAGGTTGACTGCATCCCTCTGAGCTTATTGCCGATGAAACACAGAAATTGCATCTGAATTAAATACAAAAGGCACAATAGCGACTTAAGGACAAGAAGACTGACTGTTCATACTGACTATGTTTTGAACCATTAAATACAAAAGGCACAATGCCGGCATAAGTACAAGAAGGCTGATTCTTCCTACTGTCTATGTTTTGAACCATTCCTGTGACACTAGTTGTGGATTCCGATGCTTCACTTCAGGTTCACTGTATTCCTGTGACCTGCTTATTGACGATGAAACACAGAGATTGCATCGGAATTAAATTGAAAAGGCACAATGCCGTCTTAAGTACAAGAAGACTGACTCTTCTTACTGTCTATGTTTTGAAACATTCCTGTGGCACCAATTGTAGATTCCGATGCTTCACTTCAGGTTTACAGTATCCCTTGGACCTTCTTATTGAAGATGAAACTCAGAAATTGCATCGGAATTAAATACAAAAGGCACAATGCCGACTTAAGTACAAGAAGACTGACTCTTCTTACTGTCTATGAATTGAACCATTCCATTGACACTAGTTATAGATCCGATGCTTCACTCCAGGTTTACTGTATCCCTTGGACCTTCTTATTGACGATGAAACACAGAAATTGCATCGGAATTAAATAGAAAATGCACAATGCAGACTTAAGTACAAGAAGACTGACTCTTCTTAGTGATTATAGTTTGAACCATTCCTGTGAACCTAATTATAGATTCCGACGCTTTACTTCAGGTTTACTGTATACCTTGGACATTCTTATTGACGACGAAACACAGAAATTGCATCGGAATTAAATAGAAAAGGCACAATGTCGACTTAAGTAACAGAAGACTGACTCTTCTTACTGTCTATGTTTGAACCATTCCTGTGACACTAGTTATAGGTCCCGATGCTTCACTTCAGGTTTACTGTATACCTTGGACCTTCTTATTGACGATGAAACACAGAAATTGAATCGGAATTAAATACAAAAGGCACAATGCCGACTTAAGTACAAGAAGACTGACTCTTCCCACTGTCTATGTTTTGAACAATTCCTGTGACACTAGTTTTGGATTCCGATGCTACACTTCAGGTTTACTGTATCCCTCTGACCTTCTTATTGACAATGAAACACAGAAATTGCATCGGAATTAAATACAAAAGGCACAATGCCGACTTAAGTACAAGAAGATTGCCTCTTCCTACTGTCTATGTTTTGAACCACTCCTGTGACACTAGTTATAGATTCCGATGCTTCACTTAAGGTTTACTGTATCCCTCTGACTTTGTTGCCGATGAAACACAGAAATTGCCTGGGAAATAAATACAAAAGGCACAATGCCGACTTAAGGACAAGAAGACTGACGCTTCTTACTGACTATGTTTTTCAACCATTCCTGTGACACTAAATATAGATTCCGGTGCTTCACTCGAGGTTTCCTGTTTCCCTTGGACCTTCTTATTGACGATGAAACACAGAAATTGCCTCGGAATGAAATACAAAATGCACAATGTCGACTTAAGTACTAGAAGACTGACTCTTCATACTGACTATGTTTGAACCATTCCTGTGTCACTAGTTACTGATTCCGATGCTTCACTCCAGGTTTACTGCATCCCTTGGACCTTCTTATTGACGATGAAACACAGAATTTGCATCGGAATTAAATACCAAAGGCACAATGCCGACTTATGGACAAGAAGGCTGACTCTTCTTACTGACAATGCTCTGAACCATTTCTGTGACACTATTTATAGATTCCGATGCTTCACTTCAGGTTTACTGTATCCCTGTGACCTTCTTATTGACGATGAAACACAGAAATTGCATCGGAATTAAATACAAAACGACAATGCCGACTTAAGTACAAGAAGACTGACTCTTCTTACTGACTATGTTTGAACCATTCCTGTGACACTAGTTATAGATTGCGATGCTTTACTTCAGGTTTACTGTATACCTTGGACCTTCTTATTGACGATGAAACACAGAAAATGCATCGGAATTAAATACAAAAGGCACAATGCCGACATAAGTACAAGAAGGCTGATTCTTCCTACTGTCTATGTTTTGAACCATTCCTGTGACACTAGTTGTGGATTCCGATGCTTCACTTCAGTTTTACTGTATCCCTCTGAACTTCTTATTGACGATGAAACACAGAAATTGCATCGGAATTAAATGCAAAAGGCACAATGCCGACTTAAGGACAAGAAGACTGACTCTTCTTACTGTCTCTGTTTTGAATCATTCCTGTGACACTAGCAATAGTTTCCGATGCTTCACTTCAGGTTTACTGCATCCCTCTGACCTTCCTATTGACGATGAAACACAGAAATTGCATCGGAATTAAATACAAAAGGCACAATGCAGACTTAAGGACAAGAAGACTGACTTTTCTTACTGTTTCTGTTTTGAACATTTCCTGTGACACTAGCAATAGATTCCGATGCTTTACTTCAGGTTTACTGTATCCCTCTGACCTTCCTATTGACGATGAAACACTGAAATTGCATCGGAATTAAATACAAAAGGCATAATGCCGACTTAAGTACAAGAAGACTGACTCTTCTTACTGACAATGTTTTGAACCATTCCTGTGACACTAGTTATAGATTCCGATGCTTCACTTCATGTTTACTTTATCCCTGTGACCTTCTTTTTGACGATGAAATACAGAGATTGCATCGGAATTAAATAGAAAAGGCACAATGCCGACTAAAGTACAAGAAGACTGACTCTTCTCACTGTCTATGTTGTGAGCCATTCCTGTGGCACTAGTTTTAGATTCCGATGCTTCACTTCAGGTTTACTGTATCCCTTGGACCTTCTTATAGACGATGAAACACAGAAATTGCATCGGAATTATATACAAAAGGCACAATGCCGACTTAAGTACCCGAAGTCTGACTCTTCTTACTGACTATGTCTTGAACCATTCCTGTGACACTAGTTATAGATTCCGATGCTTCACTTCAGGTTTACTGTATCCCTCTGACCTTCTTATTGACGATGAAACACAGAAATTGCATCGGAATTAAATACAAAAGCGTCAATGCCGACTTAAGTACCCGAAGACTGACTCTTCTTACTGTCAATGTTTGAACCATTCCTGTGACACTAGTTATAGATTCCGATGCTTCACTTCAGGTTTACTGTATCCCTTGGACCTTCTTATTGACGATGAAACACAGAAATTGCATAGGAATTAAATACAAAAGGCACAATGCCGACTTAGGGACAAGAAGACAGACTGTTCTTACTGTTTATGTTTTAACCATTCCTGTGACACTAGTTATAGATTCCGATGCTTCACTTCAGGTTTACTGTATCCCTCTGACCTTATTGACGATGAAACACAGAAATTGCATCTGAATTAAATACAAAAGGCGCAATGGCGACTGAAGGACAAGAAGACTGTCTCTCCTTACTGACAATGTTTTGAACCAGTCCTGTGACACTAGTTATAGATTGCGATGCTTCACTTCAGGTTTACTGTTTCCCTTGGACCTTCGTATTGACGATGAAATACAGAAATTGCATCTGAATTAAAAACAAAAGGCACAATGCCGACTTAAGTACAAGAAGACTGACTCTTCCTACAGTCTATGTTTTGAACCCTTTCTGTGACACTAGTTATACAGTCCGATGCTGTACTTCAGGTTTACTGTATCCCTTGGACCTTCTTATTGACGATGAAACACAGAAATTGCATCGGAATTAAATACAAAAGGCACAATGCCGACTTAAGGACAAGAAGACTGACTGCTCATACTGACTATGTTTTGAACCATTCCTGTGACACTAGTTATAGATTCCGATGCTTCACTTCAGGTTTACTGTATTCCTGTGACCTGCTTATTGTCGATGAAACACAGAGATTGCATCGGAATTAAATTAAAAGGCACAATGCCGTCTTAAGTACAAGAAGACTGTCTCTTCTTACTGTCTATGTTTTGAAACATTCCTGTGGGACCAGTTGTAGATTCCGATGCTTCACTTCAGGTTTACAGTATCCCTTGGACCTTCTTATTGACGATGAAACACAGAAACTGCATCGGAATTAAATACAAAAGGCACAATGCCAACTTAAGTACAAGAAAACTGACTCTTCTTACTGTCTATGTTTGAACCATTCCTGTGACACTAGTTATAGATTCCGATGCTTCACTTCAGGTTTACTGTATCCCACTGTCCTTCTTATTGACGGTGAAACACAGAATTTGCATCGGAATTAAATACGAAAGGCACAATGCCGACTTAAGTGCAAGAAGACTGACTCTTCTTACTGACTATGTTTTGAACCATTCCTGTGACACTAGTTATAAATTCCGATGCTTCACTTCATTTTTACTGTATCCCTTGGACATTCTTATTGACGATAAAACACAGAAATTGCATCGGAATTAAATACAAAAGGCTCAATGCCGACTTAAGAAGACTGACTCTTCTTACTGTCTATGTTATGAACCATTCCTGTGACACTAGTAATAGATTCCGATGCTTCACTCCAGGTTTACTAAATCCCTTGGACCTTCTTATTGACGATGAAACACAGAAATTGCATCGGAAATAAATAAAAATGCACAATGCTGACTTAATAACAAGAAGACTGACTCCTCTTACTGACTATGTTTTGAACCATTCCTGTGACACGAGTTATAGATCCGATGCTTCACTTCAGGTTTACTGTATCCCTCTGACCTTCTTATTGACGATGAAACTTAGAAATTGCATCGGAATTAAATACAAAAGGCACAATGCCGACTTAAGTACAAGAAGACTGACTCTTCTTACTCTCTATGAATTGAAAAATTCCATTGACACTAGTTATAGATTCCGATGCTTCACTCCAGGTCTACTGTATACCTTGGACCTTCTTATTGACGATGAAACACTGAAAATGCATCGGAATTAAATAGAAAAGGCACAATGCCGACTTAAGTTCAAGAAGACTGACTCTTCTTACTGACTATGTTTTGAACCATTCCTGTGACACTAGTTATAGGTTCCGATGCTTCACTTCAGGTTTACTGTATCCCTCTGACCTTCTTATTGTCGATGAAACACAGAAATTGCATTGGAATTAAATAGAAAAGGCACAATGCCGACTTAAGTACAAGAAGACTGACTCTTTTTACTGTCTATGTTTTGAACCATTCCTGTGACACTAGTTATAGATTCCGATGCTTCACTCCAGGTTTACTGTATCCCTTGGACCTTCTTATTGACGATGAAACACAGAAATTGCATCGGAATTAAATAGAAAATGCACAATGCAGACTTAAGTACAAGAAGACTGACTCTTCTTAGTGATTATAGTTTGAACCATTGCTGTGAACCTAATTATAGATTCCGACGCTTTACTTCAGGTTTACTGTATACCTTGGACATTCTTATTGACGACGAAACACAGAAATTGCATCAGAATTAAATAGAAAAGGCACAATGTCGACTTAAGGACAAGAAGACTGACTCTTCTTACTGACTATGTTTTGAACCATTCCTGTGACACTAGTTTTGGAATCAGGTTTACTGTATCCCTCTGACCTTCTTATTGACAATGAAACACAGAAATTGCATGGGAATTAAATACAAAAGGCACAATGCCGACTTAAGTACAAGAAGACTGACTCTTCATACTGTCTATGTTTCAACCATTCCTGTGACACTTGTAATAGATTCCGATGCTTTACTTCCGGTTTACTGTATACCTTGTACCTTCTTATTGACGATGAAATACAGACATTGCATCGGAATTAAATACAAAAGGCACAATGCCGACTTAAGTACAACAAGACTGACTCTTCTTACTGTCTATGTTTTGACCCATTCCATTGACACTAGTTATGGATTCCGATGCTTCACTCCAGGTTCCCTGTATTCCCTTGGACCTTGTTATTGACGATGAAAAACAGATATTGCATCTTAATTAAGAAGAAAAGGCACATTGCCGACATAAGTACAAGAAGACTGACTCTTCTTACTGCCTGTGTTTTGAACCATTCCTGTGACACTAGTTATAGATTCCGATACTACACTTGAGGTTTACTGTATACCTTGGAAGTCCTTATTGACGATGAAACACAGAAATTGCATCGAAATTAAATGCAAAAGGCACAATGCCGACTTAAGTACAAGAAGACTGACTCTTCATACTGTCTATGTTTTGAACCATTCCTGTGACACTAGTTTTGGATTCAGGTTTACTGTATCCCTCTGACCTTCTTATTGACAATGAAACACAGAAATTGCATGGGAATTAAATACAAAAGGCACAATGCCGACTTAAGTACAAGAAGACTGACTCTTCATACTGTCTATGTTTGAACCATTCCTGTGACACTTGTAATAGATTCCGATGCTTCAGGTTTACTGTATCCCTCTGACCTTCTTAATGACGGTGAAACACAGAAATATCATCGGAATTAAATACGAAAGGCACAATGCCGACTTAAGTACAAGAAGACTGACTCTTCCTACTGTCTATGTTTTGAACCATTTCTGTGACACTAGTTATAGGGTCCGATGCTTCACTTCAGGTTTACTGTATCCCTTGGACCTTCTTATTGACGATGAATCACAGAAATTGCATCGGAATTAAATACAAAAGGCACAATGCCGACGAAAATACTAGAAGACTGACTCTTCTTACTGTCTATATTTTGAACCATTCCATTGTCACTAGTTATAGATTCCGATGTTTCACTTCAGGTTTACTGTATCCTTTGGACCTTCTTATTGACGATGAATCACAGAAATTGCATCACAATTAAATACAAAAGGCACAAAGCCGACTTAAGTACAAGAAGACTGACCCTTCCTACTGTCTATGTTTTGAACCATTTCTGTGACACTAGTTATAGGGTCCGATGCTTCACTTCAGGTTTACTGTATCCCTTGGACCTTCTTATTGACGCTGAAACACAGAAATTGCATCGGAATTAAATTCAAAAGGGAAAATGCCGACTTAAGTACAAAAAGACGGACTCTTCTTACTGACTATGTATTGAACCATTCCTGTGACACTAGTTATAGATTCCGATGCTTCACTTCAGGTTTACTGTATCCCTCTGACCTTCTTATTGACGATGAAACACTGAAATTCCATTCGAATAAAATACAAAAGGCACAATGCCTACTAAACTACAAGAAGACTGACTCTTCTCACTGTCTACGTTTTGAACCATTCCTGTGACACTAGTTATAGATTCCGATGTTTGACTTCAGTTTTACTGTATCCCTTGGACCTTCTTATTAACGATGAAACACAGAAATTGCATCGGAATGAAATACAAATAGCACAATGCCGACTTCAGTACAAGAGACTGACTCTTCTTACTGACTATGTTTTGGACCATTCCTGTGACACTAGTTATAGATTCCGATGCGTCACTTCAGGATTACTGTATCCCTTGGACGTTCTTATTGACGATGAAACACAGAAATTTCATCGGAATTAAATAAAAAAGGCACAATGCCGACTTAAGTACCAGAAGACTTACTCTACCTACTGAAGAAGACTGACTCTTCTTACTGACTCTGTTTTGATCCATTCCTGTGACACTAGCAATAGATTCCGATGCTTCACTTCAGGTTTACTGTATCCCTCTGACCTCCTTATTGACGATGAAACACAGAAATTGCATCGGAATTAAATACAAAAGGCATAATGTCGACTTAAGTACAAGAAGACTGACTCTTCTTACTGTCTATGTTTTGACCCATTCCATTGACACTAGTTATGGATTCCGATGCTTTACTCCAGGTTCCCTGTATTCCCTTGGACCTTGTTATTGACGATGAAACACAGAAATTGCATCTTAATTAAGTAGAAAAGGCACAATGCCGACATAAGTACAAGAAGACTCACTCTTCTTACTGCCTGTGTTTTGAACCATTCCTGTGACACTAGTTATAGATTCCGATACTACACTTGAGGTTTACTGTATACCTTGGAAGTCCTTATTGACGATGAAACACAGAAATTGCATCGGAATCAAATGCAAAAGGCACAATGCCGACTTAAGTACAAGAAG
This sequence comes from Schistocerca serialis cubense, assembly GCF_023864345.2. Classification (NCBI taxonomy): domain Eukaryota; kingdom Metazoa; phylum Arthropoda; class Insecta; order Orthoptera; family Acrididae; genus Schistocerca; species Schistocerca serialis. The sequence continues at coordinate 983,885,999 of NC_064641.1, forward strand.
ACTGACTCTTCCTACTGTCTATGTTTTGAACCATTCCTGTGACACTAGTTTTGGATTCAGGTTTACTGTATCCCTCTGACCTTCTTATTGACAATGAAACACAGAAATTGCATGGGAATTAAATACAAAAGGCACAATGCCGGCTTAAGTACAAGAAGACTGACTCTTCCTACTGTCTATGTTTTGGACCATTCCTGTGACACTAGTTATAGATTCCGATGCTTCACTTCAGGTTTACTGTATCCCTCTGACCTTCCTATTGACGATGAAACACAGAAATTGCATCGGAATTAAATACAAAAGGCACAATGCAGACTTAAGGACAAGAAGACTGACTCTTCTTACTGTTTCTGTTTTGAACCTTTCCTGTGACACTAGCAATAGATTCCGATGCTTCACTTCAGGTTTACTGTATCCCTCTGACCTTCCTATTGACGATGAAACACAGAAATTGCATCGGAATTAAATACAAAAGGCATAATGCCGACTTAAGTACAAGAAGACTGACTCTTCTTACTGACTATGTTTTGAACCATTCCTGTGACACTAGTTATAGATTCCGATGCTTCACTTCAAGTTTACTGTATCACTCTGACCTTTTCATTGACTATGAAACTCAGAAATTGCATCGGAATTAAATACAAAATGCACAATGCCGACAAGAAGACTGACTCTTCTTACTGTCTATGTTTTGAACCCTTTCTGTGACACTAGTTATACAGTCCGATGCTGTACTTCAGGTTTACTGTATCCCTTGCACCTTCTTATTGACGATGAAACACAGAAATTGCATCGGAATTAAATACAAAAGGCACAATGCCGACTTAAGGACAAGAAGACTGACTGATCATACTGACTATGTTTTGAACCATTCCTGTGACACTAGTTATAGATTCCGATGCTTCACTTCAGGTTTACTGTATTCCTGTGACCTGCTTATTGACGATGAAACACAGAGATTGCATCGGAATTAAATTAAAAGGCACAATGCCGTCTTAAGTACAAGAAGACTGACTCTTCTTACTGTCTATGTTTTGAAACATTCCTGTGGGACCAGTTGTAGATTCCGATGCTTCACTTCAGGTTTACAGTATCCCTTGGACCTTCTTATTGACGATGAAACACAGAAATTGCATCGGAATTAAATACAAAAGGCACAATGGCGACTTAAGTACTAGAAAACTGACTCTTCTTACTGTCTATGTTTGAACCATTCCTGTGACACTAGTAATAGATTCCGATGCTTCACTTCAGGTTTACTGTATCCCACTGTCCTTCTTATTGACGGTGAAACACAGAATTTGCATCGGAATTAAATACGAAAGGCACAATGCCGACTTAAGTGCAAGAAGACTGACTCTTCTTACTGACTATGTTTTGAACCATTCCTGTGACACTAGTTATAAATTCCGATGCTTCACTTCATTTTTACTGTATCCCATGGACATTCTTATTGACGATAAAACACAGAAATTGCATCGGAATTAAATACAAAAGTCTCAATGCCGACTTAAGAAGACTGACTCTTCTTACTGTCTATGTTATGAACCATTCCTGTGACACTAGTAATAGATTCCGATGCTTCACTCCAGGTTTACTATATCCCTTGGACCTTCTTATTGACGATGAAACACAGATATTGCATCGGAAATAAATAAAAAAAGGCACAATGCTGACTTAAGAACAAGAAGACTGACTCTTCTTACTGACTATGTTTTGAACCATTCCTGTGAAACTAGTTATAGATCCGATGCTTCACTTCAGGTTTACTGTATCCCTCTGACCTTCTTATTGACGATGAAACTCAGAAATTGCATCGGAATTAAATACAAAAGGCACAATGCCGACTTAAGTACAAGAAGACTGACTCTTCTTACTGACTATGTTTTGAACCATTCCTGTGACACTAGTTATAGGTTCCGACGCTTCACTCCAGGTTCCCTGTATTCCCTTGGACCTTGTTATTGACGATGAAACACAGAAATTGCATCTTAATTAAGTAGAAAAGGCACAATGCCGACATAAGTACAAGAAGACTGACTCTTCTTACTGCCTGTGTTTTGAACCATTCCTGTGACACTAGTTATAGATTCCGATACTACACTTGAGGTTTACTGTATACCTTGGAAGTCCTTATTGACGATGAAACACAGAAATTGCATCGGAATTAAATGCAAAAGGCACAATGCCGACTTAAGTACAAGAAGACTGACTCTTCCTACTGTCTATGTTTTGAACCATTCCTGTCACACTAGTTTTGGATTCAGGTTTACTGTATCCCTCTGACCTTCTTATTGACAATGAAACACAGCAATTGCATGGAAATTAAATACAAAAGGCACAATGCCGACTTAAGTACAAGAAGACTGACTCTTCATACTGTCTATGTTTGAACCATTTCTGTGACACTTGTAATAGATTCCGATGCTTCAGGTTTACTGTATCCCTCTGACCTTCTTATTGACGGTGAAACACAGAAATATCATCGGAATTAAATACGAAAGGCACAATGCCGACTTAAGTACAAGAAGACTGACTCTTCTTACTGTCTATGTTTGAAACATTCCTGTGACACTAGTTATAGATTCCGATGCTTCACTCCAGGTTTACTGTATCCCTTGGACCTTCTTATTGACGATGAAACACAGAAATTGCATCGGAATTAAATACAAAAGGCACAATTCGGACATAAGTACAAGAAGGATGACTGTTCTTACTGATTATAGTTTGAACCATTCCTGTGACACTAGTTATAGATTCCGATGCTTTACTTCCGGTTTACTGTATACCTTGTACCTTCTTATTGACGATGAAATACAGACATTGCATCGGAATTAAATACAAAAGGCACAATGCCGACTTAAGTACAACAAGACTGACTCTTCTCACTGTCTATGTTTTGACCCATTCCATTGACACTAGTTATGGATTCCAATGCTTCACTCTAGGTTCTCTGTATTCCCTTGGACCTTGTTATTGACGATGAAACACAGAAATTGCATCTTAATTAAGTAGAAAAGGCACAATGCCGACATAAGTACAAGAAGACTGACTCTTCTTACTGCCTGTGTTTTGAACCATTCCTGTGACACTAGTTATAGATTCCGATACTATACTTGAGGTTTACTGTATACCTTGGAAGTCCTTATTGACGATGAAACACAGAAATTGCATCGGAATTAAATGCAAAAGGCACAATGCCGTCTTAAGTACAAGAAGACTGACTCTTCTTACTGTCTATGTTTTGAAACATTCCTGTGGGACCAGTTGTAGATTCCGATGCTTCACTTCAGGTTTACAGTATCCCTTGGACCTTCTTATTGACGATGAAACACAGAAATTGCATCGGAATTAAATACAAAAGGCACAATGGCGACTTAAGTACAAGAAAACTGACTCTTCTTACTGTCTATGTTTGAACCATTCCTGTGACACTAGTAATAGATTCCGATGCTTCACTTCAGGTTTACTGTATCCCACTGTCCTTCTTATTGACGGTGAAACACAGAATTTGCATCGGAATTAAATACGAAAGGCACAATGCCGACTTAAGTGCAAGAAGACTGACTCTTCTTACTGACTATGTTTTGAACCATTCCTGTGACACTAGTTATAAATTCCGATGCTTCACTTAATTTTTACTGTATCCCATGGACATTCTTATTGACGATAAAACACAGAAATTGCATCGGAATTAAATACAAAAGTCTCAATGCCGACTTAAGAAGACTGACTCTTCTTACTGTCTATGTTATGAACCATTCCTGTGACACTAGTAATAGACTCCGATGCTTCACTCCAGGTTTACTATATCCCTTGGACCTTCTTATTGACGATGAAACACAGATATTGCATCGGAAATAAATAAAAAAAGGCACAATGCTGACTTAAGAACAAGAAGACTGACTCTTCTTACTGACTATGTTTTGAACCATTCCTGTGAAACTAGTTATAGATCCGATGCTTCACTTCAGGTTTACTGTATCCCTCTGACCTTCTTATTGACGATGAAACTCAGAAATTGCATCGGAATTAAATACAAAAGGCACAATGCCGACTTAAGTACAAGAAGACTGACTCTTCTTACTGACTATGTTTTGAACCATTCCTGTGACACTAGTTATAGGTTCCGACGCTTCACTCCAGGTTCCCTGTATTCCCTTGGACCTTGTTATTGACGATGAAACACAGAAATTGCATCTTAATTAAGTAGAAAAGGCACAATGCCGACATAAGTACAAGAAGACTGACTCTTCTTACTGCCTGTGTTTTGAACCATTCCTGTGACACTAGTTATAGATTCCGATACTACACTTGAGGTTTACTGTATACCTTGGAAGTCCTTATTGACGATGAAACACAGAAATTGCATCGGAATTAAATGCAAAAGGCACAATGCCGACTTAAGTACAAGAAGACTGACTCTTCCTACTGTCTATGTTTTGAACCATTCCTGTCACACTAGTTTTGGATTCAGGTTTACTGTATCCCTCTGACCTTCTTATTGACAATGAAACACAGCAATTGCATGGAAATTAAATACAAAAGGCACAATGCCGACTTAAGTACAAGAAGACTGACTCTTCATACTGTCTATGTTTGAACCATTTCTGTGACACTTGTAATAGATTCCGATGCTTCAGGTTTACTGTATCCCTCTGACCTTCTTATTGACGGTGAAACACAGAAATATCATCGGAATTAAATACGAAAGGCACAATGCCGACTTAAGTACAAGAAGACTGACTCTTCTTACTGTCTATGTTTGAAACATTCCTGTGACACTAGTTATAGATTCCGATGCTTCACTCCAGGTTTACTGTATCCCTTGGACCCTCTTATTGACGATGAAACAGAGAAATTGCATCGGAATTAAATACAAAAGGCACAACTCGGACATAAGTACAAGAAGGATGACTGTTCTTACTGATTATAGTTTGAACCATTCCTGTGACACTAGTTATAGATTCCGATGCTTTACTTCCGGTTTACTGTATACCTTGTACCTTCTTATTGACGATGAAATACAGACATTGCATCGGAATTAAATACAAAAGGCACAATGCCGACTTAAGTACAACAAGACTGACTCTTCTTACTGTCTATGTTTTGACCCATTCCATTGACACTAGTTATGGATTCCAATGCTTCACTCTAGGTTCTCTGTATTCCCTTGGACCTTGTTATTGACGATGAAACACAGAAATTGCATCTTAATTAAGTAGAAAAGGCACAATGCCGACATAAGTACAAGAAGACTGACTCTTCTTACTGCCTGTGTTTTGAACCATTCCTGTGACACTAGTTATAGATTCCGATACTAAACTTGAGGTTTACTGTATACCTTGGAAGTCCTTATTGACGATGAAACACAGAAATTGCATCGGAATTAAATGCAAAAGGCACAATGCCGACTTAAGTACAAGAAGACTGACTCTTCCTACTGTCTATGTTTTGAACCATTCCTGTGACACTAGTTTTGGATTCAGGTTTACTGTATCCCTCTGACCTTCTTATTGACAATGAAACACTGAAATTGCATGGGAATTAAATACAAAAGGCACAATGTCGACTAAAGTACATGAAGACTGACTCTTCATACTGTCTATGTTTGAACCATTCCTGTGACACTTGTAATAGATTCCGATGCTTCAGGTTTACTGTATCCCTCTGACCTTCTTATTGACGGTGAAACACAGAAATATCATCGGAATTAAATACGAAAGGCACAATGCCGACTTAAGTACAAGAAGACTGACTCTTCTTACTGTCTATGTTTGAAACATTCCTGTGACACTAGTTATAGATTCCGATGCTTCACTCCAGGTTTACTGTATCCCTTGGACCTTCTTATTGACGATGAAACACAGAAATTGCATCGGAATTAAATACAAAAGGCACAATTCGGACATAAGTACAAGAAGGATGACTGTTCTTACTGATTATAGTTTGAACCATTCCTGTGACACTAGTTATAGATTCCGATGCTTTACTTCCGGTTTACTGTATACCTTGTACCTTCTTATTGACGATGAAACACAGATATTGCATCGGAATTAAATACAAAAGGCACAATGCCGACTTAAGTACAACAAGATTGACTCTTCCTACTGTCTATGTTTTGAACCATTCCTGTGACACTAGTTGTGGATTCCGATGCTTCACTTCAGGTTTACTGTATCCCTCTGACCATCTTAATGACGATGAAACACAGAAATTGCATCGGAATTAAATACAAAAGGCACAAAGCCGACTTAAGTACAAGAAGACTGACTCTTCCTACTGTCTATGTTTTGAACCATTTCTGTGACACTAGTTATAGGGTCCGATGCTTCACTTCAGGTTTACTGTATCCCTTGGACCTTCTTATTGACGATGAATCACAGAAATTGCATCGGAATTAAATACAAAAGGCACAATGCCGACGAAAGTACTAGAAGACTGACTCTTCTTACTGTCTATATTTTGAACCATTCCAGTGTCACTAGTTATAGATTCCGATGTTTAACTTCAGGTTTACTGTATCCTTTGGACCTTCTTATTGACGATGAATCACAGAAATTGCATCACAATTAAATACAAAGGGCACAAAGCCGACTTAAGTACAAGAAGACTGACTCTTCCTACTGTCTATGTTTTGAACCATTTCCGTGACACTAGTTATAGGGTCCGATGCTTCACTTCAGGTTTACTGTATCCCTCTGACCTTCTTATTGACGATGAAACACTGAAATTCCATCGGAATAAAATACAAAAGGCACAATGCTACTAAACTACAAGAAGACTGACTCTTCTTACTGTCTACGTTTTGAACCATTCCTGTGACACTAGTTATAGATTCCGATGTTTGAATTCAGTTTTACTTTATCCCTTGGACCTTCTTATTGACGATGAAACACAGAAATTGCATCGGAATGAAATACAAATAGCACAATGCCGACTTCAGTGCAAGAGACTGACTCTTCTTACTGACTATGTTTTGAACCATTCCTGTGACACTAGTTATAGATTCCGATGCGTCACTTCAGGTTTACTGTATCCCTTGGACGTTCTTATTGACGATGAAACACAGAAATTTCATCGGAATTAAATAAAAAAGGCACAATGCCGACTTAAGTACAAGAAGACTTACTCTACCTACTGAAGAAGACTGACTCTTCTTACTGCCTGTGTTTTGAACCATTCCTGTGACACTAGTTATAGATTCCGATACTATACTTGAGGTTTACTGTATACCTTGGAAGTCCTTATTGACGATGAAACACAGAAATTGCATCGGAATTAAATGCAAAAGGCACAATGCCGACTTAAGTACAAGAAGACTGACTCTTCCTACTGTCTATGTTTTGAACCATTCCTGTCACACTAGTTTTGGATTCAGGTTTACTGTATCCCTCTGACCTTCTTATTGACAATGAAACACAGAAATTGCATGGGAATTAAATACAAAAGGCACAATGCCGACTTAAGTACAAGAAGACTGACTCTTCCTACTGTCTATGTTTTGAACCATTCCTGTGACACTAGTTATAGATTCCGATGCTTCACTTCAGGTTGACTGCATCCCTCTGAGCTTATTGCCGATGAAACACAGAAATTGCATCTGAATTAAATACAAAAGGAACAATAGCGACTTAAGGACAAGAAGACTGACTGTTCATACTGACTATGTTTTGAACCATTAAATACAAAACGCACAATGCCGGCATAAGTACAAGAAGGCTGATTCTTCCTACTGTCTATGTTTTGAACCATTCCTGTGACACTAGTTGTGGATTCCGATGCTTCACTTCAGGTTTACTGTATCCCTCTGACCTTCTTATTGACGATGAAACACAGAAATTGCATCGGAATTAAATACAAAAGGCACAATGCAGACTTAAGGACAAGAAGACTGACTCTTCTTACTGTTTCTGTTTTGAACCTTTCCTGTGACACTAGCAATAGATTCCGATGCTTCACTTCAGGTTTACTGTATCCCTCTGACCTTCCTATTGACGATGAAACACAGAAATTGCATCGGAATTAAATACAAAAGGCATAATGCCGACTTAAGTACAAGAAGACTGACTCTTCTTACTGACTATATTTTGAACCAATCCTGTGACACTAGTTATAGATTCCGATGCTTCACTTCAAGTTTACTGTATCACTCTGACCGTTTCATTGACTATGAAACTCAGAAATTGCATCGGAATTAAATACAAAATGCACAATGCCGACTTAAGTACAAGAAGACTGACTCTTCTTACTGTCTATGTTTTGAACCATTCCATTGACACTAGTTATAGATTCCGATGCTTCGCTCCAGGTTTTCTGTATCCCTTGGACCCTCTTATTGACGATGAAACACATAAATTGCATCGGAATTAAATAGAAAAGGCACAATGCCGACTTCAGTACAAGAAGACTGACTCTTCTTACTGACTATGCTTTGAACCATTCCTGTGACACTAGTTATGGATTCCGATGCTTCACTTCAGGTTTACTGTATCTCTTGGACCTTCGTATTGACGATGAAACACAGAAATTGCATCGGAATTAAATACAAAAGGCACAATGCCGACTTAAGTACATGAAGACCGACTCTTCTTACTGTCTATGTTTTTAACCATTCTCTGTGACACTAGTTATAGATTCCAATGCTAAACTCCAGGTTTACTGTATCCCTTGGACCTGCTTATTGTCGATGAAACACAGAAATTGCAACGAAATTAAATACACAAGGCACAATGCCGACTGAAGTACAAGAAGACTGACTCTTCCTGCTGTCTATGTTTTGAAAAATTCCTGTGACACTAGTTTTGGATTCCGATGCTTCACTTCAGGTTTACTGTATCTCTGTGAACTTCTTATTGACGATGAAACACAGAAATTGCATCGGAATTAAATACAAAAGGCACAAAGCCTACTTAAGTACAAGAAGACTGACTCTTCTTATTGCGTATGTTTGAACCATTCCTGTGACACTAGTTATAGATTCCGATGCTTCACTTCAAATTTACTGTATTCCTCTGACCTACTTATTGACGATAAAACACAGAAATTGCATCGGAATTAAATAGAAAAGGCACACTGCCGACTTAAAAACAAGAAGACTGACTCTTCTTACTGTCTATGTTTTGAACCATTCCTGCGACACTAGTTATAGATTCCGATGCTTGACATCATTTTTACTGTATCCCATGGACCTCCTTGTTGTTGTTGTTGTGGTCTTCAGTCCTGAGACTGGTTTGATGCAGCTCTCCATGCTACTCTATCCTGTGCAAGCTTTTTCATCTCCCAGTACCTACTGCAACCTACATCCTTCTGAATCTGCTTAGTGTATTCATCTCTTGGTCTCCCTTTACGATTTTTACCCTCCACGCTGCCCTCCAATACTAAATTGGTGATCCCTTGATGCCTCAGAACATGTCCTACCAACCGATCCCTTCTTCTGGTCAAGTTGTGCCACAAACTTCTCTTCTCCCCAATCCTATTCAATACTTCCTCATTAGTTATGTGATCTACCCATCTAATCTTCAGCATTCTTCTGTAGCACCACATTTCAAAAGCTTCTATTCTCTTCTTGTCCAAACTATTTATCGTCCATGTTTCACTTCCATACATGGCTACACTCCATACGAATACTTTCAGAAATGACTTCCTGACACTTAAATCAATACTGGATGTTAACAAATTTCTCTTCTTCAGAAACGCTTTCCTTGCCATTGCCAGCCTACATTTTATATCCTCTCTACTTCGACCATCATCAGTTATTTTGCTCCCCAAATAGCAAAACTCCTTTACTACTTTAAGTGCCTCATTTCCTAATCTAATTCCCTCAGCATCACCCGACTTAATTAGACTACATTCCATTACCCTTGTTTTGCTTTTGTTGATGTTCATCTTATATCCTCCTTTCAAGACACTGTCCATTCCATTCAACTGCTCTTCCAAGTCCTTTGCTGTCTCTGACAGAATTACAATGTCATCGGCGAACCTCAAAGTTTTTATTTCTTCTCCATGAATTTTAATACCTACTCCGAATTTTTCTTTTGTTTCCTTTACTGCTTGCTCAATATACACATTGAACAACATCGGGGAGAGGCTACAACCCTGTCTTACTCCCTTCCCAACCACTGCTTCCCTTTCATGTCCCTCGACCCTTATAACTGCCATCTGGTTTCTGTACAAATTGTAAATAGCCTTTCGCTCCCTGTATTTTACCCCTGCCACCTTTAGAATTTGAAAGAGAGTATTCCAGTCAACATTGTCAAAAGCTTTCTCTAAGTCTACAAATGCTAGAAACGTAGGTTTGCCTTTCCTTAATCTTTCTTCTAAGATAAGTCGTAAGGTCAGTATTGCTTCACGTGTTCCAGTGTTTCTACGGAATCCAAACTGATCTTCCCCGAGGTTGGCTTCTACTAGTTTTTCCATTCGTCTGTAAAGAATTCGTGTTAGTATTTTGCAGCTGTGACTTATTAAGCTGATAGTTCGGTAATTTTCACATCTGTCAACACCTGCTTTCTTTGGGATTGGAATTATTATATTCTTCTTGAAGTCTGAGGGTATTTCGCCTGTTTCATACATCTTGCTCACCAGATGGTAGAGTTTTGTCAGGACTGGCTCTCCCGCGGCCGTCAGTAGTTCCAATGGAATATTGTCTACTCCGGGGGCCTTGTTTCGACTCAGGTCTTTCAGTGCTCTGTCAAACTCTTCACGCAGTATCATATCTCCCATTTCATCTTCATCTACATCCTCTTCCATTTCCATAATATTGTCATCAAGTACATCGCCCTTGTATAGACCCTCTATATACTCCTTCCACCTTTCTGCTTTCCCTTCTTTGCTTAGAACTGGGTTTCCATCTGAACTCTTGATATTCATACAAGTCGTTCTCTTATCTCCAAAGGTCTCTTTAATTTTCCTATAGGCGGTATCTATCTTACCCCTAGTGAGATAGGCCTCTACATCCTTACATTTGTCCTCTAGCCATCCCTGCTTAGCCATTTTGCACTTCCTGTCGATCTCATTTTTGAGACGTTTGTATTCCTTTTTGCCTGTTTCACTTACTGCATTTTTATATTTTCTCCTTTCATCAATTAAATTCAATATTTCTTCTGTTACCCAAGGATTTCTACTAGCCCTCATCCTTTTACCGACTTGATCCTCTGCTGCCTTCACTACTTCATCCCTCAAAGCTACCCATTCTTCTTCTACTGTATTTATTTCCCCCATTCCTGTCAATTGCTCCCTTATGCTCTCCCTGAATCTCTGTACAACCTCTGGTTGTTTTAGTTTATCCAGGTCCCATCTCCTTAAATTCCCACCTTTTTGCAGTTTCTTCAGTTTTAATCTACAGGTCATAACCAATAGATTGTGGTCAGAGTCCACATCTGCCCCTGGAAATGTCTTACAATTTAAAACCTGGTTCCTAAATCTCTGTCTTACCATTATATAATCTATCTGATACCTTTTAGTATCTCCAGGGTTCTTCCATGTATACAACCTTCTTTCATGATTCTTAAACCAAGTGTTAGTTATGATTATGTTGTGCTCTGTGCAAAATTCTACCAGGCGGCTTCCTCTTTCATTTCTGTCCCCCAATCCATATTCACCTACTATGTTTCCTTCTCTCCCTTTTCCTACACTCGAATTCCAGTCACCCATGACTATTAAATTTTCGTCTCCCTTCACAATCTGAATAATTTCTTTTAGTTCATCATACATTTCTTCAATTTCTTCGTCATCTGCAGAGCTAGTTGGCATATAAACTTGTACTACTGTAGTAGGTGTGGGCTTCGTATCTATCTTGGCCACAATAATGCGTTCACTATGCTGTTTGTAGTAGCTTACCCGCATTCCTATTTTCCTATTCATTATTAAACCCACTCCTGCATTACCCCTATTTGATTTTGTGTTTATAACCCTGTAGTCACCTGACCAGAGGTCTTGTTCCTCCTGCCACCGAACTTCACTAATTCCCACTATATCTAACTTCAACCTATTCATTTCCCTTTTTAAATTTTCTAACCTACCTGCCCGATTAAGGGATCTGACATTCCACGCTCCGATCCGTAGAACGCCAGTTTTCTTTCTCCTGATAACGACATCCTCTTGAGTAGTCCCCGCCCGGAGATCCGAATGGGGGACTATTTTACCTCCGGAATATTTTACCCAAGAGGACGCCATCATCATGTAATCATACAGTAAAGCTGCATGCCCTCGGGAAAAATTACGGCTGTAGTTTCCCCTTGCTTTCAGCCGTTCGCAGTACCAGCACAGCAAGGCCGTTTTGGTTATTGTTACAAGGCCAGATCAGTCAATCATCCAGACTGTTGCCCTTGCAACTACTGAAAAGGCTGCTGCCCCTCTTCAGGAACCACACGTTTGTCTGGCCTCTCAACAGATACCCCTCCGTTGTGGTTGCACCTACGGTACGGCTATCTGTATCGCTGAGGCACGCAAGCCTCCCCACCAACGGCAAGGTCCATGGTTCATGGGGGGGATGGACCTCCTTATGGACGATGAAACACAGAAATTGCATCGGAATTAAATACAAACGGCACAATGCCGACTTAAGTACAAGAGACTGACTCTTCTTACTGTCTATGTTTTGAACCATTCCTGTGACACTAGTTATAGATTCCGATGCTTTACTTCAGGATTACTGTATCCCTTGGACATTCTTATTGACCATGAAACACAGAAATTGCATCGGAATTAAATACAAAAGGCACAATGCCGACTTAAGTACAAGAAGACTGACTCTTCTTACTGTCCATGTTTTGAACCATTCCTGTGACACTAGTTATAGATTCCGATGCTTCACTTCAGGTTTACTGTATCCCTCTGACCTTCGTATTGACGATGAAACACTGAAATTGCATCGGAATTAAATAGAAAAGGCACAATGCCGACTTAAGTACAAGAAGACTGACTCTTCCTACTGTCTAAGTTTTGAACCATTCCCGTGTCACTAGTTATAGATTCCCAAGCTTCACTTCAGGTTTAGTGTTTCCCTTGGACCTTCTTATTGACGATGAAACACAGAAATTGCATCCGAATTCAATACAAAAGGCACAATGCCGACTTAAGTACATGAAGACAGACACTTCTTACTGACTATGTTTTGAACCATTTCTGTGACACTAGTTATAGAGTCCGATGCCTCACTTCAGGTTTACTGTATCCCTTGCACCTTCTTATTGACGATGAATCACAGAAATCGCATCGGAATTAAATACAAAAGGCACAATGCCGACTTAAGTACAAGAAGACTGACTCTTCTTACTGTCTATATTTTGAACCATTCCAGTGACACTAGTTATAGATTCCGATGCTTCACTTCAGGTTTACTGTTTTCCTTCGAAATTATTATTGACGATGAAACACAGAAATTGCATCGGAATTAAATTCAAAAGGCACAATGCCGACTTATGTTCAAATAGACTGACTCTTCTTACCGACTATGGTTTGAAACATTCCTGTGACACTAGTTATAGATTCCGATGCTTCACTTCAAGTTTACTGTATCCCTCTGACGTTCTTGTTGACAATGAAACACAGAAATTGCATCGGAATGAAATACAAAAGGCACAATGCCTAATTAAGTACAAGAAGACTGACTCATCTTATTGACTATGTTTTGAACCATTCCTGTGACACTAGTTATAGATTCCGATGCTTCACTTCAGGTTTACTGTATCCCTCTGACCTTCGTATTGACGATGAAACACTGAAATTGCATCGGAATTAAATAGAAAAGGCACAATGCCGACTTAAGTACAAGAAGACTGACTCTTCTTACTGTCTACGTTTTGAACCATTCCTGTGACACTAGTTATAGATTCCGATGTTTGACTTCAGTTTTAATGTATCCCTTGGACCTTCTTATTGACGATGAAAAACAGAAATTGCATCGGAATTATATACAAAACGCACAATGCCGACTTAAGTACAAGAGACTGACTCTTCTTACTATGTTTTGAACCATTCCTGTAACACTAGTTATAGATTCCGATGCTTCACTTCAGGTTACTGTATCCCTCTGCCGTTCTTATTGACGATGAAACACAGAAATTGCATCGGAATTAAATAGAAAAGGCACAATGCCGACTTAAGTACAAGAAGACTGACTCTTCCTACTGTCTAAGTTTTGAACCATTCCCGTGACACTAGTAATAGATTCCGATGCTTCACTTCAGGTTTACTGTTTGCCTTGGACCTTCTTATTGACGATGAAACCCAGAAATTGCATCGGAATTAAATACAAAAGGCACAATGCCGACTTAAGTACAAGAAGACTGACTCTTCTTACTGTCTCTATTTTGAACCATTCCAGTGACACTAGTTATAGATTCCGATGCTTCACTTCAGGTTTACTGTATTCCTTCGACCTTCTTATTGACGATGAAACACAGAAATTGCATCGGAATTAAATACAAAAGGCACAATGCCGACTTAAGTACAAGAAGACTGACTCTTCTTACTGCCTTTGCTTTGAACCAATACTGTGACACTAGTTATAGATTCCGAAGCTTTACTCCAGGTTTACTGTATCCCATGGACCTTCTTGTTGATGATGAAACACAGATATTGCATCGGGATTAAATACAAAAGGCACAATGCCGACTTAAGGACAAGAAGACTGACTCTTCTTACTGACTATGTTTTGAACCATTCCTGTGACACTAGTTATAGATTCCGATGCTTCACTTTGGGTGTACTATATCCCTCTGACCTTCTTATTCACGATGAAACACAATTATTGCATCCGTATTAAATACAAAAGGCGCAATGGCGACTTAAGTACAAGATGACTGACTCATCTTACTGACTATGTTTTGAACCATTCCTGTGACACTAGTTATAGATTCGGATGCTTCACTTCAGGTTTACTGTATCCCTTGGACATTCTTATTGACGATGAAACACAGAAATTGCATCGGAATTAAATACAAATGGCACAATGAAGACTTAAGTACAAGATGACTGACTCTTCTTACTGTCTATGATTTGAACCATTCCTGTGACACTAGTTATAGATTCTGATGCTTCACTCCACGTTTACTTTATCCCTTGGACCTTCTTATTGACGATGAAGCACAGATATTGTATCGGAATTAAATACAAAAGGCACAATGCCGACTTAAGGACAAGAAGACTGACTCTTCTTACTGATTATGTTTTGAACCATTCCTGTGAACTAATTATTGATTCCGATGCTTCACTTCAGGTTTATTGTATCCCTCTGACCTTCTTATAGGCTATGAAACTCAGAAATTGCATCGGAATTAAATACAAAAGGCACAATGCCAACTTAAGTACAAGAGACTGACTCTTCTTATTGTCTATGTTTTGAACCATTCCTGTGACACTAGTTATAGATTCCGATGCTTCACTTCAGGATTACTGTATCCCTTGGTCATTCTTATTGACGATGAAACACAGAAATTGCATCGGAATTAAATACAAAAGGCACAATGCCGACTTAAGTACAAGAAGACTGACTCTTCTTACTGTCTATGTTTTAAACCATTCCTGTGACAATAGTTATAGATTCCGATGCTTCACTTCAGGTTTACTGCATCCCTTGGACCTTCATATTGACGATGAAACACAGAAATTGCATCGGAATTAAATTCAAAAGGCACAATGCTGACTTATGTACAAAAAGACTGACTCTTCTTACTGACTATGTTTTGAACCATTCCTGTGACACTAGTTATAGATTCCGATGCTTCATTTCAGGTTTACTGTATCCCTCTGACCTTCTTGTTGACGATGAAACACAGAAATTGCATCGGAATAAAATACAAAAGGCACAATGCCTACTTAAGTACAAGAAGACTGACTCTTCTTATTGACTATGTTTTGAACCATTCCTGTGACACTAGTTATAGATTCCGATGCTTCACTTCAGGCTTACTGTATCCGTCTGACCTTCGTATTGACGATGAAACACTGAAATTGCATCGGAATTAAATAGAAAAGGCACAATGACGACTTAAGTACAAGAAGACTGACTCTTCTTACTGTCTACGTTTTGAACCATTACTGAGACACTAGTTATAGGTTCCGATGTTTGACTTCAGTTTTACTGTATCCCTTGGACCTTCTTATTGACGATGAAACACAGAAATAGCATCGGAATTAAATACAAAAGGCACAATGCCGACTTAAGTACAAGAGACTGACTCTTCTTACTGACTATGCTTTGAACCATTCCTGTGACACTAGTTATAGATTCCGATGCTTGACTTCAGGTTTACTGTATCCCTCTGTTGTTCTTATTGACGATGAAACACAGAAATTGCATCGGAATTAAATAGAAAAGGCACAATGCCGACTTAAGTACAAGAGACTGACTCTTCTTACTGACTATGCTTTGAACCATTCCTGTGACACTAGTTATAGATTCCGACGCTTCACTTCAGGTTTACTGTATTCCTTCGACCTTCTTATTGACGATGAAACACAGAAATTGCATTGGAATTAAATACAAAAGGCACAATGCCGACTTAAGTACAAGAAGACTGACTCTTCTTACCGTCTATGCTTTGACGACTACTGTGACACTAGTTATAGATTCCGATGCTTTACTCCAGGTTTACTGTATCCCTTGGACCTTCTTGTTGACGATGAAACACAGATATTGCAGCGGAATTAAATACAAAAGGCACAATGCCGACTTAAGGACAAGAAGACTGACTCTTCTTACTGACTATGTTTTGAACCATTCATGTGACACTAGTTATAGATTCCGATGCTTCACTTCGGGTTTACTATATCCCTCTGACCTTCTTATTCACGATGAAACACAGATATTGCAACCGAATTAAATACAAAAGGCACAATGCCGACGAAAGTACTAGAAGATTGACTCTTCTTACTGTCTATATTTTCAACCATTCCAATGACACTAGTTATAGATTCCGATGCTTCACTTCAGGTTTACTGTATCCTTTGGACCTTCTTATTGACGATGAAACACAGAAATTGCATCGGAATTAAATACAAAAGGCACAATGCCGACTTAAGTACAAGAAGACTGACTCTTCTTACTTTCTATGTTTTGAACCATTACCGTGACACTAGTTATAGATTCCGATGCTTCACTCCACGTTTACTGTATCCCTTGGACCTTCTTATTGACGATGAAACACAGAAATTGCATCGGAATTAAATACAAAAGCCACAATGCCGACTTAAGTACAAGAAGACTGACTTTTCTTACTGACTATTCTTTGAACCATTCCTGTTACACTAGTTATAGATTCCGATGCTTCACTTCAAGTTTACAGTATCCCTCTGACCTTCTTATTCACGATAAAACTCAGAAATTGCAAACGGAATTAATTACAAAAGGCACAATGCCGACAAATGGACCAGAAGACTGACTCATCTTACTTTCTATGATTTGAACCATTCCTGTGACACTAGTTATAGATTCCGATGCTTCAGGTTTACTGTATCCCTCTGACCTTCTTATTGACGGTGAAACACAGAAATATCATCGGAATTAAATACAAAAGGCACAATGCCGACTTAAGTACAAGAAGACTGACTCTTCTTACTTTCTATGTTTTGAACCATTACCGTGACACTAGTTATAGATTCCGATGCTTCACTCCACGTTTACTGTATCCCTTGGACCTTCTTATTCACGATGAAACACAGATATTGCAACCGAATTAAATACAAAAGGCACAATGCCGACTTAAGTACAAGAAGACTGACTCTTCATACTGTCTATGTTTGAACCATTCCTGTGACACATGTAATAGATTCCGATGCTTCAGGTTTACTGTATCCCTCTGACCTTCTTATTGACGGTGAAACACAGAAATATCATCGGAATTAAATACGAAAGGCACAATGCCGACTTATGTACAAGAAGACTGACTCTTCTTACTGTCTATGTTTGAAACATTCCTGTGACACTAGTTATAGATTCCGATGCTTCACTCCAGGTTTACTGTATCCCTTGGACCTTCTTATTGACGATGAAACACAGAAATTGCATCGGAATTAAATACACAAGGCACAATTCGGATATAAGTACAAGAAGGATGACTGTTCTTACTGATTATAGTTTAAACCATTCCTGTGACACTAGTTATAGATTCCGATGCTATACTTCCGGTTTACTGTATACCTTGTACCTTCTTATTGCCGATGAAACACAGACATTGCATCGGAATTAAATACAAAAGGCACAATGCCGACTTAAGTACAACAAGACTGACTCTTCCTACTGTCTATGTTTTGAACCATTCCTGTGACACTAGTTGTGAATTCCGATGCTTCACTTCAGGTTTACTGTATCCCTCTGACCATCTTAATGACGATGAAACACAGAAATTGCATCGGAATTGAATACAAAAGGCACAATGCCGACGAAAGTACTAGAAGACTGACTTATCTTACTGTCTATATTTTGAACCATTCCAGTGTCACTAGTTATAGATTCCGATGCTTCACTTCAGGTTTACTGTATCCTTTGGACCTTCTTATTGACGATGAATCACAGAAATTGCATTGGAATTAAATACAAAAGGCACAATGCCGACGAAAGTACTTGAAGACTGACTCTTCTTACTGTCTATATTTTGAACCATTCCTGTGACACTAGTTATAGATTCCGATGCTTCACATCAAGTTTACTGTATCTCTCTGACCGTCTTATTGACGATGAATCTCAGAAATTGCATATGAATTAAATACAAAAGGCACAATGCCGACTTAAGTACAAGAAGACTGACTCTTCTTACTGTCTATGTTTTGAACCATTCCATTGACACTAGTTATAGATTCCGATACTTCACTCCAGGTTTACTGTATCCCTCTGACCTTCTTATTGCCGATGAAACACAGAAATTGCATCGGAATTAAATAGAAAAGACACAATGTGACTTAAGTACAAGAAGACTGACTCTTCTAACTGTCTATGTTTTGAACCATTCCTGCGACACTAGTTATAGATTGCGATGCTTGACTTCAAGTTTACTACATCCCTTGGACCTTCTTATTGACGATGAAACACAGAAATTTCATCGGAATTAAATTCAAAAGGAAAAATGCCGACTTAAGTACAAAAAGACGGACTCTTCCTACTGACTATGTTTTGAACCATTCCTGTGACACTAGTTATAGATTCCGATGCTTCACTTCAGGATTACTGTATCCCTCTGACCTTCTTATTGACGATGAAACACTGAAATTCCATCGGAATAAAATACAAAAGGCACAATGCCTACTAAACTACAAGAAGCCTGACTCTTCTTACTGTCTACGTTTTGAACTATTCCTGTGACACTAGTTATAGATTCCGATGTTTGACTTCAGTTTTACTGTATCCCTTGGGCTTCTTATTGACGATGAAACCCAGAAATTGCATCGGAATGAAATACAAATGGCACAATGCCGACTTCAGTACGAGGGACTGACTCTTCTTACTGACTATGTTTGAACCATTCCTGTGACACTAGTTATAGATTCCGATGCGTCACTTCAGGTTTACTGTATCCCTTGGACGTTCTTATTGACGATGAAACACAGAAATTTCATCGGAATTAAATAAAAAAGGCACAATGCCGACTTAAGTACAAGAAGACTTACTCTACCTACTGAAAAGACTGACTCTTCTTACTGACTCTGTTTTGAACCATTCCTGTGACACTAGCAATAGATTCCGATGCTTCACTTCAGGTTTACTGTATCTCTCTGACCTCCTTATTGACGATGAAACACAGAAATTGCATCGGAATTAAATACAAAAGGCATAATGCCGACTTAAGTACAAGAAGACTGACTCTTCTTACTGTCTATGTTTTGACCCATTCCATTGACACTAGTTATGGATTCCGATGCTTCACTCCAGGTTCCCTGTATTCCCTTGGTCCTTGTTATTGACGATGAAACACAGAAATTGCATCTTAATTAAGTAGAAAAGGCACAATGCCGAAATAAGTACAAGAAGACTGACTCTTCTTACTGCCTGTGTTTTGAACCATTCCTGTGATACTAGTTATAGATTCCGATACTACACTTGAGGTTTACTGTATACCTTGGAAGTCCTTATTGACGATGAAACACAGAAATTGCATCGGAATTAAATGCAAAAGGCACAATGCCGACTTAAGTACGAGAAGACTGACTCTTCCTACTGTCTATGTTTTGAACCATTCCTGTGACACTAGTTTTGGATTCAGGTTTACTGTATCCCTCTGACCTTCTTATTGACAATGAAACACAGAAATTGCATGGGAATTAAATACAAAAGGCACAATGCCGACTTAAGTACAAGAAGACTGACTCTTCCTACTGTCTATGTTTTGAACCATTAAATACAAAAGGCACAATGCCGGCATAAGTACAAGATGGCTGATTCTTCCTACTGTCTATGTTTTGAACCATTCCTGTGACACAAGTTGTGGATTCCGATGCTTCACTTCAGGTTGACTGCATCCCTCTGAGCTTATTGCCGATGAAACACAGAAATTGTATCTGAATTAAATACAAAAGGCACAATAGCGACTTAAGGACAAGAAGAGTGACTGTTCATACTGACTATGTTTTGAACCATTAAATACAAAAGGCACAATGCCGGCATAAGTACAAGATGGCTGATTCTTCCTACTGTCTATGTTTTGAACCATTCCTGTGACACAAGTTGTGGATTCCGATGCTTCACTTCAGGTTTACTGTATTCCTGTGACCTGCTTATTGACGATGAAACACAGAGATTGCATCGGAATTAAATTGAAAAGGCACAATGCCGTCTTAAGTACAAGAAGACTGACTCTTCTTACTGTCTATGTTTTGAAACATTCCTGTGGCACCAATTGTAGATTCCGATGCTTCACTTCAGGTTTACAGTATCCCTTGGACCTTCTTATTGACGATGAAACCAAGAAATTGCATCGGAATTAAATACAAAAGGCACAATGCCGACTTAAGTACAAGAAGACTGACTCTTCTTACTGTCTATGAATTGAACCATTCCATTGACACTAGTTATAGATTCCGATGCTTCACTCCAGGTCTACTGTATCCCTTGGACTTTCTTATTGACGATGAAACACTGAAAATGCATCGGAATTAAATAGAAAAGGCACATTGCCGACTTAAGTTCAAGAAGACTGACTCTTCTTACTGACTATGTTTTGAACCATTCCTGTGACACTAGTTATAGGTTCCGATGCTTCACTTCAGGTTTACTGTATCCCTCTGACCTTCTTATTGTCGATGAAACACAGAAATTGCATCGGAATTAAATAGAAAAGGCACAATGCCGACTTAAGTACAAGAAGACTGACTCTTTTTACTGTCTATGTTTTGAACCATTCCTGTGACACTAGTTATAGATTCCGATGCTTCACTCCAGGTTTACTGCATCCCTTGGACCTTCTTATTGACGATGAAACACAGAAATTGCATCGGAATTAAATAAAAAAGGCACAATGCAGACTTAAGTACAAGAAGACTGACTCTTCTTAGTGATTATAGATTGAACCATTCCTGTGAACCTAATTATAGATTCCGACGCTTTACTTCAGGTTTACTGTATACCTTGGACATTCTTATTGACGACGAAACACAGAAATTGCATCGGAATTAAATAGAAAAGGCACAATGTCGACTTAAGTAACAGAAGACTGACTCTTCTTACTGTCTATGTTTGAACCATTCCTGTGACACTAGTTATAGATCCCGATGCTTCACTTCAGGTTTACTGTGTACCTTGGACCTTCTTATTGACGATGAAACACAGAATTTGCATCGGAATTAAATACAAAGGGCACAATGCCGACTTAAGTACAAGAAGACTGACTCTTCCCACTGTCTATGTTTTGAACAATTCCTGTGACACTAGTTTTGGATTCCGATGCTACACTTCAGGTTTACTGTATCCCTCTGTCCTTCTTATTGACAATGAAACACAGAAATTGCATCGGAATTAAATAGAAATGGCACAATGCCGATTTAAGTACAAGAAGACTGACGCTTCTTACTGACTATGTTTTTCAACCATTCCTGTGACACTAAATATAGATTCCGGTGCTTCACTCCAGGTTTCCTGTTTCCCTTGGACCTTCTTATTGACGATGAAACAAAGAAATTGCCTCGGAATGAAATACAAAATGCACAATGTCGACTTAAGTACAAGAAGACTGACTCTTCTTACTGACTATGTTTGAACCATTCCTGTGTCACTAGTTACTGATTCCGATGCTTCACTCCAGGTTTACTGTATCCCTTGGACATTCGTATTGACGATGAAACACAGAATTTGCATCGGAATTAAATACCAAAGGCACAATGCCGACTTATGGACAAGAAGGCTGACTCTTCTTACTGACAATGCTCTGAACCATTTCTGTGACACTATTTATAGATTCCGATGCTTCACTTCAGGTTTACTGTATCCCTGTGACCTTCTTATTGACGATGAAACACAGAAATTGCATCGGAATTAAATACAAAACGACAATGCCGACTTAAGTACAAGAAGACTGACTCTTCTTACTGACTATGTTTGAACCATTCCTGTGACACTAGTTATAGATTGCGATGCTTTACTTCAGGTTTACTGTATTCCTTGGACCTTCTTATTGACGATGAAACACAGAAAATGCATCGGAATTAAATACAAAAGGCACAATGCCGACATAAGTACAAGAAGGCTGATTCTTCCTACTGTCTATGTTTTGAACCATTCCTGTGACACTAGTTGTGGATTCCGATGCTTCACTTCAGTTTTACTGTATCCCTCTGACCTTCTTATTGACGATGAAACACAGAAATTGCATCGGAATTAAATGCAAAAGGCACAATGCCGACTTAAGGACAAGAAGACTGACTCTTCTTACTGTCTCTGTTTTGAATCATTCCTGTGACACTAGCAATAGATTCCGATGCTTCTCTTCAGGTTTACTGTATCCCTCTGACCTTCCTATTGACGATGAAACACAGAAATTGCATCGGAATTAAATACAAAACGCACAATGCAGACTTAAGGACAAGAAGACTGTCTCTTCTTACTGTTTCTGTTTTGAACCTTTCCTGTAACACTAGCAATAGATTCCGATGCTTCACTTCAGGTTTACTGTATCCCTCTGACCTTCTTATTGACGACGAAACACAGAAATTGCATCGGAATTAAACACAAAAGGCATAATGCCGACTTAAGTACAAGAAGACTGACTCTTCTTACTGACAATGTTTTGAACCATTCCTGTGACACTAGTTATAGATTCCGATCCTTCACTTCATGTTTACTGTATCCCTGTGACCTTCTTTTTGACGATGAAATACAGAGATTGCATCGGAATTAAATAGAAAAGGCACAATGCCGACTTAAGTACAAGAAGACTGACTCTTCTTACTGTCTATGAATTGAACCATTCCATTGACACTAGTTATAGATTCCGATGCTTCACTCCAGGTCTACTGTATCCCTTGGACTTTCTTATTGACGATGAAACACTGAAAATGCATCGGAATTAAATAGAAAAGGCACATTGCCGACTTAAGTTCAAGAAGGCTGACTCTTCTTACTGACTATGTTTTGAACCATTCCTGTGACACTAGTTATAGGTTCCGATGCTTCACTTCAGGTTTACTGTATCCCTCTGACCTTCTTATTGTCGATGAAACACAGAAATTGCATCGGAATTAAATAGAAAAGGCACAATACCGACATAAGTACAAGAAGACTGACTCTTTTTACTGTCTATGTTTTGAACCATTCCTGTGACACTAGTTATAGATTCCGATGCTTCACTCCAGGTTTACTGTATCCCTTGGACCTTCTTATTGACGATGAAACACAGAAATTGCATCGGAAATTAATAGAAAATGCACAATGCAGACTTAAGTACAAGAAGACTGACTCTTCTTAGTGATTATAGTTTGAACCATTCCTGTGAACCTAATTATAGATTCCGACGCTTTACTTCAGGTTTACTGTATACCTTGGACATTCTTATTGACGACGAAACACAGAAATTGCATCGGAATTAAATAGAAAAGGCACAATGTCGACTTAAGTAACAGAAGACTGACTCTTCTTACTGTCTATGTTTGAACCATTCCTGTGACACTAGTTATAGATCCCGATGCTTCACTTCAGGTTTACTGTATACCTTGGACATTCTTATTGACGATGTAACACAGAAATTGCATCGGAATTAAATACAAAAGGCACAATGCCGACTTAAGTACAAGAAGACTGACTCTTCCCACTGTCTATGTTTTGAACAATTCCTGTGACACTAGTTTTGGATTCCGATGCTACACTTCAGGTTTACTGTATCCCTCTGACCTTCTTATTGACAATGAAACACAGAAATTGCATCGGAATTAAATACAAAAGGCACAATAACGACTTAAGTACATGAAGATTGACTCTTCCTACTGTCTATGTTTTGAACCACTCCTGTGACACTAGTTATAGATTCCGATGCTTCACTTAAGGTTTACTGTATCCCTCTGACTTTGTTGCCGATGAAACACAGAAATTGCCTGGGAAATAAATACAAAAGGCACAATGCCGACTTAAGGACAAGAAGACTGATTCTTCTTACTGACTATGTTTTGAATCATTCCTGTGACTCTAGTTATAGATTCCGATACTTCACTTCAGGTTTACTGTATCCCTCTGTCCTTCTCATTGACAATGAAACACAGAAATTGCATCGGAATTAAATAGAAAAGGCACAATGCCGACTTAAGTACAAGAAGACTGACGCTTCTTACTGACTATGTTTTTCAACCATTCCTGTGACACTAAATATAGATTCCGGTGCTTCACTCCAGGTTTTCTGTTTCCCTTGGACCTTCTTATTGACGATGAAACACAGAAATTGCCTCGGAATGAAATACAAAATGCACAATGTCGACTTAAGTACAAGAAGACTGACTCTTCTTACTATGTTTGAACCATTCCTGTGTCACTAGTTACTGATTCCGATGCTTCACTCCAGGTTTACTGTATCCCTTGGACCTTCGTATTGACGATGAAACACAGAATTTGCATCGGAATTAAATACCAAAGGCACAATGCCGACTTATGGACAAGAAGGCTGACTCTTCTTACTGACAATGCTCTGAACCATTTCTGTGACACTATTTATAGATTCCGATGCTTCACTTCAGGTTTACTGTATCCCTGTGACCTTCTTATTGACGATGAAACACAGAAATTGCATCGGAATTAAATACAAAACGACAATGCCGACTTAAGTACAAGAAGACTGACTCTTCTTACTGACTATGTTTGAACCATTCCTGTGACACTAGTTATAGATTGCGATGCTTTACTTCAGGTTTACTGTATACCTTGGACCTTCTTATTGACGATGAAACACAGAAAATGCATCGGAATTAAATACAAAAGGCACAATGCCGACGTAAGTACAAGAAGGCTGATTCTTCCTACTGTCTATGCTTTGAACCATTCCTGTGACACTAGTTGTGGATTCCGATGCTTCACTTCAATTTTACTGTATCCCTCTGACCGTCTTATTGACGATGAAACACAGAAATTGCATCGGAATTAAATGCAAAAGGCACAATGCCGACTTAAGGACAAGAAGACTGACTCTTCTTACTGTCTCTGTTTTGAATCATTCCTGTGACACTAGCAATAGATTCCGATGCTTCACTTCAGGTTTACTGTATCCCTCTGACCTTCCTATTGACGATGAAACACAGAAATTGCATCGGAATTAAATACAAAAGGCACAATGCAGACTTAAGGACAAGAAGACTGACTCTTCTTACTGTTTCTGTTTTGAACCTTTCCTGTGACACTAGCAATAGATTCCGATGCTTCACTTCAGGTTAACTGTATCCCTCTGACCTTCCTATTAACGATGAAACACAGAAATTGCATCGGAATTAAACACAAAAGGCATAATGCCGACTTAAGTACAAGAAGACTGACTCTTCTTACTGACAATGTTTTGAACCATTCCTGTGACACTAGTTATAGATTCCGATGCTTCACTTCATGTTTACTGTATCCCTGTGACCTTCTTTTTGACGATGAAATACAGAGATTGCATCGGAATTAAATAGAAAAGGCACAATGCCGACTAAAGTACAAGAAGACTGACTCTTCCCACTGTCTATGTTTTGAGCCATTCCTGTGGCACTAGTTTTAGATTCCGATGCTTCACTTCAGGTTTACTGTATCCCTTGGACCTTCTTATAGACGATGAAACACAGAAATTGCATCGGAATTATATACAAAAGGCACAATGCCGACTTAAGTACCCGAAGTCTGACTCTTCTTACTGACTATGTCTTGAACCAGTCCTGTGACACTAGTTATAGATTCCGATGCTTCACTTCAGGTTTACTGTATCCCTTGGACCTTCTTATTGACGATCAAACACAGAAATTGCATAGGAATTAAATACAAAAGGCACAATGCCGACTTAGGGACAAGAAGACAGACTGTTCTTACTGTTTATGTTTTAACCATTCCTGTGACACTAGTTATAGATTCCGATGCTTCACTTCAGGTTTACTGTATCCCTCTGACCTTATTGACGATGAAACACAGAAATTGCATCTGAATTAAATACAAAAGGCACAATGGCGACTTAAGGACAAGAAGACTGTCTCTTCTTACTGACTATGTTTTGAATTAGTCCTGTGACACTAGTTATAGATTGCGATGCTTCACTTCAGGTTTACTGTTTCCCTTGGACCTTCGTATTGACGATGAAATACAGAAATTGCATCTGAATTAAAAACAAAAGGCACAATGCCGACTTAAGTACAAGTAGACTGACTCTTCCTACTGTCTATGTTTTGAACCCTTTCTGTGACACTAGTTATACAGTCCGATGCTGTACTTCAGGTTTACTGTATCCCACTGTCCTTCTTATTGACGGTGAAACACAGAGATTGCATCGGAATTAAATTAAAAGGCACAATGCCGTCTTAAGTACAAGAAGACTGACTCTTCTTACTGTCTATGTTTTGAAACATTCCTGTGGGACCAGTTGTAGATTCCGATGCTTCACTTCAGGTTTACAGTATCCCTTGGACCTTCTTATTGACGATGAAACACAGAAATTGCATCGGAATTAAATACAAAAGGCACAATGGCGACTTAAGTACAAGAAAACTGACTCTTCTTACTGTCTATGTTTGAACCATTCCTTTGACACTAGTTATAGATTCCGATGCTTCACTTCAGGTTTACTGTATCCCACTGTCCTTCTTATTGACGGTGAAACACAGAATTTGCATCGGAATTAAATACGAAAGGCACAATGCCGACTTAAGTGCAAGAAGACTGACTCTTCTTACTGACTATGTTTTGAACCATTCCTGTGACACTAGTTATAAATTCCGATGCTTCACTTCATTTTTACTGTATCCCTTGGACATTCTTATTGACGATAAAACACAGAAATTGCATCGGAATTAAACACAAAAGGCTCAATGCCGACTTAAGAAGACTGACTCTTCTTACTGTCTATGTTATGAACCATTCCTGTGACACTAGTAATAGATTCCGATGCTTCACTCCAGGTTTACTATATCCCTTGGACCTTCTTATTGACGATGAAACACAGAAATTGCATCGGAATTAAATACAAAAGGCACAATGCCGACTTAAGGACAAGAAGACTGACTCTTTTACTGACTATGTTTTGAACCATTGCTGTGACACTAGTTATAGATTCCGATGCTTCACTTCAGGTTTCCTGTATCCCTCTGACCTTCTTATTGACGATGAAACTCAGAAATTGCATCGGAATTAAATACAAAAGGCACAATGCCACCTAAGTACAAGAAGACTGACTCTTCTTACTGTCTATGTATTGAAACATTCCTTTGACACTAGTTATAGATTCCGATGCTTCACTCCAGGTTTACTGTATCCCTTGGACCTTCTTATTGACGATGAAACACAGAAATTGCATCGGAAATAAATAAAAAAAGGCACAATGCTGACTTAAGAACAAGAAGACTGACTCTTCTTACTGACTATGTTTTGAACCATTCCTGTGACACTAGTTATAGATCCGATGCTTCACTTCAGGTTTACTGTATCCCTCTGACCTTCTTATTGACGATGAAACTCAGAAATTGCATCGGAATTAAATACAAAAGGCACAATGCCGACTTAAGTACAAGAAGACTGACTCTTCTTACTGTCTATGAATTGAACCATTCCATTGACACTAGTTATAGATTCCGATGCTTCACTACAGGTCTACTGTATCGCTTGGACCTTCTTATTGACGATGAAACACTGAAAATGCATCGGAATTAAATAGAAAAGGCACAATGCCGACTTAAGTTCAAGAAGACTGACTCTTCTTACTGACTATGTTTTGAACCATTCCTGTGACACTAGTTATAGGTTCCTATGCTTCACTTCAGGTTTACTGTATCCCTCTGACCTTCTTATTGTCGATGAAACACAGAAATTGCATCGGAATTAAATAGAAAAGGCGCAATGCCGACTTAAGTACAAGAAGACTGACTCTTTTTACTGTCTATGTTTTGAACCATTCCTGTGACACTAGTTATAGATTCCGATGCTTCACTCCAGGTTTACTGTATCCCTTGGACCTTCTTATTGACGATGAAACACAGAAATTGCATCGGAATTAAATAGAAAATGCACAATGCAGACTTAAGTACAAGAAGACTGACTCTTCTTAGTGATTATAGTTTGAACCATTGCTGTGAACATAATTATAGATTCCGACGCTTTACTTCAGGTTTACTGTATACCATGGACCTTCTTATTGACGATGAAACACAGAAAATGCATCGGAATTAAATACAAAAGGCACAATGCCGACATAAGTACAAGAAGGCTGATTCTTCCTACTGTCTATGTTTTGAACCATTCCTGTGACACTAGTTGTGGATTCCGATGCTTCACTTCAGTTTTACTGTATCCCTCTGACCTTCTTATTGACGATGAAACACAGAAATTGCATCGGAATTAAATGCAAAAGGCACAATGCCGACTTAAGGACAAGAAGACTGACTCTTCTTACTGTCTCTGTTTTGAATCATTCCTGTGACACTAGCAATAGATTCCGATGCTTCTCTTCAGGTTTACTGTATCCCTCTGACCTTCCTATTGACGATGAAACACAGAAATTGCATCGGAATTAAATACAAAAGGCACAATGCAGACTTAAGGACAAGAAGACTGACTCTTCTTACTGTTTCAGTTTTGAACCTTTCCTGTGACACTAGCAATAGTTTCCGATGCTTCACTTCAGGTTTACTGTATCCCTCTGACCTTCCTATTGACGATGAAACACAGAAATTGCATCGGAATTAAATACAAAAGGCATAATGCCGACTTAAGTACAAGAAGACTGACTCTTCTTACTGACAATGTTTTGAACCATTCCTGTGACACTAGTTATAGATTCCGATGCTTCACTTCATGTTTGCTGTATCCCTGTGACCTTCTTTTTGACGATGAAATACAGAGATTGCATCGGAATTAAATAGAAAAGGCACAATGCCGACTTAAGTACAAGAAGACTGTCTCTTCTTACTGTCTATGAATTGAACCATTCCATTGACACTAGTTATAGATTCCGATGCTTCACTCCAGGTCTACTGTATCCCTTGGACTTTCTTATTGACGATGAAACACTGAAAATGCATCGGAATTAAATAGAAAAGGCACATTGCCGACTTAAGTTCAAGAAGGCTGACTCTTCTTACAGACTATGTTTTGAACCATTCCTGTGACACTAGTTATAGGTTCCGATGCTTCACTTCAGGTTTACTGTATCCCTCTGACTTTCTTATTGTCGATGAAACACAGAAATTGCATCGGAATTAAATAGAAAAGGCACAATGCCGACTTAAGTACAAGAAGACTGACTCTTTTTACTGTCTATGTTTTGAACCATTCCTGTGACACTAGTTATAGATTCCGATGCTTCACTCCAGGTTTACTGTATCCCTTGGACCTTCTTATTGACGATGAAACACAGAAATTGCATCGGAAATTAATAGAAAATGCACAATGCAGACTTAAGTACACGAAGACTGACTCTTCTTAGTGATTATAGTTTGAACCATTCCTGTGAACCTAATTATACATTCCGACGCTTTACTTCAGGTTTACTGTATACCTTGGACATTCTTATTGACGACGAAACACAGAAATTGCATCGGAATTAAATAGAAAAGGCACAATGTCGACTTAAGTAACAGAAGACTGACTCTTCTTACTGTCTATGTTTGAACCATTCCTGTGACACTAGTTATAGATTCCGATGCTTCACTCCAGGTTTACTGTATCCCTTGGACCTTCTTATTGACAATGAAACACAGAAATTGCATCGGAATTAAATACAAAAGGCACAATGCCGACTTAAGTACAAGAAGATTGACTCTTCCTACTGTCTACGTTTTGAACCACTCCTGTGACACTAGTTATAGATTCCGATGCATCACTTAAGGTTTACTGTATCCCTCTGACTTTGTTGCCGATGAAACACAGAAATTGCCTGGGAAATAAATACAAAAGGCACAATGCCGACTTAAGGACAAGAAGACTGACTCTTCTTACTGACTATGTTTTGAATCATTCCTGTGACTCTAGTTATAGATTCCGATACTTCACTTCAGGTTTACTGTATCCCTCTGTCCTTCTTATTGACAATGAAACACAGAAATTGCATCGGAATTAAATAGAAATGGCACAATGCCGACATAAGTACAAGAAGACTGACGCTTCTTACTGACTATGTTATTCAACCATTCCTGTGACACTAAATATAGATTCCGGTGCTTCACTCCAGGTTTCCTGTTTCCCTTGGACCTTCTTATTGACGATGAAACACAGAAATTGCATAGGAATTAAATACAAAAGGCACAATGCCGACTTAGGGACAAGAAGACAGACTGTTCTTACTGTTTATGTTTTAACCATTCCTGTGACACTAGTTATAGATTCCGATGCTTCACTTCAGGTTTACTGTATCCCTCTGACCTTATTGACGATGAAACACAGAAATTGCATCTGAATTAAATACAAAAGGCACAATGGCGACTTAAGGACAAGAAGACTGTCTCTTCTTACTGACTATGTTTCGAATTAGTCCTGTGACACTAGTTATAGATTCCGATGCTTCACTCCAGGTCTACTGTATCCCTTGGACTTTCTTATTGACGATGAAACACTGAAAATGCATCGGAATTAAATAGAAAAGGCACATTGCCGACTTAAGTTCAAGAAGGCTGACTCTTCTTACTGACTATGTTTTGAACCATTCCTGTGACACTAGTTATAGATTGCGATGCTTCACTTCAGGTTTACTGTTTCCCTTGGACCTTCGTATTGACGATGAAATACAGAAATTGCATCTGAATTAAAAACAAAAGGCACAATGCCGACTTAAGTACAAGAAGACTGACTCTTCCTACTGTCTATGTTTTGAACCCTTTCTGTGACACTAGTTATACAGTCCGATGCTGTACTTCAGGTTTCCTGTATCCCTTGGACCTTCTTATTGACGTTGAAACACAGAAATTGCATCGGAATTAAATACAAAAGGCACAATGCCGACTTAAGGACAAGAAGACTGACTGTTCATACTGACTATGTTTTGAACCATTCGTGTGACACTAGTTATAGATTCCGATGCTTCACTTCAGGTTTACTGTATTCCTGTGACCTGCTTATTGACGATGAAACACAGAGATTGCATCGGAATGAAATTAAAAGGCACAATGCCGTCTTAAGTACAAGAAGACTGACTCTTCTTACTGTCTATGTTTTGAAACATTCCTGTGGGACCAGTTGTAGATTCCGATGCTTCACTTCAGGTTTACAGTATCCCTTGGACCTTCTTATTGACGATGAAACACAGAAATTGCATCGGAATTAAATACAAAAGGCACAATGGCGACTTAAGTACAAGAAAACTGACTCTTCTTACTGTCTATGTTTGAACCATTCCTGTGACACTAGTTATAGATTCCGATGCTTCACTTCAGGTTTACTGTATCCCACTGTCCTTCTTATTGACGGTGAAACACAGAATTTGCATCGGAATTAAATACGAAAGGCACAATGCCGACTTAAGTGCAAGAAGACTGACTCTTCTTACTGTCTATGTTTTGAACCATTCCTGTGACACTAGTTATAAATTCCGATGCTTCACTTCATTTTTACTGTATCCCTTGGACATTCTTATTGACGATAAAACAAAGAAATTGCATCGGAATTAAATACAAAAGGCACAATGCCGACTTAAGGACAAGAAGACTGACTCTTTTACTGACTATGTTTTGAACCATTGCTGTGACACTAGTTATAGATTCCGATGCTTCACTTCAGGTTTCCTGTATCCCTCTGACCTTCTTATTGACGATGAAACTCTGAAATTGCATCGGAATTAAATACAAAAGGCACAATGCCGACTTAAGTACAAGAAGACTGACTCTTCTTACTGTCTATTTATTGAAACATTCCTTTGACACTAGTTATAGATTCCGATGCTTCACTCCAGGTTTACTGTATCCCTTGGACCTTCTTATTGACGATGAAACACAGAAATTGCATCGGAAATAAATAAAAAAAGGCACAATGCTGACTTAAGAACAAGAAGACTGACTCTTCTTACTGACTATGTTTTGAACCATTCCTGTGACACTAGTTATAGATCCGATGCTTCACTTCAGGTTTACTGTATCCCTCTGACCTTCTCATTGACGATGAAACACAGAAATTGCATCGGAATTAAATACAAAAGGCACAATGCCGACTTAAGTACAAGAAGACTGACTCTTCTTACTGTCTATGAATTGAACCATTCCATTGACACTAGTTATAGATTCCGATGCTTCACTCCAGGTCTACTGTATCCCTTGGACCTTCTTATTGACGATGAAACACTGAAAATGCATCGGAATTAAATAGAAAAGGCACAATGCCGACTTAAGTTCAAGAAGACTGACTCTTCTTACTGACTGTGTTTTGAACCATTCCTGTGACACTAGTTATAGGTTCCGATGCTTCACTTCAGGTTTACTGTATCCCTCTGACCTTCTTATTGTCGATGAAACACAGAAATTGCATCGGAATTAAATAGAAAAGGCACAATGCCGACTTAAGTACAAGAAGACTGACTCTTTTTACTGTCTATGTTTTGAACCATTCCTGTGACACTAGTTATAGATTCCGATGCTTCACTCCAGGTTTACTGTATCCCTTGGACCTTCTTATTGACAATGAAACACAGAAATTGCATCGGAATTAAATAGAAAATGCACAATGCAGACTTAAGTACAAGAAAACTGACTCTTCTTAGTGATTATAGTTTGAACCATTGCTGTGAACCTAATTATAGATTCCGACGCTTTACTTCAGGTTTGCTGTATACCTTGGACCTTCTTATTGACGATGAAACACAGAAAATGCATCGGAATTAAATACAAAAGGCACAATGCCGACATAAGTACAAGAAGGCTGATTCTTCCTACTGTCTATGTTTGAACCATTCCTGTGACACTAGTTGTGGATTCCGATGCTTCACTTCAGTTTTACTGTATCCCTCTGACCTTCTTATTGACGATGAAACACAGATATTGCATCGGAATTAAATGCAAAAGGCACAATGCCGACTTAAGGACAAGAAGACTGACTCTTCTTACTGTCTCTGTTTTGAATCATTCCTGTGACACTAGCAATAGATTCCGATGCTTCTCTTCAGGTATACTGTATCCCTCTGACCTTCCTATTGACGATGAAACACAGAAATTGCATCGGAATTAAATACAAAAGGCACAATGCAGACTTAAGGACAAGAAGACTGACTCTTCTTACTGTTTCTGTTTTGAACCTTTCCTGTGACACTAGCAATAGATTCCGATGCTTCACTTCAGGTTTACTGTATCCCTCTGACCTTCCTATTGACGATGAAACACAGAAATTGCATCGGAATTAAATACAAAAGGCATAATGCCGACTTAAGTAAAAGAAGACTGACTCTTCTTACTGACAATGTTTTGAACCATTCCTGTGACACTAGTTATAGATTCCGATGCTTCACTTCATGTTTACTGTATCCCTGTGACCTTCTTTTTGACGATGAAATACAGAGATTGCATCGGAATTAAATAGAAAAGGCACAATGCCGACTTAAGTACAAGAAGACTGACTCTTCTTACTGTCTATGAATTGAACCATTCCATTGACACTAGTTATAGATTCCGATGCTTCACTCCAGGTCTACTGTATCCCTTGGACTTTCTTATTGACGATGAAACACTGAAAATGCATCGGAATTAAATAGAAAAGTCACATTGCCGACTTAAGTTCAAGAAGGCTGACTCTTCTTACTGACTATGTTTTGAACCATTCCTGTGACACTAGCTATAGGTTCCGATGCTTCACTTCAGGTTTACTGTATCCCTCTGACCTTCTTATTGTCGATGAAACACAGAAATTGCATCGGAATTAAATAGAAAAGGCACAATGCCGACTTAAGTACAAGAAGACTGACTCTTTTTACTGTCTATGTTTTGAACCATTCCTGTGACACTAGTTATAGATTCCGATGCTTCACTCCAGGTTTACTGTATCCCTTGGACCTTCTTATTGACGATGAAACACAGAAATTGCATCGGAAATTAATAGAAAATGCACAATGCAGACTTAAGTACAAGAAGACTGACTCTTCTAAGTGATTATAGTTTGAACCATTCCTGTGAACCTAATTATAGATTCCGACGCTTTACTTCAGGTTTACTGTATACCTTGGACATTCTTATTGACGACGAAACACAGAAATTGCATCGGAATTAAACAGAAAAGGCACAATGTCGACTTAAGTAACAGAAGACTGACTCTTCATACTGTCTATGTTTGAACCATTCCTGTGACACTAGTTATAGATCCCGATGCTTCACTTCAGGTTTACTGTATACCTTGGACCTTCTTATTGACGATGAAACACAGAAATTGCATCGGAATTAAATACAAAAGGCACTATGCCGACTTAAGTACAAGAAGACTGACTCTTCCCACTGTCTATGTTTTGAACAATTCCTGTGACACTAGTTTTGGATTCCGATGCTACACTTCAGGTTTACTGTATCCCTCTGACCTTCTTATTGACAATGAAACACAGAAATAGCATCGGAATTAAATACAAAAGGCACAATGCCGACTTAAGTACAAGAAGATTGACTCTTCCTACTGTCTATGTTTTGAACCACTCCTGTGACACTAGTTATAGATTCCGATGCTTCACTTAAGGTTTACTGTATCCCTCTGACTTTGTTGCCGATGAAACACAGAAATTGCCTGGGAAATAAATACAAAAGGCACAATGCCGTCTTAAGGACAAGAAGACTGACTCTTCTTACTGACTATGTTTTGAAACATTCCTGTGACTCTAGTTATAGATTCCGATACTTCACTTCAGGTTTACTGTGTCCCTCTGTCCTTCTTATTGACAATGAAACACAGAAATTGCATCGGAATTAAATAGAAATGGCACAATGCCGACTTAAGTACAAGAAGACTGACGCTTCTTACTGACTATGTTTTTCAACCATTCCTGTGACACTAAATATAGATTCCGGTGCTTCACTCCAGGTTTCCTGTTTCCCTTGGACCTTCTTATTGACGATGAAACACAGAAATTGCCTCGGAATGAAATACAAAATGCACAATGTCGTCTTAAGTACAAGAAGACTGACTCTTCTTACTGACTATGTTTGAACCATTCCTGTGTCACTAGTTACTGATTCCGATGCTTCACTCCAGGTTTACTGTATCCCTTGGACCTTCGTATTGACGATGAAACACAGAATTTGCATCGGAATTAAATACCAATGGCACAATGCCGACTTATGGACAAGAAGGCTGACTCTTCTTACTGACAATGCTCTGAACCATTTCTGTGACACTATTTATAGATTCCGATGCTTCACTTCAGGTTTACTGTATCCCTGTGACCTTCTTATTGACGATGAAACACAGAAATTGCATCGGAATTAAATACAAAACGACAATGCCGACTTAAGTACAAGAAGACTGACTCTTCTTACTGACTATGTTTGAACCATTCCTGTGACACTAGTTATAGATTGCGATGCTTTACTTCAGGTTTACTGTATACCTTGGACCTTCTTTTTAACGATGAAACACAGAAAATGCATCGGAATTAAATACAAAAGGCACAATGCCGACATAAGTACAAGAAGGCTGATTCTTCCTACTGTCTATGTTTTGAACCATTCCTGTGACACTAGTTGTGGATTCCGATGCTTCACTTCAGTTTTTCTGTATCCCTCTGACCTTCTTATTGACGATGAAACACAGAAATTGCATCGGAATTAAATGCAAAAGGCACAATGCCGACTTAAGGACAAGAAGACTGACTCTTCTTACTGTCTCTGTTTTGAATCATTCCTGTGACACTAGTAATAGATTCCGATGCTTCACTTCAGGTTTACTGTATCCCTCTGACCTTCCTATTGACGATGAAACACAGAAATTGCATCGGAATTAAATACAAAAGGCACAATGCAGACTTAAGGACAAGAAGACTGACTCTTCTTACTGTTTCTGTTTTGAACCTTTCCTGTGACACTAGCAATAGATTCCGATGCTTCACTTCAGGTTTACTGTATCCCTCTGACCTTCCTATTAACGATGAAACACAGAAATTGCATCGGAATTAAATACAAAGGGCATAATGCCGACTTAAGTACAAGAGGACTGACTCTTCTTACTGACAATGTTTTGAACCATTCCTGTGACACTAGTTATAGATTCCGATGCTTCACTTCATGTTTACTGTATCCCTGTGACCTTCTTTTTGACGATGAAATACAGGGATTGCATCGGAATTAAATAGAAAAGGCACAATGCCGACTAAAGTACAAGAAGACTGACTCTTCCCACTGTCTATGTTTTGAGCCATTCCTGTGGCACTAGTTTTAGATTCCGATGCTTCACTTCAGGTTTACTGTATCCCTTGGACCTTCTTATAGACGATGAAACACAGAAATTCCATCGGAATTATATACAAAAGGCACAATGCCGACTTAAGTACCCGAAGTCTGACTCTTCTTACTGACTATATCTTGAACCATTCCTGTGACACTAGTTATAGATTCCGATGCTTCACTTCAGGTTTACTGTATCCCTCTGACCTTCTTATTGACGATGAAACACAGAAATTGCATCGGAATTAAATAGAAAATGCACAATGCAGACTTAAGTACAAGAAGACTGACTCTTCTTAGTGATTATAGTTTGAACCATTGCTGTGAACCTAATTATAGATTCCGACGCTTTACTTCAGGTTTACTGTATACCTTGGACATTCTTATTGACGACGAAACACAGAAATTGCATCGGAATTAAATAGAAAAGGCACAATGCCGACTTAAGTAACAGAAGACTGACTCTTCTTACTGTCTATGCTTTGAACCATTCCTGTGACACTAGTTATAGCTCCCGATGCTTCACTTCAGGTTTACTGTATACCTTGGACCTTCTTATTGACGATGAAACACAGAAATTGCATCGGAATTAAATACAAAAGGCACAATGCCGACTTAAGTACAAGAAGACTGACTCTTCTTACAGTCTATGTTTTGAACCATTCCTGTGACACTAGTTATAGATTCCGATGCTTCACTCCAGGTTTACTGTAACCCTTGGACCTTCTTATTGACGATGAAACACAGAAATTGCATCGGAATTAAATAGAAAAGGCACAATGCCCACTTAAGTACAAGAAGACTGACTCTTCTTACTGACTATGTTTGAACCATTCCTGTGACACTAGTTATAAATTCGGATGCTTCACTTCTGGTTTACTGTATCCCTCTGACCTTGTTATTGACTATGAGACACCGAAATTGCATCGGAATTAAATAGAAAACTCACAATGCCGACTCAACTACAAGAAGACTGACTCTTCTTACTGTCTATGCTTTGAACCATTCCTGTGACATTAGTTATAGATTCCGATGCTTTACTTCAGGTTTACTGTATACCTTGGACATTCTTATTGACGATGAATCACAGAAATTGCATCGGAATTAAATAGAAATGGCACAATGTCGATTAAAGTACAAGAAGACTGACTCTTCTTACTGTCTATGTTTGAACCATTCCTGTGACACTAGTTATAGATTCCGATGCTTCAGTCCAGGTTTACTGTAACCCTTGGACCTTCTTATTGACGATGAAACACAGAAATTGCATCGGAATTAAATAGAAAAGGCACAATGCCGACTTAAGTACAAGAAGACTGACTCTTCTTACTGTCTATGTTTTGAACCATTCCTGTGACACTAGTTATAGATTCCGATGCTTCACTCCAGGTTTAATGTAACCCTTGGACCTTCTTATTGACGATGAAACACAGAAATTGCATCGGAATTAAATAGAAAAGGCACAATGCCCACTTAAGTACAAGAAGACTGAATCTTCTTACTGACTATGTTTGAACCATTCCTGTGACACTAGTTATAGATTCCGATGGTTCACTTCTGGTTTACTGTATCCCTCTGACCTTGTTATTGACTATGAAACACCGAAATTGCATCGGAATTAAATAGAAAACTCACAATGCCGACTCAACTACAACAAGACTTACTCTTCTTACTGACTATGTTTTGAACCATTCCTGTGACACTAGTTATAGATTCCGATGCTTCACTTCAGGTTTACTGTATACCTTGTACCTTCTTATTGACGATGAAACACAGAAATTGTATCGGAATTAAATACAAAAGGCACAATGCCGACTTAAGTACAAGAAGACTGACTCTTCCTACTGTCTATGTTATGAACCTTTCCTGTCACACTAGTTTAGGATTCCGATGCTTCACTCAGCTTTACTGTATCCCTCTGACCTCATTGCCGATGAAACACAGAAATTGCATCATAATTAAGTACAAAAGGCACAATGCCGACTTAAGGACAAGAAGACTGACTCTTCTTACTGTCTATGTTTTGAACCATTACTGTGACACTAGTTATAGGTTCCGATGCTTCACTCCAGGTTTAGTGTATCCCTTGTACCTTCTTGTTGACGATGAAACACAGAAATTGCATCGGAATTAAATACAAACGGCACAATGCCGACTTAAGTACAAGAAGACTGACTCTTCTTCCTGTCTATGTTTCAACCATTCCTGTGACACTAGTTATAGATTCCGATGCTTCACTCCAGGTTTACTGTATTCCTTGGACATTCTTATTGACGATGAAACACAGAAACTCCATGGGAATGAAATAGAAAAGGCACAATGCCGACTTAAGTACAAGAAGACTGACTCTTCTTACTGATAAGAGTTTGAACCATTCCGGTGACAATAGTTATAGATTCCGATGCTTCACTTCAGGTTTACTGTATCCCTCTGATCTACTTATTGACGATGAACCACAGAAATTGCATCGGAATTAAATAGAAAACTCACAATGCCGACTTAAGTACAAGAAGACTGACTCTTCTAACTGTCTATGTTTTGAACCATTCCTGTGACACTAGTTATAGATTCCGATGCTTCACTCCAGGTTTACTGTATCCCTTGGACCTTCTTATTGACGATGAAACACAGAAATTGCATCGGAATTAAATAGAAAAGGCACAATGCCGACATAAGTACAAGCAGACTGACTCTTCTTAGTGATTATAATTTGAACCATTCCTGTGACACTATTCATATATTCCGATGCTTTACTTCAGGTTTACTGGATACCTTCGACATTCTTATTGACGATGAAACACATAAATTGCATCGGAATTAAATAGAAAAGGCTCAATGTCGACTTAAGTACAAGAAGACTGAATCTCCTTTCAGTCTATGCTTTGAACCATTCCTGTGACACTAGTTATACCTTCCGATGCTTCACTCCAGGTTTACTGTAACCCTTGGACCTTCTTATTGACGATGAAACACAGAAATTGCATCGGAATTAAATAGAAAAGGCACAATGCTGACTTAAGTACAAGAAGACTGACTCTTCTTACTGACTATGTTCTGAACCATTCCTGAGACACTAGTTATAGATTCCGATGCTTCACTTCAGGTTTACTGTATACCTTGTACCTTCTTATTGACGATGAAACACAGAAATTGCATCGTAATTAAATACAAAAAGCACAATGCCGACTTAAGTACAAGAAGACTGACTCTTCCTACTGTCTATGATTTGAACCATTCCTGTGACACTAGTTATGGATTCCGATGCTTCACTCCAGGTTGACTGTATCCCTTGGACCTTCTTATTGACAATGATAAACAGAAATTGCATCGGAATTAAATACAAATGGCACAATGCCGACTTTAGTACAAGAAGACTGACTCTTCCTACTGTCTATATTTTGAACCATTCCTGTGACACTAGTTATAGATTCCGATGCCTCACTCTTGGTTTAATGTATCCCTTGAAGCTTCTTATTGACGATGATACACAGAAAATGCATAGGAATTAATTTAAAAAGGCACAATGCCTACTTAAGTACAAGAAGACTGACTCTGCTTACTGTCTATATTTGAACCATTCCTGTGACACTAGTTACAGATTCCGATGCCTCACTCCAGGTTTACTGTATCCCTTGGACCTTCTTATTGACGATGAAACACAGAAATTGCATCGGAATTAAATAGAAAAGGCACAATGCCGACTTAAGTACAAGAAGACTGACTCTTCTTAGTGATTATAGTTTGAACCATTGCTGCCACACTAGTTATAGATTCCGATGCTTTACTTCAGGTTTAATGTATACCTTGGACATTCTTATTGACAATGAAACACAGAAATTGCATCGGAATTAAATACAAAAGGCACAATGCCGACTTAAGTACAAGAATACTGACTCTTCTTACTGTCTATGTTTTGAACCATCCCCGTGACACTAGTTATAGATTCCGATGCTTCACTCCAGGTTGACTGTATCCCTTGGACCTTCTTATTGACAATGATACACAGAAATTGCATCGGAATTAAATACAAATGGCACAAAGCCGACTTTAGTACAAGAAGACTGACTCTTCTTACTGTCTATGTTTTGAACCATTCCTGTGACACTAGTTATAGATTCCGATACCTCACTCTTGGTTTAATGTATCCCTTGAACCTTCTTATTGACGATGATACACAGAAAATGCATAGGAATTAATTAAAAAAGGCACAATGCCTACTTAAGTACAAGAAGACTGACTCTGCTTACTGTCTATATTTGAACCATTCCTGTGACACTAGTTACTGATTCCGATGCCTCACTCCAGGTTTACTGTATCCCTTGGACCTTCATATTGACGATGAAACACAGACATTGCATCGGAAATAAATACAAAAGGCACAATGCCGACTTAAGTACAAGAAGACTGACTCTTCTTACTGACAATGCTTTGAACCATTCCTGTGACACTAGTTATAGATTCCGATGCTTCACTTCAGGTTTACTGTATACCTTGGACATTCTTATTGACGATGAAACAGAGAAATTGCATCGGAATTAAATAGAAAAGGCTCAATGTCGACTTAAGTACAAGAAGACTGACTCTTCTTACTGTCTAGGTTTTGAACCGTTCCTGTAACACTAGTTATAGATTCCGATGCTTCATTCCAGGTTTACTGTAACCCTTGGACCTTCTTATTGACGATGAAATACAGAAATTGCATCGCAATTAAAAAGAAAAGGCACAATGCTGACTTAAGTACAAGAAGACTGACTCTTCTTACTGACTATGTTTTGAACCATTCCTGTGACACTAGTTATAGATTCCGATGCTTCACTTCAGGTTTACTGTATCCCTCTGACCGTATTGCCGATGAAACACAGAAATTGCATCGGAATTAAATAGAAAAGGCACAATGCCGACTTAAGTACAAGAAGACTCACTCTTCTTAGTGATTATAGTTTGAACCATTGCTGTCACACTAGTTATAGATTCCGATGCTTCACTTCAGGTTTACTGTATCCCTCTGACCTTCTTATTGACGATGAAGCACCGAAATTGCATCGGAATTAAATAGAAAACTCACAATGGCGACTCAAGTACAAGAAGACTGACTCTTCTTACTGTCTATGTTTTGAACCATGCCTGTGACACTAGTTATAGATTCCGATGCTTCACTCCAGGTTTACTGTATACCTCGGACCTTCTTATTGACGATGAAACACAGAAATTGCATCGGAATTAAATAGAAAAGGCACAATGCCGATTTAAGTACAAGAAGACTGACTCTTCTTAGTGATTATAGTTTGAACCATTGCTGTGACACTAGTTGTAGATTCCGATGCTTTACTTCAGGTTTACTGTATACCTTGGACATTCTTATTGACATTGAAACACAGAAATTGCATCGGAATTAAATACAAAAGGCACAATGCCGACTTAAGTACAAGAATACTGACTCTTCTTACTGCCTATGTTTTGAACCATCCCCGTGACACTAGTTATAGATTCCGATGCTTCACTCCAGGTTGACTGTATCCCTTGGACCTTCTTATTGACGATGATACACAGAAATTGCATCGGAATTAAATACAAATGGCACAATGCCGACTTTAGTATAAGAAGACTGACTCTTCTTACTGTCTATGTTTTGAACCATTCCTGTGACACTAGTTATAGATTCCGATGCCTCACTCTAGGTTTAATGTATCCCTTGAACCTTCTTATTGACGATGAAACACAGAAAATGCATAGGAATTAATTAAAAAAGGCACAATGCCGACTTAAGTACAAGAAGACTGACTCTGCTTACCGTCTATGTTTTTTACCATTCCTGTGACACTAGTTACAGATTCCGATGCCTCGCTCCAGGTTTACTGTATCCCTTGGACCTTCTTATTGACGATGAAACACAGAAATTGCATCGGAATTAAATACAAAAGGCACAATGCCGACTTAAGTACAAGAAGACTGACTCTTCTTACTGACTATGTTTTGAACCATTCCTGTGACACTAGTTATAGATTCCGATGCTTCACTTCAGGTTTACTGTAACCCTTGGACCTTCTTATTGACGATGAAACACAGAAATTGCATCGCAATTAAATAGAAAAGGCACAATGCTGACTTAAGTACAAGATGACTGACTCTTCTTACTATGTTTTGAAACATTCCTGTGACACTAGTTATAGATTCCGATGCTTCACTTCAGGTTTACTGTATCCCTCTGACCGTATTGCCGATGAAACACAGAAATTGCATCGGAATTAAATAGAAAAGGCACAATGCCGACTTAAGTACAAGATGACTGACTCTTCTTTGTGATTATAGTTTGAACCATTGCTCTCACACTAGTTATAGATTCCGATGCTATACTTCAGGTTTACTGTATACCTTGGACATTCTTATTGACGATGAAACACAGAAATTGCATCGGAATTAAATAGAAAAGGCACAATGTCGACTTAAGTACAAGGAGACTGACTCTTCTTACTGTCTATGTTTTGAACCATTCCTGTGACACTAGTTATGGATTCCAATGCTTCACACCACATTTACTGTAACCCTTGGACCTTCTTATTGGCGATGAAACACAGAGATTGCATCGGAATTAAATAGAAAAGGCACAATGCCGACTTAAGTACAAGAAGACTGACTCTTCTTACTGACTATGTTTGAACCATTCCTGTGACACTAGTTACAGATTCCGATGCTTCACTTCAGGTTTACTGTATCCCTCAGACCTTCTTATTGACGATGAAACACCGAAATTGCATCGGAGTTAAATAGAAAACTCACAATGCCGACTCAAGTACAAGAAGACTGACTCCTCTTACTGTCTATGTTTTGAACCATTGCTGTGACACTAGTTATAGATTCCGATGCTTCACTCCAGTTTTACTGTATACCTTGGACCTTCTTATTGACGATGAAACACAGAAATTTGCATCGGAATTAAATAGAAAAGGCACAATGCCGACTTAAGTACAAGAAGACTGACTCTTCTTAGTGATTATAGTTTGAACCATTGCTGTGACACTAGTTATAGATTCCGATGCTTTACTTCAGGTTTACTGTATACCTTGGACATTCTTATTGACGATGAAACACAGAAATTGCATCGGAATTAAATACAAAAGGCACAATGCCGACTTAAGTACAAGAATACTGACTCCTCTTACTGTCTATGTTTCGAACCATCCCCGTGACACTAGTTATAGATTCCGATGCTTCACCCCAGGTTGACTGTATCCCTTGGACCATCTAATTGACGATGATACACAGAAATTGCATCGCAATTAAATACAAAAGGCACAATGCCGTCTTTAGTACAAGAAGACTGACTCTTCTTACTGTCT
This sequence comes from Schistocerca serialis cubense, assembly GCF_023864345.2. Lineage (NCBI taxonomy): Eukaryota > Metazoa > Arthropoda > Insecta > Orthoptera > Acrididae > Schistocerca > Schistocerca serialis. The sequence goes on from NC_064641.1 coordinate 983,930,302, forward strand.
ATGCTTTGAACCATTCCTGTGACCCTAGTTAGTGATTCGGATGCCTCACTCAAGGTTTAATGTATCCCTTGAACCTTCTTATTGACGATGAAACACAGAAATTGCATAGGTATTAATTAAAAAAGGCACAATGCCGACTTAAGTACAATAAGACTGACTCTGCTTACTGTCTATGTTTTGAACAATTCCTGTGACACTAGTTACAGATTCCGATGCCTCACTCCAGGTTTACTGTATCCCTTGGACCTTCTTATTGACAATGAAACACAGAAATTGCATCGGAATTAAATATAAAAGGCACAATGCCGACTTAAGTGCAAGACGACTGACTCTTCTTACTGACTATGCTTTGAACCATTCCTGTGACACTAGTTATAGATTCCGATGCTTCACTTCAGGTTTACTGTATACCTTGGACATTCTTATTGACGATGAAACAGAGAAATTGCATCGGAATTAGATAGAAAACGCTCAATGTCGACTTAACTACAAGAAGACTGACTCTTCTTACTGTCTATGATTTGAACCATTCCTGTGACACTAGTTATGGATTCCGATGCATCACCTCAGGTTTACTGTATCCCTCTGACCTTCTTATTGACAATGAAACACAGAAATTGCATCGGAATTAAATACAAATGGCACAATGCCGACTTAAGCACAAGATGACTGACTATTCCTACTGTCTATGTTTTGAACCATTCCTGTGACACTAGTTATAGAATCCGATGCTTCACTTCAGGTTTACTGTATCCCTCTGACCTTATCGCCGATGAAACACAGAAATTGCATCGGAATTAAATAGAAATGGCACAATGCCGACTTAAGTACAAGAAGACTGACTCTTCTTAGTGATTATAGTTTGAACCATTGCTGTCACACTAGTTATAGATTCCGATGCTTTACTTCAGGTTTACTGTATACCTTGGACATTCTTATTGACGATGAAACATAGAAATTGCATCGGAATTAAATAGAAAAGGCACAATGTCGACTTAAGTACAATGAGACTGACTCTTCTTACTGTCTATGTTTTGAACCGTTCCTGTGACACTAGTTATATATTCCGATGCTTCACTCCACATGTACTGTAACCCTTGGACCTTCTTATTGACGATGAAACACAGAAATTGCATCGGAATTAAATAGAAAAGGCACAATGCCGACTTAAGTACAAGAAGACTGACTCTTCTTACTGACTATGTTTGAACGATTCCTGTGACACTAGTTACAGATTCCGATGCTTCACTTCAGGTTTACTGTATCCCTCTGACCTTGTTATTGACGATGAAGCACCGAAATTGCATCGGAATTAAATAGAAAACTCACAATGCCGACTCAAGTACAAGAAGACTGACTCTTCTTACTGTCTATGTTTTGAACCATTCCTGTGACACTAGTTATAGATTCCGATGCTTCACTCCAGGTTTACTTTATACCTTGGACCTTCTTATTGACGATGACACACAGAAATTGCATCGGAATTAAATAGGAAAGGCACAATGCCGACTTAAGTACATGTAGACTGACTCTTCTTAGTGATTATAGTTTGAACCATTGCTGTGACACTAGTTATAGATTCCGATGCTTTACTTCAGGTTTACTGTATCCCTTGGACCTTCTTATTGACAATGAAACACAGAAATTGCATCGGAATTAAATATAAAAGGCACAATGCCGACTTAAGTGCAAGACGACTGACTCTTCTTACTGACTATGCTTTGAACCATTCCTGTGACACTAGTTATAGATTCCGATGCTTCACTTCAGGTTTACTGTATACCTTGGACATTCTTATTGACGATGAAACAGAGAAATTGCATCGGAATTAGATAGAAAACGCTCAATGTCGACTTAAGTACAAGAAGACTGACTCTTCTTACTGTCTATGATTTGAACCATTCCTGTGACACTAGTTATAGATTCCGATGCTCCACTCCAGGTTTACTGTAATCCTTGGACCTTCTTATTGACGATGAAACACAGAAATTGCATCGCAATTAAATAGAAAAGGCACAATGCTGACTTAAGTACAAGAAAACTGGCTCTTCTTACTGACTATGTTTTGAACCATTGCTGTGACACTAGTTATAGATTCCGATGCTAAACTTCAGGTTTACTGTATCCCTTGGACCTTCTTATTGACGATGATACACAGAAATTGCATCGGAATTAAATACAAATGGCACAATGCCGACTTCAGTACAAGAAGACTGACTCTTCTTACTGTCTATGTTTTGAACCATTCCTGTGACACTAGTTATAGATTCCGATGCCTCACTCTAGGTTTAATGTATCCCTTGAACCTTCTTATTGACGATGAAACACAGAAAATGCATAGGAATTAATTAAAAAAGGCACAATGCCGACTTAAGTACAAGAAGACTGACTCTGCTTACTGTCTATGTTTTGAACCATTCCTGTGACACTAGTTACAGATTCCGATGCCTCACTCCAGGTTTACTGTATCCCTTGGACCTTCTTATTGACGATGAAACACAGAAATTGCATCGGAATTAAATACAAAAGGCACAATGCCGACTTAAGTACAAGAAGACTGACTCTTCTTACTGACTATGCTTTGAACCATTCCTGAGACACTAGTTATAGATTCCGATGCTTCACTTCAGGTTTACTGTAACCCTTGGACCTTCTCATTGACGATGAAACACAGAAATTGCATCGCAATTAAATAGAAAAGGCACAATGCTGACTTAAGTACAAGATGACTGACTCTTCTTACTGACTATGTTTTGAAACATTCCTGTGACACTAGTTATAGATTCCGATGCTTCACTTCAGGTTTACTGTATCCCTCTGACCGTTGTGCCGATGAAACACAGAAATTGCATCGGAATTAAATAGAAAAGGCACAATGCCGACTTAAGTACAAGATGACTGACTCTTCTTTGTGATTATAGTTTGAACCATTGCTCTCACACTAGTTATAGATTCCGATGCTTTACTTCAGGTTTACTGTATACCTTGGACATTCTTATTGACGATGAAACACAGAAATTGCATCGGAATTAAATAGAAAAGGCACAATGTCGACTTAAGTACAAGGAGACTGACTCTTCTTACTGTCTATGTTTTGAACCATTCCTGTGACACTAGTTATGGATTCCGATGCTTCACACCACATTTACTGTAACCCTTGGACCTTCTTATTGACGATGAAACACAGAAATTGCATCGGAATTAAATAGAAAATGCACAATGCCGACTTAAGTACAAGAAGACTGACTCTTCTTACTGACTATGTTTGAACCATTCCTGTGACACTAGTTACAGATTCCGATGCTTCACTTCAGGTTTACTGTACCCCTCAGACCTTCTTATTGACGATGAAACACCGAAATTGCATCGGAGTTAAATAGAAAACTCACAATGCCGACTCAAGTACAAGAAGACTGACTCCTCTTACTGTCTATGTTTTGAACCATTCCTGTGACACTAGTTATAGATTCCGATGCTTCACTCCAGTTTTACTGTATACCTTGGACCTTCTTATTGACGATGAAACACAGAAATTGCATCGGAATTAAATAGAAAAGGCACAATGCCGACTTAAGTACAAGAAGACTGACTCTTCTTAGTGATTATAGTTTGAACCATTGCTGTGACACTAGTTATAGATTCCGATGCTTTACTTCAGGTTTACTGTATACCTTGGACATTCTTATTGACGATGAAACACAGAAATTGCATCGGAATTAAATAGAAAAGGCACAATGCTGACTTATGTACAAGAAGACAGACTCTTCTTACTGACTATGTTTTGAACCATTCCTGTGACACTAGTTATAGATTCCGATGCTTCACTTCAGGTTTACTGTATACCTTGTACCTTCTTATTGACGATGAAACACAGAAATTGCATCGGAATTAAATACAAACGGCACAAAGCCGACTTAAGTACAAGAAGACTGGTTCTTCCTACTGTCTATGTTTTGAACCATTCCTGTGACACTAGTTTTGGATTCCGATGCTTCACCTCAGGTTTACTGTATCCCTCTGACATTCTTATTGACAATGAAACACAGAAATTGCATCGGAATTAAATACAAATGGCACAATGCCGACGTAAGTACAAGTAGACTGATTCTTCCTACTGTCTATGTTTTTAACCATTCCTGTGACACTAGTTATAGATTCCGATGCTTCACTTCAAGGTTTACTGTATCAATCTGACCTTATTGCCGATGAAACACAGAAATTGCATCGGAATTAAATGAAAAAGGCACATTGCCGACTTAAGTACAAGAAGACTGACTCTTCTTAGTGATTATAGTTTGAACCATTGTTGTCACACTAGTTATAGATTCCGATGCTTTACTTCAGGTTTACTGTATACCTTGGACATTCTTATTGACGATGAAACACAGAAATCGCATCGGAATTAAATAGAAAAGGCACAATGTCGACTTAAGTACAAGAAGACTGACTCTTCTTACTGTCTATGTTTTGAACCATTCCTGTGACACTAGTTATAGATGCCGATGCTTCACTCCACATTTACTGTAACCCTTGGACCTTCTTATTGACGATGAAACACAGAAATTGCATCGGAATTAAATAGAAAAGGCACAATGCCGACTTAAGTACAAGAAGACTGACTCTTCTTACTGACTATGTTTGAACCATTCCTGTGACACTAGTTACAGATTCCGATGCTTCACTTCAGGTTTACTGTATCCCTCTGACCTTGTTATTGACGATGAAGCACCGAAATTGCATCGGAATTAAATAGAAAACTCACAATGCCGACTCAAGTACAAGAAGACTGACTCTTCTTACTGTCTATGTTTTGAACCATTCCTGTGACACTAGTTATAGATTCCGATGCTTCACTCCAGGTTTACTGTATACCTTGGACCTTCTTATTGACGATGACACACAGAAATTGCATCGGAATTAAATAGGAAAGGCACAATGCCGACTTAAGTACATGCAGACTGACTCTTCTTAGTGATTATAGTTTGAACCATTGCTGTGACACTAGTTACAGATTCCGATGCTTTACTTCAGGTTTACTGTATACCTTGGACATTCTTATTGACGATGAAAGACAGAAATTGCACCGGAATTAAATACAAAAGGCACAATGCCGACTTAAGTACAAGAATACTGACTCTTCTTACTGTCTATGTTTCGAACCATCCCCGTGACACTAGTTATAGATTCTGATGCTTCACTCCAGGTTGACTGTATCCCTTGGACCATCTAATTGACGATGATACACAGAAATTGCATCGGAATTAAATACAAAAGGCACAATGCCGTCTTTAGTACAAGAAGACTGACTCTTCTTACTGTCTATGCTTTGAACCATTCCTGTGACCCTAGTTATAGATTCGGATGCCTCACTCAAGGTTTAATGTATCCCTTGAACCTTCTTATTGACGATGAAACACAGAAATTGCATAGGTATTAATTAAAAAAGGCACAATGCCGACTTAAGTACAATAAGACTGACTCTGCTTACTGTCTATGTTTTGAACAATTCCTGTGACACTAGTTACAGATTCCGATGCCTCACTCCAGGTTTACTGTATCCCTTGGACCTTCTTATTGACAATGAAACACAGAAATTGCATCGGAATTAAATATAAAAGGCACAATGCCGACTTAAGTGCAAGACGACTGACTCTTCTTACTGACTATGCTTTGAACCATTCCTGTGACACTAGTTATAGATTCCGATGCTTCACTTCAGGTTTACTGTATACCTTGGACATTCTTATTGACGATGAAACAGAGAAATTGCATCGGAATTAGATAGAAAACGCTCAATGTCGACTTAAGTACAAGAAGACTGACTCTTCTTACTGTCTATGATTTGAACCATTCCTGTGACACTAGTTATGGATTCCGATGCATCACCTCAGGTTTACTGTATCCCTCTGACCTTCTTATTGACAATGAAACACAGAAATTGCATCGGAATTAAATACAAATGGCACAATGCCGACTTAAGCACAAGAAGACTGACTCTTCCTACTGTCTATGTTTTGAACCATTCCTGTGACACTAGTTATAGATTCCGATGCTTCACTTCAGGTTTACTGTATCCCTCTGACCTTATTGCCGATGAAACACAGAAATTGCATCGGAATTAAATAGAAATGGCACAATGCCGACTTAAGTACAAGAAGACTGACTCTTCTTACTGACTATGTTTGAACCATTCCTGTGACACTAGTTACAGATTCCGATGCTTCACTTCAGGTTTACTGTATCCCTCTGACCTTGTTATTGACGATGAAGCACCGAAATTGCATCGGAATTAAATAGAAAACTCACAATGCCGACTCAAGTACAAGAAGACTGACTCTTCTTACTGTCTATGTTTTGAACCATTCCTGTGACCCTAGTTATAGATTCCGATGCTTCACTCCAGGTTTACTGTATACCTTGGACCTTCTTATTGACGATGACACACAGAAATTGCATCGGAATTAAATAGGAAAGGCACAATGCCGACTTAAGTACATGTAGACTGACTCTTCTTAGTGATTATAGTTTGAACCATTGCTGTGACACTAGTTATAGATTCCGATGCTTTACTTCAGGTTTACTGTATCCCTTGGACCTACTTATTGACAATGAAACACAGAAATTGCATCGGAATTAAATATAAAAGGCACAATGCCGACTTAAGTGCAAGACGACTGACTCTTCTTACTGACTATGTTTTGAACCATTCCTGTGACACTAGTTATAGATTCCGATGCTTCACTTCAGGTTTACTGTATACCTTGGACATTCTTATTGACGATGAAACAGAGAAATTGCATCGGAATTAGATAGAAAACGCTCAATGTCGACTTAAGTACAAGAAGACTGACTCTTCTTACTGTCTATGATTTGAACCATTCCTGTGACACTAGTTATAGATTCCGATGCTCCACTCCAGGTTTAGTGTAATCCTTGGACCTTCTTATTGACGATGAAACACAGAAATTGCATCGCAATTAAATAGAAAAGGCACAATGCTGACTTAAGTACAAGAAAACTGGCTCTTCTTACTGACTATATTTTGAACCATTCCTGTGACACTAGTTATAGATTCCGATGCTTCGCTTCAGGTTTACTGTATACCTTGTACCTTCTTATTGACGATGAAACACAGAAATTGCATCGTAATTAAATACAAAAAGCACAATGCCGACTTAAGTACAAGAAGACTGACTCTTCCTACTGTCTATGATTTGAACCATTCCTGTGACACTAGTTATGGATTCCGATGCATCACCTCAGGTTTACTGTATCCCTCTGACCTTATTGCCGATGAAACACAGAAATTGCATCGGAATTAAATAGAAATGGCACAATGCCGACTTAAGTACAAGAAGACTGACTCTTCTTAGTGATTATAGTTTGAACCATTGCTGTCACACTAGTTATAGATTCCGATGCTTTACTTCAGGTTTACTGTATACCTTGGACATTCTTATTGACGATGAAACATAGAAATTGCATCGGAATTAAATAGAAAAGGCACAATGTCGACTTAAGTACAATGAGACTGACTCTTCTTACTGTCTATGATTTGAACCGTTCCTGTGACACTAGTTATATATTCCGATGCTTCACTCCACATGTACTGTAACCCTTGGACCTTCTTATTGACGATGAAACACAGAAATAGCATCGGAATTAAATAGAAAAGGCACAATGCCGACTTAAGTACAAGAAGACTGACTCTTCTTACTGACTATGTTTGAACCATTCCTGTGACACTAGCTACAGATTCCGATGCTTCACTTCAGGTTTACTGTATCCCACTGACCTTCTTATTGACGATGAAACACCGAAATTGCATCGGAGTTAAATATAAAACTCACAATGCCGACTCAAGTACAAGAAGACTGACTCTTCTTACTGTCTATGTTTTGAACCATTCCTGTGACACTAGTTATAGATTCCGATGCTTCACTCCAGGTTTACTGTATACCTTGGACCTTCTTATTGACGATGAAACACAGAAATTTCATCGGAATGAAATAGAAAAGGCGCAATGCCGACTTAAGTAAAAGAAGACTGACTGTTCTTAGTGATTATAGTTTGAACCATTGCTGTGACACTAGTTATAGATTCCGATGCTTTACTTCAGGTTTACTGTATACCTTGGACATTCTTATTGACGATGAGACACAGAAATTGCATCGGAATTAAATAGAAAATGCAAAATGCCGACTTAAGTACAAGAAGACTGACTCTTCTTAGTGATAATAGTTTGAACCATTGCTGTGACACTAGTTATAGATTCCGGTGCTTCACTTCAGGTTTACTGTATCCCTTGGACCTTGTTATTGACGGTGACACACAGAAATAGCATTGAAATTAAATACAAAAGGCAAAATGCTAACTTTAGTACACGAAGATTGACTCTTCTTACTGTCTATGTTTTGAACCATTCCTGTGACACTAGTTATAGATTCCGATGCTTCACTTCAGGTTTACTGTATCCTTCTGACCTACTTATTGACGATGAAACACAGAAATTGCATCGGAATTAAATAGAAAACTCACAATGCCGACTTAAGTACAAGATGACTGACTCTTCATACTGTCTATGTTTTGAACCATTCCTGTGACACTAGTTATAGATTCCGATGCTTCACTCCAGGTTTACTGTATACGTTGGACCTGCTTATTGACGATGAAACACAGAAATTGCATCGGAATTAAATAGAAAAGGCACAATGCCGACTTAAGTACAAGAAGACTGACTCTTCTTAGTGATTATAGTTTGAACCATCGCTGTGACACTAGTTATAGTTTCCGATGCTTTACTTCAGCTTTACTGTATACCTAGGACATTCTTATTGACGATGAAACACAGAAATTGCATCGGAATTAAATAGAAAAGGCACAATGTCGACTTAAGTACAAGAAGACTGACTCTTCTTACTGTCTATGTTTGAACCATATCTGTGACACTAGTTATAGATTCCGATGCGTCACTCCAGGTTTACTGTAACCCTTGGACCTTCTTATTGACGATGAAACACAGAAATTGCATCGGAATTAAATAGAAAAGGCACAATGCCGACTTAAGTACAAGAAGACTGACTCTTCTTACTGACTAGGTTTTGAACCATTCCTGTGACACTAGTTATAGATTCAAATGCTTCACTTCAGGTTTACTGTATACCTTGTACCTTCTTATTGACGATGAAACACAGAAATTGCATCGGAATTAAATACAAAAGGCACAATACCGACGTAAGGACAAGAAGACTGACTCTTCTCACTGACTATGTTTTGAAACATTCCTGTGACTCTAGTTATAGATTCCGATGCTTCACTTCAGGTTTACTGTATCCCTTGGACCTTCTTATTGACGATGAATCACAGGAATTGCATCGGAATTAAACAAAAAAGGCACAATGCCGACTTAAGTACAAGAAGACTGACTCTTCCTACTGTCTATGTTTTGAACCATTCCTGTGACACTAGTTATAGATTCCGATGCTTCATTTCAGGTTTACTGTATCCCTCTGACCTTCATATTGACGATGAAACACAGAAACTGCATCGGAAAGAAATAGAAAAGGCACAATGCCGACTTAAGTACAAGAAGACTGACTCTTCTTACTGATAATAATTTGAACCATTTCGGTGACAATAGTTATAGATTCCGATGCTTCACTTCGGGTTTACTGTATACCTTGGACCTTCTAATTGACCATGAAACACAGAAATTGCATCGGAATTAAATAGAAAATGCTCAATGTCGACTTAAGTACAGGAACACTGACTCTTCTTACTGTCTATGTTTTGAACCATTCCTGTGACACTAGTTACAGATTCCGATGCTTCACTCTAGGTTTACTGTAACCCTTGTACCTTCTTATTGACGATGAAACACAGAAATTGCATCGGAATGAAATAGAAAAGGCACAATGCAAACTTAAGTACAAGAAGACTGACTATTCTTACTGACTATGTTTTGAACGATTCCTGTGACACTAGTTATAGATTCCGATGCTTCACTTCAGGTTTACAGTATACCTTGGACCTTCTTTTTGACGATTGAACACAGAAATTGCATCGGAATTAAATACAAAAGGCACAATGCCGACTTAAGTACAATAAGACTGACTCTTCCTATTGTCTATGTTTGAACCATTCCTGTGACACTAGTTTTGGATTCCGATGCTTCACTTCAGGTTTACTGTATCCCTCTGACCTACTTATTGACAATGAAACATAGAAATTGCATTGGAATTAAATTCAAAAGGCACAATGCCGACTTCAGTACAAGAAGACTGACTCTTCCTACTGTCTATGTTTTGAACCATTCCTGTGACACTAGTTATAGATTCCGATGCTTCACTTCAGGTTTACTGTATCCCTCTGACCTTATTGCCAATGAAACACAGAAATTGCATCGGAATTAAATACAAAAGGCACAATGCCGACTTAAGTATAAGAAGACTGACTCTTCTTACTGTCTATATTTTGAACCATTCCAGTGACACTAGTTATAGATGCCGATGCTTCACTTCAATTTTACTGTATCCCTAGGACCTTCTTATTGACGATGAATCACAGAAATTGCATCGGAATTAAATACAAAAGGCACAATGCCGACTTAAGTACTAGAAGACTGACTCTTCTTACTGTCTATATTTTGAACCATTCCAGTGACACTAGTTATAGATTCCGATGCTTCACTTTAGGTTTACTGTATTCCTTGGACCTTCGTATTGACGATGAAACACAGAAATTGCATCGAAATTAAATACAAAAGGCACAATGCCGACTTAAGTACAAGAAGACTGACTCTCCTTACTGTCTATGTTTTGAACCATTACTGTGTCACTAGTTATAGATTCCGATGCTTCACTCTAGGTATACTGTATCCCTTGGACCTTCTTTTTGACGATGAAACACAGATATTTCATCGGAATTAAATACAAAAGGCACAATGCCGACTTAAGGACAAGAAGACTGACTCTTCTTACTGACTATGTTTTGAACAATTCCTGTGACACTAGTTATAGATTCCGATGCCGCACTACAGGTTTACTGTATCCCTCTGACCTTCTTATTGACGATGAAACACAGAAATTGCATCGGAATTAAATACAAAAGGCACAATGCCGACTTAAGTTGAAGGAGACTGACTCTTCTTACTGTCTATTTTTTGAACCATTCCTGTGACACTAGTTATAGATTCAGATGCTTCACTCCAGGTTTACTGTATCGCTTGGACCTTCTTACTGACGATGAAACACAGAAACTGCATCGGAATGAAATAGAAAAGGCACAATGCCGACTTAAGTACAAGAAGACTGACTTTTATTACTAATAATAGTTTGAACCATTCCAGTGACAATAGTTATAGATTCCGATGCTTCACTTCAGGTTTACTGTATCCCTTGGACCTTGTTATTGACGGTGACACACAGAAATAGCATTGGAATTAAATACAAAAGGCAAAATGCCAACTTTAGTCCACGAAGACTGACTCTTCTTACTGTCTATGTTTTGAACCATTCCTGTGACACTAGTTATAGATTCCGATGCTTCACTTCAGGTTTACTGTATCCATCTGACCTTCTTATTGACGATGAAACACAGAAATTGCATCGGAATTAAATAGAAAACTCACAATGCCGACTTAAGTACAAGAAGACTGACTCTTCTTACTGTCTATGTTTTGAACCATTCCTGTGACACTAGTTATAGATTCCGATGCTTCACTCAAGGTTTACTATATCCCTTGGACCTTCTTATTGACGATGAAACACAGAAATTGCATCGAAATTAAATAGAAAAGGCACAATGCCGACTTAAGTACAAGAAGACTGACTCTTCTTAGTGATTATAGTTTGAACCATTGCTGTGACACTAGTTATAGATTCCGATGCTTTACTTCAGATTTACTGTATACCTTGGACCTTCTTATTGACGATGAAACACAGAAATTGCATTGGAATTAAATACAAAATGCACAATGCCGACTTAAGTACAAGAGGACTGACTCTTCTTACTGTCTGTATTTTGAACCATTCAGTGACACTAGTTATAGATTCCGATGCTTCAGGTTTACTGAATTCCTTGGACCTTCTTATTGACGATGAAACACAGAAATTGCATCGGAATTAAATAAAAAAGGCACAATGTCGTCTTAAGTACAAGAAGACTGACTCTTCTTACACTCTATGATTTTAACCATTCCAGTGAAACTAGTTATAGATTCCGACGCTTCACTCCAGGTTTACTGTATCCCTTGGACCTTCTTATTGACGATGAAACACAGAAATTGCAATGGAATTAAATAGAAAATGCACAATGCCGACTTAAGTACAAGAAGACTGACTCTCCTTACTGACTATGTTTTGAACCATTCCTGTGACACTAGTTATAGATTCCGATGCTTCACTTCAGGTTTACTGTATACCTTGGACCTTCTTATTGACGATGAAACACAGAAATTGCATCGGAATTTAATACAAAATGCACATTGCCGACTTAAGTACAAGAAGACTGACTCTTCTTACTATTTATATTTTGAACCATTCCAATGACACTAGTTATAGATTCCGATGCTTCACTTCAGGTTTACTGTATCCCTCTGACCTTCTTATTGACGATGAAACACAAAAATTGCATCGGAATTAAATACAAAAGGCACAATGCCGACTTAAGTACATGAAGACTTACACTTCTTACTGTCTATTTTTGGAACCATTCCTGTGACACTAGTAATAGATTGCGATGCTTCACTCCAAGTTTACTGTATCCCTTGGACCTTCTTATTGCCGATGAAATACAGAAATTGTATCGGATTGAAATAGAAAAGGCACAATGGCGACTTAAGTACAAGAAGACTGACTATTATTACTGATAAAAGTTTGAACCATTCCTGTTACAATAGTTATAGATTCCGATGCTTCACTTCAAATTTACTGTATCCCTTGGACCTTATTCTTGACGGTGAAACACAGAAATAGCATTGGAATTAAAGAGAAAAGGCACAATGACGACTTAAGTACAAGAAGACTGACTCTTCTTTCTGTCAATTTTTTGAACAATTCCTGTGACACTAGTTATAGATTCCGATGCTTCACTCCAGGGTTACTGATCCCTTGGACCTTCTTATTGGCGATGAAACACAGAAATTGCATCGGAATTAAAAAAAAAAACGCACAATGCCGACTAAAGGACAAGAAGACTGAGTCTTCTTACTGACTTTGTTTTGCACCAATCCTGTGACACTAGGTATAGATACCGATGCTTGACTTCAGTTTTAGGGTATCCCTTGGACCTTCTTATTGACGATGAAACACAGAAATTGCATCGGAATTAAATAGAAAAGTCACAATGTCGACTTAAGTACAAGAAGACTGACTCTTCTTACTGTCTATAATTTGAACCATTCCTGTGACACTAGTTATAGATTCCGATGCTTCACTTCAGGTTTACTGAATCCCTTGGATCTTCTTATTGACGATGAAACAGAGAAATTGCATCGGAATTAAATGGAAAAGGCACAATGCCGACTTATGTACAAGAAGACTGACTCTTCTTACTGACTATGCTTTGAACCATTCCTGTGACACTAGTTATAGATTACGATGCTTCACTTGAGGTTTACTGTATACCTTGGAAGTTCTTATTGACGGTGAAACACAGAAATTGCATCGAAATGAAATACAAAAGGCACAATGCCGACTTATGTACAAGAAGACTGACTCTTCCTACTGTCTATCTTTGATCCATTCCTGTGACACTAGTTTTAGATTCCGATTCTTTACTTCAGGTTTACTGTATCCCTCAGACTTTCTTATTGACCATGAAACACAGAAATTGCGTCGGAATTAAATACCAAAGGCACAATGCCGACTTAAGTACAAGAAGACTGACTCTTCCTACTGTCTATGTTTTGAACCATTTCTGTGACACTAGTTATAGAGTCCGATGCTTCACTTCAGGTTTACTGTATCTCTTGGACCTTCTTATTGACGATGAATCACTGAAATTGCATCGGAATTAAATACAAAAGGCACAATGCCGACTTAAGTACAAGAAGACTGACTCTTCTTACTGTGTATTTTTTGAACCATTCCAGTGACACTAGTTATAGATTCCGATGCTTCACTTCAGGTTTACTGTACCCCTTGGACCTTCTTATTGACGATGAAACACAGAAATTGCATCGGAATTAAATACAAAAGGCACAATGCCGACTTAAGTACAAGAAGACTGACTCTTCTTACTGTCTATTTTTTGAACAATTCCTGTGACACTAGTTATAGATTCCGATGCTTCACTTCAGGTTTGCTGTATCCCTCTGACCTTCTTATTGACGATGAAACACAGAAATTGCATCGGAATTAAATACAAAAGGCACAATGCCTACTTAAGTACAAGAAGAATGACTCTTCTTACTGTCTATGTTTGAAACATACCTGTGACACTAGTTATAGAGTCCGATGCTTCACTTCAGGTTTACTCTATCTCTTGGACCTTATCATTGACGATGAATCACAGAAATTGCATCGGAATTAAATACAAAATGCACAATGCCGACTTAAGTACAAGGAGACTGAATCTTCTTACTGTCTATATTTTGAACCTATCCAGTGACACTAGTTATAGATTCCGATGCTTCACTTCAGGTTTACTGTACCCCTTGGACCTTCTTATTGACGATGAAACACAGAAATTGCATCGGAAGTAAATACTAAGAGCACAATGCCGACTTAAGTACAGGAAGACTGACTCTTCTTACTGTCAATGTTTTGAACCATCATTGTGACACTAGTTATAGATTCCGATTCTTCACTCCAGGTTTGCTGTATCCCTCTGACCTTCTTATTGACGATGAAACACAGATATTGCATCGGAATTAAATACAAAAGGAACAATGCCGACTTAAGTACAAGAAGACTGACTCTTCTTACTGTCTATTTTTTGAACAATTCCTGTGACACTAGTTATAGATTCCGATGCTTCACTTCAGGTTTACTGTATCCCACTGACCTTCTTATTGACGATGAAACACGGAAATTGCATTGGAATTGAATACAAAAGGCACAATGCCGACTTAAGTACAAGAAGACTCTCTCTTCTTCCCGTCTATGTTTGAACCATTCCTGTGACACTAGTTATAGATTCCGATGCTTCACTTCAGGTTAACTGTATCCCTCTGACCTTCTTATTGACGATGTAACACAGAAATTGCATCGGAATTAAATAGAAATGGCACAATGCCGACATAAGTACAAGAAGACTGACTCATCATACTGTCTAAGTTTTGAACCATCCCTGTGACATTAGTTATAGATTCCGATGCTTCACTCCAGGTTTACTGTATCCCTCTGACCATCTTATTGACGATGAAACACAGAAATTGCATCGGAATTCAATACAAAAGGCACAATGCCGACTTAAGTACAAGAAGTCTGACTCTTCTTACTGTCTATTTTTTGAACAATTCCTGTGACACTAGTTATAGATTCCGATGCTTCACTTCAGGTTTACTGTATCCCTCCGACCTTCTTATTGACGATGAAACACAGAAATTGCATCGGAATTAAATACAAAAGGCACAATGCCGACTTAAGTACTAGAAGAATGACTCTTCTTACTGTCTATGTTTGAACCATTCCTGTGACACATGTTATAGAGTCCGATGCTTCACTTCAGGTTTACTGTATCTCTTGGACCGTCTTATTGACGATGAATCACAGAAATTGCATCGGTATTAAATACAAAAGGCACAATGCCGACTTAAGTAAAATTAGACTGACTCTTCTTACTGTCTATATTTTGAACCATTCCAGTGACACTAGTTATAGATTCCGATGCTTCACTTCAGGTTTACTGTATCCCTCTGACCTTCTTATTGACGATGAAACACAGAAATTGCACCGGAATTAAATACAAAAGGCACAATGCCGACTTAAGTACAAGAAGTCTTACTCTTCTTACTGTCTATTTTTGGAACCATTCCTGTGACACTAGTAATAGATTGCGATGCTTCACTCCAGGGTTATTGTATCCCTTGGACCTTCTTATTGGCGATGAAACACAGAAATTGCATCGGAATTAAATACAAAAGGCACAATGCCGACTAAAGGACAAGAAGACTGAGTCTTCTTACAGACTTTGTTTTGCACTAATCCTGTGACACTAGGTATGGATACCGATGCTTGACTTCAGTTTTAGGGTATCCCTTGGACCTTCTTATTGCCGATGAAACACAGAAATTGAATCGGAATTAAATACAAAAGGCAGAATGGCGACTTAAGGACAAGAAGACTAACTCTTCTTACTGACTATGTTTGAACCATTTCTGTGACACTAGTTATAGATTCCGATGCTTCAATTCAGATTTACTGTTTCCCTTGGACCTTCTTATTGACGATGAAACACAGAAATTGCATCGGAATTAAATACAAAAGGCACAATGCCGACTTAAGTACAAGAAGACTGACTCTTCCTACTGTCTATGTTTTGAACCAATTCTGTGACACTAGCTATAGAGTCCGATGCTTCACTTCAGGTTTACTGTATCTCTTGGACCTTCTTATTGACGATGAATCACAGAAATTGAATCGGAATTAAATACAAAAGGCACAATGCCGACTTAAGTACAAGAAGACTGACTCTTCTTACTGTCTATGTTTTGAACCATCACTGTGACACTAGTTATAGATTCCCATTCTTCACTCCAGGTTAACTGTATCCTTCTGACCTTCTTATTGACGATGAAACACGGAAATTGCATCGGAATTAAATACAAAAGGCACAATGCCGACTTAAGTACAAGAAGACTGACTCTTCTTACTGTCTATTTTTTGAACAATTCCTGTGACACTAGTTATAGATTCCGATGCTTCACTTCAGGTTTGCTGTATCCCTCTGACCTTCTTATTGACGATGAAACACAGAAATTGCATCGGAATTAAATACAAAAGGCACAATGCCTACTTAAGTACAAGAAGACTGACTCTTCTTACTGTCTATGTTTGAAACATACCTGTGACACTAGTTATAGAGTCCGATGCTTCACTTCAGGTTTACTCTATCTCTTGGACCTTATTATTGACGATGAATCACAGAAATTGCATCGGAATTAAATACAAAAGGCACAATGCCGACTTAAGTACAAGGAGACTGAATCTTCTTACTGTCTATATTTTGAACCATTAAAGTGACACTAGTTATAGATTCCGATGCTTCACTTCAGGTTTACTGTACCCCTTGGACCTTCTTATTGACGATGAAACACAGAAATTGAATCGGAATTAAATACAAAAGGAACAATGCCGACTTAAGTACAAGAAGACTGACTCTTCTTACTGACTATTTTTTGAACAATTCCTGTGACACTAGTTATAGATTCCGATGCTTCACTTCAGGTTTACTTTATCCCTCTGACCTTCTTATTGACGATGAAACACAGAAATTGCATCGGAATTAAATACAAAAGGCACAATGCCGACTTAAGTACAAGAAGACTGACTCTTCTTACTGTCTATTTTTTTAACAATTCCTGTGACACTAGTTATAGTTTCCGATGCTTCACTTCAGGTTTACTGTATCCCTCTGACCTTCTTGTTGACGATGAAACACGGAAATTGCATCGGAATTAAATACAAAAGGCACAATGCCGACTTAAGTACAAGAAGACTGTCTCTTCTTACTGTCTATGTTTGAACCATTCCCGTGACACTTGTTATAGATTCCGATGCTTAACCTCAAGTTTACTGTATCCCTCTGACCTTCTTATTGACGATGAAACACAGAAATTACATCGGAATTAAATAGAAAAAGCACAATGCCGACATAAGTACAAGAAGACTGACTCATCTTACTGTCTATGTTTTGAACCATCACTGTGACACTAGTTATAGATTCCGATTCTTCACTCCAGGTTTGCTGTATCCCTCTGACCTTCTTATTGACGATGAAACACAGAAATTGAATCGGAATTAAATACTAAAGGAACAATGCCGACTTAAGTACAAGAAGACTGACTCTTCTTACTGACTATTTTTTGAACAATTCCTGTGACACTAGTTATAGATTCCGATGCTTCACTTCAGGTTTACTTTATCCCTCTGACCTTCTTATTGACGATGAAACACAGAAATTGCATCGGAATTAAACACAAAAGGCACAATGCCGATTTAAGTACAAGAAGAATGACTCTTCTTACTGTCTATGTTTGAACCATTCCTGTGACACATGTTATAGAGTCCGATGCTTCACTTCAGGTTTACTGTACCCCTTGGAACTTCTTATTGACGATGAAACACAGAAATTCCATCCGAAGTAAATACACAAAGCACAATGCCGACTTAAGTACAAGAAGACTGACCCTTCTTACTGTCTATGTTTTGAACCATCACTGTGACACTAGTTATAGATTCCCATTCTTCACTCCAGGTTTACTGTATCCCTCTGACCTTCTTATTGACGATGATACACAGAAATTGCATCGGAATGAAATACAAAAGGCTCAATGCCGACTTAAGTACAAGAAGACTGACTCTTCTTACTGTCTATTTTTTGAACAATTCCTGTGACACTAGTTATAGATTCCGATGCTTCACTTCAGGTTTACTGTATCCCTCTGACCTTCTTATTGACGATGAAACACAGAAATTGCATCGGAATTAAATACAAAAGGCACAATGCCGACTTAAGGGCAGGAAGACTGACTCTTCTTACTGACTTTGTTTTGAACCAATCTTATGACACTAGGTATAGATTCCGATGCTTGACTTCAGTTTTAGTGTATCCCTTGGACCTTCTTATTGACGATGAAACACAGAAATTGCATCGAAATTAAATAGATAAGGCACAATGTCGACTTAAGTACAAGAAGACTGACTCTTCTTACTGTCTATGTTTTGAACTATTCCTGTGACACTAGTTATAGATTCCGATGCTTCACTTCAGGTTTACTGTATCTCTTGGACCATCTTATTGACGATGAATCACAGAAATTGCATCGGAATTAAATACAAAGGCACAATGCCGACTTAAGTACAAGAAGACTGACTCTTCTTACTGTCTATATTTTGAACCATTCCAGTGACACTAGTTATAGATCCGGATGCTTCACTTCAGAGTTACTGTACCCCTTGGACCTTCTTATTGACGATGAAACACTGAAATTGCATCGGAAGTAAATACAAAAAGCACAATGCCGACTTGAGTACAAGAAGACTGACTCTTCTTACTGTCTATGTTTTGAACCATCACTGTGACACTAGTTATAGATTCCGATTCTTCGCTCCAGGTTTACTGTATCCCTCTGACCTTCTTATTGACGATGAAACACAGAAATTGCATCTGAATTAAATAGAAAAGGCACAGTGCTGACATAAGTACAAGAAGACTGACTCATCTTACTGTCTATGTTTTGAACCATCCCTGTGACATTAGTTACAGATTCCGATGCTTCACTCCAGGTTTACTGTATCCCTCTGACCTTCATATTGACGATGAAACACAGAAATTGCATCGGAATTAAATACAAAAGGCACAATGCCGACTTAAGTACAAGAAGACTGACTGTTCTTACTGTCTATGTTTGAACCGTTCCTGAGACACTAGTTATTTTGTCCGATGCTTCACTTCAGGTTTACTGTATCTCTTGGACCTTCTTATTGACGATGAATCACAGAAATTGCATCGGAATTAAATACAAAAGGCACAATGCCGACTTAAGTACAAGAAGACTGACACTTCTTACTGTCTATGTTTTGAACCATCACTGTGACACTAGTTATAGATTCCGATTCTTCACTCCAGGTTTACTGTATCCCTCTGACCTTCTTATTGCCGATGAAACACAGAAATTGCATCGGAATTAAATACAAAAGGCACAATGCCGACTTAAGTACGAGAAGGCTGACTCTTCTTACTGTCTATTTTTTGAACAATTCCTGTGACACTAGTTATAGATTCCGATGCATCACTTCAGGTTTACTGTATCCCTCTGACCTTCTTATTGACGATGAAACACGGAAATTGCATCGGAATTAAATACAAAAGGCACAATGCCGACTTAAGTACAAGAAGACTGTCTCTTCTAACTGTCTATGTTTGAACCATTCCTGTGACACTAGTTATAGATTCCGATGCTTCACTTCAGGTTTACTGTATCCCTCTGACCTTCTTATTGACGATGAAACACAGAAATTGCATCGGAATATAATTGAAAAGGCACAATGCCGACTTAAGTACAAGAAGACTGACTCTTCTTACTGTCTATTTTTTGAACAATTCCTGTGACACTAGTTATAGATTCCGATGCTTCACTTCAGGTTTACTGTATCCCTCTGACCTTCTTATTGACGATGAAACACAGAAATTGCATCGGAAGTACACACACAAAGCACAATGCCGACTTAAGTACAAAAAGACTGACACTTCTTACTGTCTATATTTTGAACCATCACTGTGACACTAGTTATAGATTCCGATTCTTCACTCCAGGTTTACTGTATCCCTTGGACCTTCTTATTGCCGGTGAAACACAGAAATTGCATCGGAATGAAATAGATAAGGCACATTGCCGACTTAAGTACAAGAAGAATGACTCTTATTACTGATAGTAGTTTGAACCATTCCTGTGACAATAGTTATAGATTCCGATGCTTCACTTTAAATTTACTGTATCCCTTGGACCTTGGTGTTGATGGTGAAACACAGAAATAGCATTGGAATTAAATACAAAAGGCACAATGCCGTCTTAAATACAAGAGGACTGACTCTTCTTACTGTCTATATTTTGAACAATTCCTGTGACACTAGTTATAGATTCCGATGCTTCACTCCAGGGTTACTGTATCCCTTGGACCTTCTTATTGACGATGAAACACAGAAATTGCATCGGAATTAAATACAAAAGGCACAATGCCGACTTAAGGACAAGAAGACTGACTCTTCTTACTGACTTTGTTTTGAACCAATCCTGTGACACTAGGTATAGATTCCGATGCTTGACTTCAGTTTTATTGTATCCCTTGGACCTTCTTATTGACGATGAAACACAGAAATTGCATCGAAATTAAATAGAAAAGGCACAATGCCGACTTAAGTACAAGAAGACTGACTCTTCTTACAGTCTATTTTTTGAACAATTCCTGTGACACTAGTTATAGATTCCGATGCTTCACTTCAGGTTTACTGTATCCCTCTGACCGTATTATTGACGATGAAACACAGAAATTGCATCGGAATTAAATACAAAAGTCACAATGCCGACTTACGTACAAGAAGACTGACTCTTCTTACTGTCTATATTTTGAACCATTCCAGTGACACTAGTATAGATTCCGATGTTTCACTTCAGGTTTACTGTACCCCTTGGACCCTCTTATTGACGATGAAACACAGAAATTTCATCGGATGTAAATACAAAAAGCACAATGCCGACTTAAGTACAAGAAGACTGACACTTCTTACTGTCTATGTTTGAACCATCACTGTGACACTAGTTATAGATTCCGATTCTTCACTCCAGGTTTACTGTATCCCTCTGACCTTCTTATTGCCGATGAAACACAGAAATTGCATCGGAATCAAATACAAAAGGCACAATGCCGACTTAAGTACAAGAAGGCTGACTCTTCTTACTGTCTATTTTTTGAACAATTCCTGTGACACTAGTTATAGATTCCGATGCTTCACTTCAGGTTTACTGTATCCCTCTGAACTTCTTATTGACGATGAAACACGGAAATTGCATCGGAATTAAATACAAAAGGCACAATGCCGACTTAAGTACAAGAAGACTGTCTCTTCTTACTGTCTATATTTGAACCATTCCTGTGACACTAGTTATAGTTTCCGATGCTTCACTTCAGGTTTACTGTATCCCTCTGACCTTCTTATTGACGATGAAACACAGAAATTGCATCGGAATTAAATTGAAAAGGCACAATGCCGACATAAGTACAAGAAGACTGACTCATCTCACTGTCTATGTTTTGAACCACCCCTGTGACACTAGTTATAGAGTCCGATGCTTCACTTCAGGTTTACTGTATCTCTTGGACCTTGTTATTGACGATGAATCTCAGAAATTGCATCTGAATTAAATACAAAAGGCACAATGCCGACTTATGTACAAGGAGACTGACTCTTCTTACTGTCTATGTTTTGAACCATTCCTGTGACACTAGTTATAGATTCCGATGCTTCATTCCAGGTTTACTGTATCCCTTGGACCTTCTTATTGACGATGAAACACAGAAATTGCATCGGAACTAAATACAAAGGGCACAATGCCGACTTAAGTACAAGAAGACCGACTCATCCTACTGTCAACGTTTTGCACCAATTCTGTGACACTAGTTATAGAGTCCGATGCTTCACTTCAGGTTTACTTTATACCTTGGACCATCTTATTGACGATGAAACACAGAAATTGCATCGGAATTAAATTCAAAAGGCACAATGCCGACTTAAGTACAAGAAGACTGACTCTTCTTACTGTCTATATTTTGAACCATTCCAGTGACACTAGTTATAGATCCGGATGCTTCACTTCAGAGTTACTGTACCCCTTGGACCTTCTTATTGACGATGAAACACAGAAATTGCATCGGAAGTAAATACAAAAAGCACAATGCCGACTTAAGTACAAGAAGACTGACTCTTATTACTGTCTATGTTTTGAACCATCACTGTGACACTAGTTATAGATTCCGATTCTTCGCTCCAGGTTTACTGTATCCCTCTGACCTTCTTATTGACGATGAAACACAGAAATTGCATCTGAATTAAATACAAAAGGCACAATGCCGACTTAAGTACAAGAAGACTGACTGTTCTTACTGTCTATGTTTGAACCGTTCCTGAGACACTAGTTATAGAGTCCGATGCTAAACTTCAGGTTTACTGTATCTCTTGGACCTTCTTATTGACGATGAATCACAGAAATTGCATCGGAATTAAATACAAAAGGCACAATGCCGACTTAAGTACGAGAAGGCTGACTCTTCTTACTGTCTATTTTTTGAACAATTCCTGTGACACTAGTTATAGATTCCGATGCTTCACTTCAGGTTTACTGTATCCCTCTGACCTTCTTATTGACGATGAAACACGGAAATTGCATCGGAATTAAATACAAAAGGCACAATGCCGACTTAAGTACAAGAAGACTGTCTCTTCTAACTGTCTATGTTTGAACCATTCCTGTGACACTAGTTATAGATTCCGATGCTTCACTTCAGGTTTACTGTATCCCTCTGACCTTCTTATTGACGATGAAACACAGAAATTGCATCGGAATTAAATTGAAAAGGCACAATGCCGACTTAAGTACAAGAAGACTGACTCTTCTTACTGTCTATTTTTTGAACAATTCCTGTGACACTAGATATAGATTCCGATGCTTCCCTTCAGGTTTACTGTATCCCTCTGACCTTCTTATTGACGATGAAACACAGAAATTGCATCGGAAGTACACACACAAAGCACAATGCCGACTTAAGTACAAAAAGACTGACACTTCTTACTGTCTATATTTTGAACCATCACTGTGACACTAGTTATAGATTCCGATTCTTCACTCCAGGTTTACTGTATCCCTTGGACCTTCTTATTGCCGGTGAAACACAGAAATTGCATCGGAATGAAATAGATAAGGCACAATGCCGACTTAAGTACAAGAAGACTGACTCTTATTACTGATAATAGTTTGAACCATTCCTGTGACAATAGTTATAGATTCCGATGCTTCCCTTCAGGTTTACTGTATCCCTCTGACCTTATTATTGACGATGAAACACAGAAATTGCATCGGAATTAAATACAAAAGGCACAATGCCGACTTACGTACAAGAAGACTGACTCTTCTTACTGTCTATATTTTGAACCATTCCAGTGACACTAGTATAGATTCCGATGTTTCACTTCAGGTTTACTGTACCCCTTGGACCCTCTTATTGACGATGAAACACAGAAATTGCATCGGAACTAAATACAAAGGGCACAATGCCGACTTAAGTACAAAAAGACCGACTCATCCTACTGTCTACGTTTTGCACCAATTCTGTGACACTAGTTATAGAGTCCGATGCTTCACTTCAGGTTTACTTTATACCTTGGACCATCTTATTGACGATGAAACACAGAAATTGCATCGGAATTAAATACAAAAGGCACAATGCCGACTTCAGTACTTAAAGACTGACTCTTCTTACTGACAATGATTTTAACCATTCCTGTGACACTAGTTATGGATTCCGATGCTTCACTTCAGGTTTACTGTATCCCTTGGACCTTCTTATTGGCGATGAAACACAGAAATTGCATCGGAATAAAATACAAAAGGCAAAATGCCGACTTAAGTACACGAAGACTGACTCTTCTTACTGTCAATGCTTTGAACCATTCCTGTGACACTAGTTATAGATTCCGATGCTACACTCCAGGATTACTGTATCCCTTGGACCTTTTTATTGACGATGAAACACTGAAATTGCATCGGAATTAAATACAAAAGGCAAAATGCCGACTTAAGTACAAGAAGACATACTCTTCTTACTGACTATGTTTTGAACCATTCCTGTGACACTAGTTATAGATTCCGATGCTTCACTTCAGGTTTACTGTATCCCTCTGACCTTCTTATTGACGATGAAACACAGAAATTGCATCGGAATTAAATAGAAAAGGCACAATGTCGACTTAAGTACAAGAAGACTGACTCTTCTTACTGTCTATGTTTTGAACCATTCCTGTGACACTAGTTATAGATTCCGATGCTTCATTCCAGGTTTACTGTATCCCTTGGAAATTCTTATTGACGATGAAACACAGAAATTGCATCGGAATTAAATACAAAGGGCATAATGCCGACTTAAGTACAAGAAGACTGACGCTTCTTACTGACTATGTTTTGAACCATTCCTGTGACACTAGTTATAGATTCCGATGCTTCACTTCAGGTTTACTGTATCCCTCTGACCTTCTTATTGACGATGAAACACAGAAATTGCATCGGAATTAAATACAAAAGGCACAATGCCGACTTAAGGGCAGGAAGACTGACTCTTCTTACTGACTTTGTTTTGAACCAATCTTATGACACTAGGTATAGATTCCGATGCTTGACTTCAGTTTTAGTGTATCCCTTGGACCTTCTTATTGACGATGAAACACAGAAATTGCATCGAAATTAAATAGATAAGGCACAATGTCGACTTAAGTACAAGAAGACTGACTCTTCTTACTGTCTATGTTTTGAACTATTCCTGTGACACTAGTTATAGATTCCGATGCTTCACTTCAGGTTTACTGTATCTCTTGGACCATCTTATTGACGATGAATCACAGAAATTGCATCGGAATTAAATACAAAGGCACAATGCCGACTTAAGTACAAGAAGACTGACTCTTCTTACTGTCTATATTTTGAACCATTCCAGTGACACTAGTTATAGATCCGGATGCTTCACTTCAGAGTTACTGTACCCCTTGGACCTTCTTATTGACGATGAAACACTGAAATTGCATCGGAAGTAAATACAAAAAGCACAATGCCGACTTAAGTACAAGAAGACTGACTCTTCTTACTGTCTATGTTTTGAACCATCACTGTGACACTAGTTATAGATTCCGATTCTTCGCTCCAGGTTTACTGTATCCCTCTGACCTTCTTATTGACGATGAAACACAGAAATTGCATCTGAATTAAATAGAAAAGGCACAGTGCTGACATAAGTACAAGAAGACTGACTCATCTTACTGTCTATGTTTTGAACCATCCCTGTGACATTAGTTATAGATTCCGATGCTTCACTCCAGGTTTA
The DNA here is from genome assembly GCF_023864345.2 of Schistocerca serialis cubense. NCBI lineage: Eukaryota > Metazoa > Arthropoda > Insecta > Orthoptera > Acrididae > Schistocerca > Schistocerca serialis. Next base: position 983,956,113 of record NC_064641.1, read on the forward strand.
CTGTATCCCTCTGACCTTCATATTGACGATGAAACACAGAAATTGCATCGGAATTAAATTGAAAAGGCACAATGCCGACTTAAGTACAAGAAGACTGACTCTTCTTACTGTCTATTTTTTGAACAATTCCTGTGACACTAGATATAGATTCCGATGCTTCCCTTCAGGTTTACTGTATCCCTCTGACCTTCTTATTGACGATGAAACACAGAAATTGCATCGGAAGTACACACACAAAGCACAATGCCGACTTAAGTACAAAAAGACTGACACTTCTTACTGTCTATATTTTGAACCATCACTGTGACACTAGTTATAGATTCCGATTCTTCACTCCAGGTTTACTGTATCCCTTGGACCTTCTTATTGCCGGTGACACACAGAAATTGCATCGGAATGAAATAGATAAGGCACAATGCCGACTTAAGTACAAGAAGACTGACTCTTATTACTGATAATAGTTTGAACCATTCCTGTGACAATAGTTATAGATTCCGATGCTTCCCTTCAGGTTTACTGTATCCCTCTGACCTTATTATTGACGATGAAACACAGAAATTGCATCGGAATTAAATACAAAAGGCACAATGCCGACTTACGTACAAGAAGACTGACTCTTCTTACTGTCTATATTTTGAACCATTCCAGTGACACTAGTATAGATTCCGATGTTTCACTTCAGGTTTACTGTACCCCTTGGACCCTCTTATTGACGATGAAACACAGAAATTGCATCGGAACTAAATACAAAGGGCACAATGCCGACTTAAGTACAAAAAGACCGACTCATCCTACTGTCTACGTTTTGCACCAATTCTGTGACACTAGTTATAGAGTCCGATGCTTCACTTCAGGTTTACTTTATACCTTGGACCATCTTATTGACGATGAAACACAGAAATTGCATCGGAATTAAATACAAAAGGCACAATGCCGACTTCAGTACTTAAAGACTGACTCTTCTTACTGACAATGATTTTAACCATTCCTGTGACACTAGTTATGGATTCCGATGCTTCACTTCAGGTTTACTGTATCCCTTGGACCTTCTTATTGGCGATGAAACACAGAAATTGCATCGGAATAAAATACAAAAGGCAAAATGCCGACTTAAGTACACGAAGACTGACTCTTCTTACTGTCAATGCTTTGAACCATTCCTGTGACACTAGTTATAGATTCCGATGCTACACTCCAGGATTACTGTATCCCTTGGACCTTTTTATTGACGATGAAACACTGAAATTGCATCGGAATTAAATACAAAAGGCAAAATGCCGACTTAAGTACAAGAAGACATACTCTTCTTACTGACTATGTTTTGAACCATTCCTGTGACACTAGTTATAGATTCCGATGCTTCACTTCAGGTTTACTGTATCCCTCTGACCTTCTTATTGACGATGAAACACAGAAATTGCATCGGAATTAAATAGAAAAGGCACAATGTCGACTTAAGTACAAGAAGACTGACTCTTCTTACTGTCTATGTTTTGAACCATTCCTGTGACACTAGTTATAGATTCCGATGCTTCATTCCAGGTTTACTGTATCCCTTGGAAATTCTTATTGACGATGAAACACAGAAATTGCATCGGAATTAAATACAAAGGGCATAATGCCGACTTAAGTACAAGAAGACTGACGCTTCTTACTGACTATGTTTTGAACCATTCCTGTGACACTAGTTATAGATTCCGATGCTTCACTTCAGGTTTACTGTATCCCTCTGACCTTCTTATTGACGATGAAACACAGAAATTGCATCGGAATTAAATACAAAAGGCACAATGCCGACTTAAGGGCAGGAAGACTGACTCTTCTTACTGACTTTGTTTTGAACCAATCTTATGACACTAGGTATAGATTCCAATGCTTGACTTCAGTTTTAGTGTATCCCTTGGACCTTCTTATTGACGATGAAACACAGAAATTGCATCGAAATTAAATAGATAAGGCACAATGTCGACTTAAGTACAAGAAGACTGACTCTTCTTACTGTCTATATTTTGAACCATTCCAGTGACACTAGTTATAGATCCGGATGCTTCACTTCAGAGTTACTGTACCCCTTGGACCTTCTTATTGACGATGAAACACTGAAATTGCATCGGAAGTAAATACAAAAAGCACAATGCCGACTTAAGTACAAGAAGACTGACTCTTCTTACTGTCTATGTTTTGAACCATCACTGTGACACTAGTTATAGATTCCGATTCTTCGCTCCAGGTTTACTGTATCCCTCTGACCTTCTTATTGACGATGAAACACAGAAATTGCATCTGAATTAAATAGAAAAGGCACAGTGCTGACATAAGTACAAGAAGACTGACTCATCTTACTGTCTATGTTTTGAACCATCCCTGTGACATTAGTTATAGATTCCGATGCTTCACTCCAGGTTTACTGTATCCCTCTGACCTTCATATTGACGATGAAACACAGAAATTGCATCGGAATTAAATACAAAAGGCACAATGCCGACTTAAGTACAAGAAGACTGACTGTTCTTACTGTCTATGTTTGAACCGTTCCTGAGACACTAGTTATTTTGTCCGATGCTTCACTTCAGGTTTACTGTATCTCTTGGACCTTCTTATTGACGATGAATCACAGAAATTGCATCGGAATTAAATACAAAAGGCACAATGCCGACTTAAGTACAAGAAGACTGACACTTCTTACTGTCTATGTTTTGAACCATCACTGTGACACTAGTTATAGATTCCGATTCTTCACTCCAGGTTTACTGTATCCCTCTGACCTTCTTATTGCCGATGAAACACAGAAATTGCATCGGAATTAAATACAAAAGGCACAATGCCGACTTAAGTACGAGAAGGCTGACTCTTCTTACTGTCTATTTTTTGAACAATTCCTGTGACACTAGTTATAGATTCCGATGCATCACTTCAGGTTTACTGTATCCCTCTGACCTTCTTATTGACGATGAAACACGGCAATTGCATCGGAATTAAATACAAAAGGCACAATGCCGACTTAAGTACAAGAAGACTGTCTCTTCTAACTGTCTATGTTTGAACCATTCCTGTGACACTAGTTATAGATTCCGATGCTTCATTTCAGGTTTACTGTATCCCTCTGACCTTCTTATTGACGATGAAACACAGAAATTGCATCGGAATTAAATTGAAAAGGCACAATGCCGACTTAAGTACAAGAAGACTGACTCTTCTTACTGTCTATTTTTTGAACAATTCCTGTGACACTAGTTATAGATTCCGATGCTTCACTTCAGGTTTACTGTATCCCTCTGACCTTCTTATTGACGATGAAACACAGAAATTGCATCGGAAGTACACACACAAAGCACAATGCCGACTTAAGTACAAAAAGACTGACACTTCTTACTGTCTATATTTTGAACCATCACTGTGACACTAGTTATAGATTCCGATTCTTCACTCCAGGTTTACTGTATCCCTTGGACCTTCTTATTGCCGGTGAAACACAGAAATTGCATCGGAATGAAATAGATAAGGCACATTGCCGACTTAAGTACAAGAAGACTGACTCTTATTACTGATAATAGTTTGAACCATTCCTGTGACAATAGTTATAGATTCCGATGCTTCACTTTAAATATACTGTATCCCTTGGACCTTGGTGTTGATGGTGAAACACAGAAATAGCATTGGAATTAAATACAAAAGGCACAATGCCGTCTTAAATACAAGAGGACTGACTCTTCTTACTGTCTATTTTTTGAACAATTCCTGTGACACTAGTTATAGATTCCGATGCTTCACTCCAGGGTTACTGTATCCCTTGGACCTTCTTATTGACGATGAAACACAGAAATTGCATCGGAATTAAATACAAAAGGCACAATGCCGACTTAAGGACAAGAAGACTGACTCTTCTTACTGACTTTGTTTTGAACCAATCCTGTGACACTAGGTATAGATTCCGATGCTTGACTTCAGTTTTATTGTATCCCTTGGACCTTCTTATTGACGATGAAACACAGAAATTGCATCGAAATTAAATAGAAAAGGCACAATGCCGACTTAAGTACAAGAAGACTGACTCTTCTTACAGTCTATCTCTTGAACAATTCCTGTGACACTAGTTATAGATTCCGATGCTTCACTTCAGGTTTACTGTATCCCTCTGACCTTATTATTGACGATGAAACACAGAAATTGCATCGGAATTAAATACAAAAGGCACAATGCCGACTTACGTACAAGAAGACTGACTCTTCTTACTGTCTATATTTTGAACCATTCCAGTGACACTAGTATAGATTCCGATGTTTCACTTCAGGTTTACTGTACCCCTTGGACCCTCTTATTGACGATGAAACACAGAAATTTCATCGGATGTAAATACAAAAAGCACAATGCCGACTTAAGTACAAGAAGACTGACACTTCTTACTGTCTATGTTTGAACCATCACTGTGACACTAGTTATAGATTCCGATTCTTCACTCCAGGTTTACTGTATCCCTCTGACCTTCTTATTGCCGATGAAACACAGAAATTGCATCGGAATCAAATACAAAAGGCACAATGCCGACTTAAGTACAAGAAGGCTGACTCTTCTTACTGTCTATTTTTTGAACAATTCCTGTGACACTAGTTATAGATTCCGATGCTTCACTTCAGGTTTACTGTATCCCTCTGAACTTCTTATTGACGATGAAACACAGAAATTGCATCGGAATTAAATACAAAAGGCACAATGCCGACTTAAGTACAAGAAGACTGTCTCTTCTTACTGTCTATATTTGAACCATTCCTGTGACACTAGTTATAGATTCCGATGCTTCACTTCAGGTTTACTGTATCCCTCTGACCTTCTTATTGACGATGAAACACAGAAATTGCATCGGAATTAAATTGAAAAGGCACAATGCCGACATAAGTACAAGAAGACTGACTCATCTCACTGTCTATGTTTTGAACCACCCCTGTGACACTAGTTATAGAGTCCGATGCTTCACTTCAGGTTTACTGTATCTCTTGGACCTTGTTATTGACGATGAATCTCAGAAATTGCATCTGAATTAAATACAAAAGGCACAATGCCGACTTATGTACAAGGAGACTGACTCTTCTTACTGTCTATGTTTTGAAACATTCCTGTGACACTAGTTATAGATTCCGATGCTTCATTCCAGGTTTACTGTATCCCTTGGACCTTCTTATTGACGATGAAACACAGAAATTGCATCGGAACTAAATACAAAGGGCACAATGCCGACTTAAGTACAAGAAGACCGACTCATCCTACTGTCTACGTTTTGCACCAATTCTGTGACACTAGTTATAGAGTCCGATGCTTCACTTCAGGTTTACTTTATACCTTGGACCATCTTATTGACGATGAAACACAGAAATTGCATCGGAATTAAATTCAAAAGGCACAATGCCGACTTAAGTACAAGAAGACTGACTCTTCTTACTGTCTATATTTTGAACCATTCCAGTGACACTAGTTATAGATCCGGATGCTTCACTTCAGAGTTACTGTACCCCTTGGACCTTCTTATTGACGATGAAACACAGAAATTGCATCGGAAGTAAATACAAAAAGCACAATGCCGACTTAAGTACAAGAAGACTGACTCTTATTACTGTCTATGTTTTGAACCATCACTGTGACACTAGTTATAGATTCCGATTCTTCGCTCCAGGTTTACTGTATCCCTCTGACCTTCTTATTGACGATGAAACACAGAAATTGCATCTGAATTAAATAGAAAAGGCACAGTGCTGACATAAGTACAAGAAGACTGACTCATCTTACTGTCTATGTTTTGAACCATCCCTGTGACATTAGTTATAGATTCCGATGCTTCACTCCAGGTTTACTGTATCCCTCTGACCTTCATATTGACGATGAAACACAGAAATTGCATCGGAATTAAATACAAAAGGCACAATGCCGACTTAAGTACAAGAAGACTGACTGTTCTTACTGTCTATGTTTGAACCGTTCCTGAGACACTAGTTATAGAGTCCGATGCTTCACTTCAGGTTTACTGTATCTCTTGGACCTTCTTATTGACGATGAATCACAGAAATTGCATCGGAATTAAATACAAAAGGCACAATGCCGACTTAAGTACAAGAAGACTGACACTTCTTACTGTCTATGTTTTGAACCATCACTGTGACACTAGTTATAGATTCCGATTCTTCACTCCAGGTTTACTGTATCCCTCTGACCTTCTTATTGCCGATGAAACACAGAAATTGCATCGGAATTAAATACAAAAGGCACAATGCCGACTTAAGTACGGGAAGGCTGACTCTTCTTACTGTCTATTTTTTGAACAATTCCTGTGACACTAGTTATAGATTCCGATGCTTCACTTCAGGTTTACTGTATCCCTCTGACCTTCTTATTGACGATGAAACACGGAAATTGCATCGGAATTAAATACAAAAGGCACAATGCCGACTTAAGTACAAGAAGACTGTCTCTTCTAACTGTCTATGTTTGAACCATTCCTGTGACACTAGTTATAGATTCCGATGCTTCACTTCAGGTTTACTGTATCCCTCTGACCTTCTTATTGACGATGAAACACAGAAATTGCATCGGAATTAAATTGAAAAGGCACAATGCCGACTTAAGTACAAGAAGACTGACTCTTCTTACTGTCTATTTTTTGAACAATTCCTGTGACACTAGTTATAGATTCCGATGCTTCCCTTCAGGTTTACTGTATCCCTCTGACCTTCTTATTGACGATGAAACACAGAAATTGCATCGGAAGTACACACACAAAGCACAATGCCGACTTAAGTACAAAAAGACTGACACTTCTTACTGTCTATATTTTGAACCATCACTGTGACACTAGTTATAGATTCCGATTCTTCACTCCAGGTTTACTGTATCCCTTGGACCTTCTTATTGCCGGTGAAACACAGAAATTGCATCGGAATGAAATAGATAAGGCACAATGCCGACTTAAGTACAAGAAGACTGACTCTTATTACTGATAATAGTTTGAACCATTCCTGTGACAATAGTTATAGATTCCGATGCTTCGCTTTAAATTTACTGTATCCCTTGGACCTTGGTGTTGATGGTGAAACACAGAAATAGCATTGGAATTAAATACAAAAGGCACAATGCCGACTTAAGTACAAGAAGACTGACTCTTCTTACAGTCTATTTTTTGAACAATTCCTGTGACAATAGTTATAGATTCCGATGCTTCCCTTCAGGTTTACTGTATCCCTCTGACCTTATTATTGACGATGAAACACAGAAATTGCATCGGAATTAAATACAAAAGGCACAATGCCGACTTACGTACAAGAAGACTGACTCTTCTTACTGTCTATATTTTGAACCATTCCAGTGACACTAGTATAGATTCCGATGTTTCACTTCAGGTTTACTGTACCCCTTGGACCCTCTTATTGACGATGAAACACAGAAATTGCATCGGAACTAAATACAAAGGGCACAATGCCGACTTAAGTACAAAAAGACCGACTCATCCTACTGTCTACGTTTTGCACCAATTCTGTGACACTAGTTATAGAGTCCGATGCTTCACTTCAGGTTTACTTTATACCTTGGACCATCTTATTGACGATGAAACACAGAAATTGCATCGGAATTAAATACAAAAGGCACAATGCCGACTTCAGTACTTAAAGACTGACTCTTCTTACTGACAATGATTTTAACCATTCCTGTGACACTAGTTATGGATTCCGATGCTTCACTTCAGGTTTACTGTATCCCTTGGACCTTCTTATTGGCGATGAAACACAGAAATTGCATCGGAATAAAATACAAAAGGCAAAATGCCGACTTAAGTACACGAAGACTGACTCTTCTTACTGTCAATGCTTTGAACCATTCCTGTGACACTAGTTATAGATTCCGATGCTACACTCCAGGATTACTGTATCCCTTGGACCTTTTTATTGACGATGAAACACTGAAATTGCATCGGAATTAAATACAAAAGGCAAAATGCCGACTTAAGTACAAGAAGACATACTCTTCTTACTGACTATGTTTTGAACCATTCCTGTGACACTAGTTATAGATTCCGATGCTTCACTTCAGGTTTACTGTATCCCTCTGACCTTCTTATTGACGATGAAACACAGAAATTGCATCGGAATTAAATAGAAAAGGCACAATGTCGACTTAAGTACAAGAAGACTGACTCTTCTTACTGTCTATGTTTTGAACCATTCCTGTGACACTAGTTATAGATTCCGATGCTTCATTCCAGGTTTACTGTATCCCTTGGAAATTCTTATTGACGATGAAACACAGAAATTGCATCGGAATTAAATACAAAGGGCATAATGCCGACTTAAGTACAAGAAGACTGACTCTTCCTTCTGTCTACGTTTTGAACCAATTCTGTGACACTAGTTATAGATTCCGATGCTTCACTTCAGGTTTACTTTATACCTTAAACCATCTTATTGACGATGAAACACAGAAATTGCATCGGAATTAAATACAAAAGGCACAATGCCGACTTAAGTACAAGAAGACTGACTCTTCCTACTGTCTACGTTTTGAACCAATTCTGTGACACTAGTTATAGAGTCCGATGCTTCACTTCAGGTTTACTGTATCACTTGGACCTTCTTATTGAAGATGAATCACAGAAATTCCATCGGAATTAAATACAAAAGGCACAATGCCGACTTAAGTACAAGAAGACTGACTCTTCGTACTGTCTATGTTTTGAACCATTCCTGTGACACTAGTTATAGATTCCGATGTTTCTCTTGAGGTTTAGTGTATACCACTGACCTTATTGCCGATAAAAAACAGAAATTGAATCGGAATTAAATACAAAAGGCACAATGCCGTCTTAAGTACAAGAAGATTGACTCTTCTTACTGTCTATATTTTGAACAATACCTGTGACACTAGTTATAGATTCCGATGCTTCACTTCAGTTTTACTGTATCCCTCTGAGCTTCTTATTGACGACGAAACACAGAAATTGCATCGGAATTAAATACAAAACGCACAATGCCGACTTAAGTACAAGAAGAATGACTCTTCATACTGTCTATGTTTGAACCATTCCTGTGACACATGTTATAGAGTCCGATGCTTCACTTCAGGGTTACTGTATCTCTTGGACCTTCTTATTGACGATGAAACACAGAAATTGCATCGGAAGTAAATACAAAAAGCACAATGCCGACATAAGTACAAGAAGACTGACTCTTCTTACTGTCTATGCTTTGAACCATCACTGTGACACTAGTTACAGATTGTGATGCTTCACTCCTGGTTTACTGTATCCCTTGGACCTTCTTATTGCCGATGAAACACAGAAGTTGCATCGGAATGAAATAGAAAAGGCACAATGCCGACTTAAGTACAAGAAGACTGACTCTTATTACTGATAATAGTTTGAACCATTCCTGTGACAATAGTTATAGATTCCGATGCTTCACTTTAAATTTACTGTATCCCTTGGACGTTGGTATTGACGGTGAAACACAGAAATAGCATTGGAATTAAATACAAAAGGCACAATGCCGACTTAAATAATAGAGGACTGACTGTTCTTACTGTCTATTTTTTGAACAATTCCTGTGACACTAGTTATAGATTCCGATGCTTCACTCCACGGTTACTGTATCCCTTGGACCTTCTTATTGACGATGAAACACAGAAATTGCATCGGAATTAAATACAAAAGGCACAATGCCGACTTAAGGACAGGAAGACTGACTCTTCTTACTAACTTTGTTTTGAACCAATCCTGTGACACTAGGTATAGATTCCGATGCTTGACTTCAGTTTTAGTGTATCCCTTGGACCTTCTTATTGACGATGAAACACAGAAATTGCATCGAAATTAAATAGATAAAGCACAATGTCGACTTAAGTACAAGAAGACTGACTCTTCTTACTGTCTATGTTTTGAACTATTCCTGTGACACTAGTTATAGATTCCGATGCTTCATTTCAGGTTTACTGTATCTCTTGGACCATCTTATTGACGATGAATCACAGAAATTGCATCGGAATTAAATACAAAAGGCACAATGCCGAATTAAGTACAAGAAGACTGACTCTTCTTACTGTCTATATTTTGAACCATTCCAGTGACACTAGTTATAGATTCCGATGCTTCACTTCAGGTTTACTGTACCCCTTGGACCTTCTTATTGACAATGAAACACAGAAATTGCATCGGAAGTAAATACAAAAAGCACAATGCCGACATAAGTACAAGAAGACTGACTCTTCTTACTGTCTATGCTTTGAACCATCACTGTGACACTAGTTACAGATTGTGATGCTTCACTCCTGGTTTACTGTATCCCTTGGACCTTCTTATTGCCGATGAAACACAGAAATTGCATCGGAATGAAATAGAAAAGGCACAATGCCGACTTAAGTACAAGAAGACTGACTCTTATTACTGATAATAGTTTGAACCATTCCTGTGACAATAGTTATAGATTCCGATGCTTCACTTTAAATTTACTGTATCCCTTGGACCTTGGTAATGACGGTGAAACACAGAAATAGCATTGGAATTAAATACAAAAGGCACAATGCCGACTTAAATACAAGAGGACTGACTGTTCTTACTGTCTATTTTTTGAACAATTCCTGTGACACTAGTTATAGATTCCGATGCTTCACTCCACGGTTACTGTATCCCTTGGACCTTCTTATTGACGATGAAACACAGAAATTGCATCGGAATTAAATACAAAAGGCACAATGCCGACTTAAGGACAGGAAGACTGACTCTTCTTACTAACTTTGTTTTGAACCAATCCTGTGACACTAGGTATAGATTCCGATGCTTGACTTCAGTTTTAGTGTATCCCTTGGACCTTCTTATTGACGATGAAACACAGAAATTGCATCGAAATTAAATAGATAAAGCACAATGTCGACTTAAGTACAAGAAGACTGACTCTTCTTACTGTCTATGTTTTGAACTATTCCTGTGAAACTAGTTATAGATTCCGATGCTTCACTTCAGGTTTACTGTATCTCTTGGACCATCTTATTGACGATGAATCACAGAAATTGCATCGGAATTAAATACAAAAGGCACAATGCCGACTTAAGTACAAGAAGACTGACTCTTCTTACTGTCTATATTTTGAACCTTTCCAGTGACACTAGTTATAGATCCGGATGCTTCACTTCAGAGTTACTGTACCCCTTGGACCTTCTTATTGACGATGAAACACAGAAATTGCATCGGAAGTAAATACAAAAAGCACAATGCCGACTTACGTACAAGAAGACTGACTCTTCTTACTGTCTATGTTTTGAACCATCACTGTGACACTAGTTATGGATTCCGATTCTTCGCTCCAGGTTTTTCTGTATCCCTCTGACCTTCTTATTGACGATGAAACACAGAAATTGCATCGGAATTAAATACAAAAGGCACAATGCCGACCTAAGTACAAGAGACTGACTGTTCTTACTGTCTATTTTTGAACAATTCCTGTTACACTAGTTATAGATTCCGATGCTTCACTTCAGGTTTACTGTACCCCTCTTGCCTTCTTATTGACGATGAAACACGGAAATTGCATCGGAATTAAATACAAAAGGCACAATGCCGACTTAAGTACACGAAGACTGTCTCTTCTTACTGTCTATGTTTGAACCATTCCTGTGACACTAGTTATAGATTCCGATGCTTCACTTCAGGTTTACTGTATCCCTCTGACCTTCTTATTGACGATGAAACACAGAAATTGCATCTGAATTAAATAGAAAAGGCACAGTGCTGACATAAGTACAAGAAGACTGACTCATCTTACTGTCTATGTTTTGAACCATCCCTGTGACATTAGTTATAGATTCCGATGCTTCACTCCAGGTTTACTGTATCCCTCTGACCTTCATATTGACGATGAAACACAGAAATTGCATCGGAATTAAATACAAAAGGCACAATGCCGACTTAAGTACAAGAAGACTGACTCTTCTTACTGTCTATATTTTGAACCATTCCAGTGACACTAGTATAGATTCCGATGCTTCACTTCAGGTTTACTGTACCCCTTGGACCCTCTTATTGACGATGAAACGCAGAAATTGCATCGGATGTAAATACAAAAATCACAATGCCGACTTAAGTATAAGAAGTCTGACATTTCTTACTGTCTATGTTTGAACCATCACTGTGACACTAGTTATAGATTCCGATTCTTCACTCCAGGTTTACTGTATCCCTCTGACCTTCTTATTGCCGATGAAACACAGAAATTGCATCGGAATTAAATACAAAAGGCACAATGCCGACTTAAGTACAAGAAGGCTGACTCTTCTTACTGTCTATTTTTTGAACAATTCCTGTGACACTAGTTATAGATTCCGATGCTTCACTTCAGGTTTACTGTATCCCTCTGAACTTCTTATTGACGATGAAACACGGAAATTGCATCGGAATTAAATACAAAAGGCACAATGCCGACTTAAGTACAAGAAGACTGTCTCTTCTTACTGTCTATGTTTGAACCAATCCTGTGACACTAGTTATAGATTCCGATGCTTCACTTCAGGTTTACTGTATCCCTCTGACCTTCTTATTGACGATGAAACACAGAAATTGCATCGGAATTAAATTGAAAAGGCACAATGCCGACATAAGTACAAGAAGACTGACTCATCTTACTGTCTATGTTTTGAACCACCCCTGTGACACTAGTTATAGAGTCCGATGCTTCACTTCAGGTTTACTGTATCTCTTGGACCTACTTATTGACGATGAATCTCAGAAATTGCATCGGAATTAAATACAAAAGGCACAATGCCGACTTAAGTACAAGAAGACTGACTCTTCTTACTGTCTATTCTTTGAACCATTCCAGTGACACTAGTTATAGATTCCGATGCTTCACTTCAGGTTTACTGGACCCCTTGGACCTTCTTATTGACGATGAAACACAGAAATTGCATCGGAAGTAAATACAAAATGCACAATGACGACTTAAGTACAAGAAGACTGTCTCTTCTTACTGTCAATGATTTTAACCATTCCTGTGACACTAGTTATAGATTTCGATGCTACACTCCAGGTTTACTGTATCCCTTGGACTTTCTTATTGACGATGAAACACAGAAATTGCATCGGAATTAAATACAAAAGGCACAATGCCGACTTAAGTACAAGAAGACATACTCTTCTTACTGACTATGGTTTGAACCATTCCTGTTACACTAGTTATAGATTCCGATGCTTCACTTCAGGTTTACTGTATCCCTCTGACCTTCTTATTGACGATGAAACACAGAAATTGCATCGGAATTAAATAGAAAAGGCACAATGTCGACTGAAGTACAGGAAGACTGACTCTTCTTACTGTCTATGTTTTGAACCATTCCTGTGACACTAGTTATAGATTCCGATGCTTCATTCCAGGTTTACTGTATCCCTTGGACCTTCTTATTGACGATGAAACACAGAAATTGCATCGGAACTAAATACAAAGGGCACAATGCCGACTTAAGTACAAGAAGACCGACTCATCCTACTGTCTACGTTTTGCACCAATTCTGTGACACTAGTTATAGAGTCCGATGCTTCACTTCAGGTTTACTTTATACCTTGGACCATCTTATTGACGATGAAACACAGAAATTGCATCGGAATTAAATACAAAAGGCACAATGCCGACTTCAGTACTTAAAGACCGACTCTTCTTACTGACAATGATTTTAACCATTCCTGTGACACTAGTTATGGATTCCGATGCTTCACTTCAGGTTTACTGTATCCCTTGGACCTTCTTATTGGCGATGAAACACAGAAATTGCATCGGAATAAAATACAAAAGGCAAAATGCCGACTTATGTACACGAAGACTGACTCTTCTTACTGTCAATGCTTTGAACCATTCCTGTGACACTAGTTATAGATTCCGATGCTACACTCCAGGATTACTGTATCCCTTGGACCTTTTTATTGACGATGAATCAAAGAAATTGCATCGGAATTAAATACAAAAGGCACAATGCCGACTTAAGTACAAGAAGACATACTCTTCTTACTGACTATGTTTTGAACCATTCCTGTGACACTAGTTATGGATTCCGATGCTTCACTTCAGGTTTACTGTATCCCTCTGACCTTCTTATTGACGATCAAACACAGAAATTGCATCGGAATTAAATAGAAAAGGCACAATGTCGACTTAAGTACAAGAAGACTGACTCTTCTTACTGTCTATGCTTTGAACCATTCCTGTGACACTAGTTACAGATCCCGATGCTTCATTCCAGGTTTACTGTATCCCTTGGAAATTCTTATTGACGATGAAACACAGAAATTGCATCGGAATTAAATACAAAAGCCACAATGCCGACTTAAGTACAAGAAGACTGACTCTTCTTACTGTCTATGTTTTGAACCAATACTGTGACACTAGTTATAGATTCCGATGCTTCACTTCAGGTTACTGTATTCCTAGGACCTTCTTATTGTCGATGAAACACAGAAATTGCATCGGAATTAAATACAAAAGGCACAATGCCGACATAAGTACAAGAAGACTGACTCTTCTTACTGTCTATGTTTTGAACCAATACTGTGACACTAGTAATAAAGTCCGTGCTTCACTTCAGGTTTACTGTATCTCTTGGACCATCTTATTGACGATGAATCACAGAAATTGCATCGGAATTAAATACAAAATGCACAATGCCGACTTAAGTACAAGAAGACTGACTCTTCTTACTGTCTATATTTTGAACCATTCCAGTGACACTAGTTAAAGATCCGGATGCTTCACTTCAGGTTTACTGTACCCCTCTGACCTTCTTATTGACGATGAAACACAGAAATGTCATCGGAATTAAATACAAAAGGCACAATGCCGACTTAAGTACAAGAAGACTAACTCTTCATACTGTCTATTTTTGAACAATTCCTGTGACAATAGTTATAGATTCCAATGCTTCACTTCAGGTTTACTGTACCCCTCTGACCTTCTTATTGTCGATGAAACACGGAAATTGCATCGGAATGAAATACAAAAGGCACAATGCCGCCTTAAGTACACGAAGACTGTCTCTTCTAACTGTCTATGTTTGAACCCTTCCTGTGACACTAGTTATAGATTCCAATGCTTCACTTCAGGTTTACTGTATCCCTCTGACCTTCTTATTGACGATGAAACACAGAAATTGCATCTGAATTAAATAGAAAAGGCACAATGCCGACATAAGTACAAGAAGACTGACTCATCTTACTGTCTATGTTTTGAACCATCCCTGTGACATTAGTTATAGATTCCGATGCTTCACTCCAGGTTTACTGTATCCCTTGGACCTTCTTGTTGACGATGAAACACAGAAATTGCATCGGAATTAAATACAAAAGGCACAATGCCGACTTAAGTACAAGAGGACTGACTCTTCTTACTGTCTATACATTGAACCATTCCAGTGACACTAGTTATAGATTCCGATGCTTCACTTCAGGTTTACTGTACCCCTTGGACCTTCTTATTGACGATGAAACACAGAAATTGCATCGGAAGTAAATACAAAATGCACAATGCCGACTTAAGTACAAGAAGACTGACTCTTCTTACTGTCAATGATTTTAACCATTCCTGTGACACTTGTTATAGATTCCGATGCTACACTCCACGTTTACTGTATCCCTTGGACCTTCTTATTGTCGATGAAACACAGAAATTGCATCGGAATTAAATACAAAAGGCACAATGCCGACTTAAGTACAAGAAGACCGACTCATCCTACTGTCTACGTTTTGAACCAATTCTGTGACACTATTTATAGAGTCCGATGCTTCACTTCAGGTTTACTTTATACCTTGGACCATATTATTGACGATGAAACACAGAAATTGCATCGGAATTAAATACAAAAGGCACAATGCCGACTTCAGTACTTAAAGACCGACTCTTCTTACTGACAATGATTTTAACCATTCCCGTGACACTAGTTACGGATTCCGATGCTTCACTTCGGGTTTACTGTATCCCTTGGACCTTCTTATTGGCGAAGAAACACAGAAATTGCATCGGAATAAAATACAAAAGGCAAAATGCCGACTTAAGTACACGAAGACTGATTCTTCTTACTGTCAATGTTTTGAACCATTCCTGTGACACTAGTTATAGATTCCGATGCTACACTCCAGGTTTACTGTATCCCTTGGACCTTTTTATTGACGATGAAACACAGAAATTGCATCGGAATTAAATACAAAAGGCAAAATGCCGACTTAAGTACAAGAAGACATACTCTTCTTACTGACTATGTTTTGAACCATTCCTGTGACACTAGTTATAGATTCCGATGCTTCACTTCAGGTTTACTGTATCCCTCTGACCTTCTTATTGACGATGAAACACAGAAATTGCATCGGAATTAAATAGAAAAGGCACAATGTCGACTTAAGTACAAGAAGACTGACTCTTCTAACTGTCTATGTTTTGAACCATTCCTGTGACACTAGTTATAGATTCCGATGCTTCAGTCCAGGTTTACTGTATCCCTTGGACATTCTTAATGACGATGAAACACAGAAATTGCATAGGAATTAAATACAAAGGGCACAA